>NC_067487.1:55989717-56299257 GCF_947179515.1 Apodemus sylvaticus
TCTTCTTTCCCTCCTCTACTCTATCTGGTTTCTTCTGTTTTGTTGCCTCTATTTTTTACTGTGAAGTTCAAGGTCTGTGCCAGTTAGTGTTCATTTTTAAATACGTTCATGGCTAGTTTTGACTTCCTTGCAGACTCCTTATGTAGAACTCACTAAGTCTATTTAGTCTTGTTTTGAGCAGCTAGACCTGTTAGCCAAATAATGACCTTAAAATAGGTCATTCAGGAAGAATGAGCATTAAGGAAAGTCAGACTTGTGTCCCATGTCTCAGACTCTTCTAATTTTCTCATTCTTCCTAGTGACTTTCTCTGCTTCAGTAGTTTACTGTAGTGGGATGGGGTGTGTGTTTAGAATCTACTTTCGATCCTCTGTCTCCATGCCAACTCACTTTGAAAAGTTAAGGAAAACACAGAGTGGGAATGATTATTCAGCTTAATTTACAACTTCTTCCTGTTTTCAAGTCTTACTTTAAATCACTGTGAAACAAATTTATTCTTTTTTCCTTTAGCTGTCTAAAGTGAGTTTTCATTTGAGAGCTCAATAAGAACTTCTTTTCTTTTTCCTTCTTTTTTTTGACCTTTTTAAATTTTAACTTTTAGACACAGGGTCTTGCTAATTAGCCCCTGCTAGCCTCAAATATGCAATCTTCCTGTTTTAAGTCTTGAAGGTTAGTATTACAGCATGCAACACTGCACCTAGGAAGAACTTTTTAAAAGAACATATTTAAATTGGCATATAAAATTATATATATTGTGTACAACATATATGTATATAGTAGAATGTCTGAGTTAAGCTAAGTAGCACACACCCATTTCATGTTCCATATCCATGCTGTTGTAAGAACGGTTAAAACCTTTCTGTAGGGCTGGAGAGATGGCTAAGTGGTTAGGAGCACTTGTCCAGAAGACCCACATGGCAGTTCACAGTTGTCTGTAACTGTAGTTCTGGGTGATCTATTTTGACCTTAGGGATCCAGGCATGAATGTGGTACATGTCCGTGCAAACAGGCAAAACATTCATGCATATCAAATAAGTAACTAAAAACATAAATAAAAATAAAACCTGTGATTTTCAGGAGTACAAGAACTCACTTTTATAAATTAACATTACTAATAAATAATATACAGTTGCAGTGGATCTTAATTACAGTCTTGTTCCTGCTATTTTTCAGTGTAATTTTCATTGTCTGTCTTGTCAATTAAGAGGTTGACACAGAGGGTCAGAGGCATACTGTGTGTGACACCCTCTGTGTCAGTATGCCTCTTGACACCTCTGACACCTCTGGATATGGTGTCTTACTGTATATTAAAGGATAGTAGTGTGCATTTATCTCAGTTTCTTCTTGTTTTTATCCGTGGGTTGTAGAAGTTAGTCAGTTGTATGTGAATCATAGACACTCAGAGCTGGCAAGCCACGGAGTTATTTTTAACAATGTCACCTTTTCTTGGGAAAAATGATTCTAAAAAAGTATGCTTGAGCCTTGAGTGGTGTTGCATGCCTACCATAACATCCCAGCACGAGAGACGGTGGCATAGAAAGAACATGAGCTCTAGGCCAGTCTGGGCTGCAGAGAGGACTCTAGGCCATCTTAGGCTAGAACTGGACGGGGATACCGTGTCTTATAAAACAAACAAACAAAACTTAATAATTAAATAAGTAAAAATCCTGTTTTCAGGTAATAGAAGGATTTCTATTTCCAAAGCTTTGGTTATATTCAGAAACTCGTCTTTTTCTAATCATTCTACGCCCGTACTAAATTTCATGTAAATTGGCTAGCTTATCTTTTTGGCAGACCTTTCATTCCCTACTCATGGCTACATCATTTGTTCCTTCCCAGAGCATGAAGGGGAGGAGTAAAAGCAGCCACGACCTGCTGAAGGACGACCCGCATCTCAGCTCTGTCCCAGCGGTTGAAAGGTCAGTGAGTGCTGCTGTGGCCCTGAGTTCCTGCTTTGAGGCGTCTTCTCACTCACGTGGCTTGTTAGCAATCAGAGCTCATAAATTAGTTGTTTTTAAGCCCAGCCAAAGCAATAAAACATTTTGATAAGTGACTAATTGTAGGCTAGTCTGATTACCATAAACTGTCTATTGTAATAATTTCATGATTAATTCCATATTGCATTGCTAACTGTCTTTGGAGTTGTTTTGTTTAGTATCATAACCATGAGAGTGCAAGGTTATTGGGAGAAGTTACCACACTCTGGGCACATCTGCTGTATACAAATTCTCACAATTTTTAGACTTGATTGAAATCTGTCTTAATTGTCTGTGTTGCCTCTGTTTGAGAGGTAGAAGGTGAATTAGTGTTAAATGTATTAATTACAACAAAATATTGGCCCGTGTCTCACACAGAGATAAAATACTATTGAACTGAGTTAATTCATCTTTAAAAATCCTATTTCAAAATACTGTTGTTCTCTTAGTACCTTTTAAGTTGTAGAACTTGGTCTCTTTAGCCAGTATCTTTTAAGCTATAGAAAAATTGTCTTCTGTAGATTGAACAGCCTTGGTAGTAGTTGTTTGAATTAAAAAAAAAAAATCCAAGGAATTCTTGTATCTGCTAATAGGGCAGCATGACTCCATTTGAGCATGCTTCCGTCTGCTGTACAGTGCCATTCTGAGCACGCTGTGGTGAAAAAAAAAAGAACATTAATTCCAGAAAACTAGTCTACACTTTAGATAATTAAACCCTTTTATTAGTTTCACCTTGAAGCTAAAATGTATTTGTTTTACTTATTTTTGTAGTGAAAAAGATGATGCAACAGGAGATTTAGAAGATGTGAGTATTCATTTTAGTATTAATACAGATTAAACAATTTATAATAGGTCAAAGTTCTACAAACAAATTACTTTTTTAAAGAAAACATATAAGTGTAATTGCAATTTTTAAAATGAAAATAATTTCTTTTACCATTAGAATTTATACTTCCAAATAGATTTGTGTATTTCCCTACAGAATTGCAGTCTTATATGTGAATTTCTGCTCTGCTTATTCTCTCTGTCACATAACATGTGAATACCCTAAGTTCAAATGCTGTACCTTTATTATGTTAAGGCTTAAATGTGGTGAGTGAACATCCTGCGTGCTATGTGGGAAGTGCACAGAGGAGTTATTTATAATAGTACATTCCTTTTTACACATATTCTAGAAGATTCTCTTTTGAGGTTCTACCTTTATTACTAGCTGGCAATGTTAAGAACAGAAGGCAAGGCCAGTGAGCTAGCTCAGTAGTAAAGCCTAAGGTAGGAGCTCAGTTTCCTTACCTACAGAGGAGAGGGAGACTACCGACTCCTCCACATTCAAGCTGTGGGAAGTATGCATTTATACACACAGATACACACTCACACACACACACACACACACACAGACACAGACACACACACACTAAATATATGTAGGCATAATGTTTTTGTACACTGTGTAAAGTTTACCCTTGGGTTATTCAAATGCTGGTTTCTCTGTCACTCGCTGTGGGAGCAGTGAAAGGAGTGGATGTAAAGGATATAAAAGAGTCAGTGCCAGCGTGTCCTCGTGGGACAGTTGGACATGTTCCAAGAGCCAACTACAGGTGACCAGGGTGGTGACGGAGAGTGAGGTGGGAAGGGAGGGGTGGAGAGGTGAGCAGGCTTACACAGTGCCATAGCCACGGTCAGGAGTTGGTCTCATCTTAAACTTGGAGAGTGACTGTTAGAGGGTATTGGTAAGGAAGAAAGGCGCTGCGGTCAACCTTGCATTTTAGAAATAGCATCTTTGGCAACATTCCAGATGTGAGGAAGCAGATCAGGGTAGAGGGAGCGGTGGGGAAGTTGCTGAAGTGCTTTGAGGAGGGAGATGCAGAAGGAGTCTAAGATAACCACCGGTTTCTGGCTTAGTGGCCTTGTTATCAGGGTACAAGAGAGAACAGGCTTGAGGTTGGGTGGTAGGATTAACAATTTGTATATTTTGAGATGCGCTATCTTGAAGCATCTGGTTGCAATAATGTGGGCTAGAATATGGGTTTGCTTTTAAGTTTATGGGTAGAGTGAGGTCATTTAAGGCTCCAACCAGCTTTAGATCCCAAAGTTTAGGAATGATTTAATCAATGGATCCTTTCCCCAGAAAGTGTCCTACACTCACAAACAGTATCATATGGCTTTGCAAAGGATTTGTTTTATATCTGCTGAGGCCCAAACATGACAGGTCTGTGCTTAAGAATGACTTAAGTATCTTGCCAAAGGTGTAAAGTTTTTATCCATAGAGATTATTGGCTCATGAAGTCTGCAACAAGACTTGTACTTATAAGTAATCAAGTAATAATCTGATTGATTCTGTACTGATACTTTGTACATATGAAAATATATAAATGTATATTCATATATGGGGTTTTTGTTTTGTTTTGTTTTGAGACAAGATCTCAACTGTATAGTTCTGGCTGGCCTGGAACTTGCTCTGTAGATTGGACTGGCTTCTAACACTTAGAGAAAGGATTACCTCTGCTTCCCAACTGCTAGGACTGAAGGCTGGTGCCGTTATGCCTGGGTGGATTTTATGTTTTTAACAAATAATTATCCAGGGAGTCTGAGAACCAGTCTTTGAAAATCACTGCTGTGGGGGTCCTAATCCTCAAGTCAGGACTGTCTCCCTGTGGCTCCACAGTCCAAAGAAGCCCAGGAAGTAAAGCACACCTTTGGTGTAGTTCTTCTTTCTCCCCCTCTTTCCCCATGTAGCATTGCTGTGAGATAGTCTAAAAATAAATAGAAAATAGTAAGCTAGCTAGCCAGACCTTTAGCTGTCGTGGTGTATTCTCCTTAATTGAGAAACAAAAAAACATGTAAATAGTAAGTGCTATGAAAATAAGAGGAAAGGGGACTATGAGATGGGAAGGTTTTATTTATTAATAGTATTTTTTAAAATTCTGTGTTAAGAATACAGTCCAGAAATACATCACTAGTGGATAGGACAGGAAGAAAGCAAACATTTGGATATCTAGATTAAGAGTGTTTCAGGTTAAAGAAAATGACTGGAAGGAGATTATGTCTGGAGAAGATAGACAGTTCAGGTGAATCGGGACACTGCAAAGCTTTCAGAAGAGTAGTGATTAGTGTCTTAGATTATAGGAGCCTAAGAGGGTTTTGTTTGGTTTGGTTTTGCTGTTATGAGGAACACTCTGGTGGGTGTTATCCCAAGGTGCTTAAGTCTCATCAGCTTCTTCAGTGCAGTGCCACCCCTCCCACCCAATCCCCACTCCCCCACCCACCGCTGCCTCTTCTTGAATTAGTTCCTGGGTGAAGTTGTGTTGGTCAACTGCCTCCAGAACCACATTTCTGCTGGGATAATGATAGCACTGTGTATAGATACGAAACCCTGGGTGCTACACAGAGGAGCAGGGAGAGAAGGGAGCTAATTATCCTTGGGATCCCATCTTATTTGCCTAGAGCAGAATTTAGGTTATCCCAAAGGGATGGGAGTCTACTACACCTTACTGGTTCAAAACTAAACAGGCCCGGCCTAGAACTCCGCACGCATTTCAGATGACTCTCTGGACACAATGCCTGGACTCTGCTCACTTTCAGCTTTTACAGGGTGGTGAAAATGACAGCGCAGAGCGTGATGGACACATGGATGAGGATGAGAAGGACCTGATGAGAGAAAGAACTGCAAAACGGTTAAAGAGAGATGCCAGTGCCAGTGTAAAGTCAGCTGGAGGCAGGGAGAAGAAGCCTGCGAGCCGGAGGTGAGTCAGGCGCAGCACTCGCTCTGGGCCTCTGCGCTCTCTTCTCCTTCCGCCTCTCTCTCTCTAGCTGAGACCGAGTACTCTCTTCACAATTGCATGATGTGTGCTAACTGCTCCAGCTGTGAAAAACAGCCTTTTCGTGGCCTAAAAGAGACGAGAATCAAAGTAAATTTAATGTACAGTAAGCAGTGTATTAGCTGCATGTATGAAATTGTGTTTACTAATACCAATGAGAACACTGAGTGAGTTATATGAGAGAAATCCTCAAAAATTTAGGTGAGTAAATTTTATCCAAATGGTGAGTAAAGTGGGCTGAAACCATGCTTAGACGTCTTTTCAAGACTGATTGACTAAAAGCCACATTCCTGCCGATCATTGGCATTCTGAAATAATTCTGAAGTTCTGTCTGGTGTTAAAAGTATGTTGGATTTTGTGACTTAACATTTTGCTCTTTTGAAATTAGACTCAGTTTAAAGCTTCCCTCCTTTCCTATATGAGTCTTTATTACAAATCTAGGATATTAATCTTAAATGTCACTGTATTACAAAGTCATGGGATGTCTTTTCTTCAGTTGATCTATGGAATACAATAGAAGTTCATAAATAACCGTGTGTGTGTTTCCAGCCTGGTATGGGAAGCTTAAGCACTGATGCATTTCCTTTGCAGAGACCCCTCAGTATTTGCTTTGTTTAACTAAATTAAATGAGCCCCAGAAATTTCTATTTGTGACATAACTGTGGTGAGAAATAGAACTTAGAAGTTACTTTATTTCTCTTCTTTGCATCAGATTTTCCTGAAATTCAGATAATCACTGTTGAATAGTTTTTATCCTCTCCCTCTTCTTTAAGTCATATATTTTCAAAATTCTTTTTTACAAATTAAAACAGTTTTTTTTTTTGTTTTTTTGTTTTTTTGTTTTTTTTTAGATCAGGCTTATAATGCAACTTTTTAGTTTTTATCCTTTTAAAAAAATTTTAGTGGGCAAAGCTGACACTAATATGTGGGTTTTTTTTAAATTGTGTGTGTATATCTAAGTATGTATATGTGGATATTTCTTAAATTCTGAACTCTATCTTGTTGGCCTCAATACAATTTAAAATACTTATATGCCCTGTAACTAACATACGTTATTACTTAATACAATTGAATTTTCTATAAGAACTAATTAAGGCTTATTTTTAATACACTTCTCATAAGTGACTAAAAATAGTTTGCCTCATATGAACAAACATTGCATTTTTTCAGTATTGCGTTCATTCTTATCATAAAGGGTTGTCTTTCAAAAACTGTTCTTTGTGGTGTGGTCATGATGTGCAGATGTGACATGAATGGCCAGTGTAGGAATATGATCTTGGTCATAAGGATGCTGGGAGCCACTGAAATCTTAGTAGGTGAGTAATGAATTGGGATTATAGTTAATGATCCTGATTGATAGATGGTATAGTCTGTGACAGCTAAAAATCCTGATGAAAGTTCTGTTAAAAAAAAAAATTCCTACTGGTCATAGTTTGTAGAAGCTATAGTCAAAGAGCAAAGTGCTAACCAATTTGATTTGCATTGATTTCACATAACCTCCCCAGAGCTTAGTCACCACACAGCATCATATCAGGGCTTAGACACTGGACATTCGAGGACCACTAATATTTGGTAAGGAGAAAGAAGACTGACGGACATTTGTCAGTGTCTGAGTACAGTGTCTATCCTAACAGGTTCTGTTACTCCTAAAGGGAGCCTTCTATGAGGTTGAAGTGTAAATCAGGGGCATGTCCCTCCTGTCATTGGAAGCTTGGGGATTACGATGACTTCTTATGTAGTCACATCCTAGACAATATCTAGTTTACCAATATAGAGTTTACTTTTGACATATATACTATAAATATACATAGATAAATTCTAATCTATTATATTTGTGAGTACTTTGTATATTCACAGTATTAGGGAAAAATCCTCTTTTAAGTACTTGTAAGCCTACTAAGGAAAGTAAATTTAGGAAAATTAATTCTCTGAAAGTAGTTTTAGATTTTAGGTAAGGACTTTACATGGTAGAAGGAGAAAACTGATGCCCAAAAGTTGTCCTCTGACTTCTGAATTTGTAGAAGTCATTAAAATAAATATATTTTAAATAAATTCATTTATTATTTTAAGTTTTGAGTAAATGTAAACATTATGAATATTAAGTGATTTCTATCTTTTAAGTAAAGTAATTGGTAAATATTCCTAGAAAATATGAAGTAAACATTTATTTCTAACGACTTCTCTATTCATTCAAAGGCTTACTGTCCATTTCCTTCACTCCTGTCTCAGAAGAGGCTCTATGACTAAATAAGCTAACCAGAATTTTTGTTATAGGTTCATAAAAAGCGTAAACTCTCATTTCTTCTCATGTGTACCCAAGGCTGGATAAAAGTTTAAAATGTCTACCTTCTCTCCTTTCAACCCACAGCTGGTTGGTTATCTCTGGAAATGGAAAGTTTTAGCCTAAAGCTTCATGTAATTAGTTGTGCTTGCCTGTAGGTGGCACTCAGGGGCTACAAGTTAGTCAGGTAAAAGCCATGCTGCTTTTTATTTCTAGCACTTGTGTACTGAAATAAAATAACTAGTTAAACATTGACGTCAGATGGGACAAGCAGACTAGTCAAATATCATTTGTTGTGATGATTGCAATCACTATGAATTACTGCCTTTTATTGTGTAATTTCTGTTATGCAATAATAGTACCAAGTAGTAAGACACAAATATTGAAGTTGAAGATGAAGACCTTATTATGAATTGGTTAAGCTTTAAATTATGAAACATATTAACAAAAGCTAAAAGTGATATATTCATAACTCCTGAGGGCTGGATGAAAAATAAGCTGTCATTAAATTTAGTCCCTTTCATATTCCTCTGTTGAGTTTGCAATGTTTGACTAGTATGTTTTATGGAAATTTGAATTATTTCCCCTGTAGGAATTCTGGAACTCTCACAAAAACATTCTAAGTCTCAGACTTACAGATTGTGTGAGTCTTATCATACAGATGTTCTACTTTTGATTGATAATCACACTTAGGAAGTGTAAGTTTTCCATGGCACTAAATTTTGTTTTCTTTTCTTGGCAAATTAGAAAAGGTAGTCTGGTAATTACATTTCAAAAAAATAAAGGTGACATGCTTAAAAAGGACAGTGTAATTTTTAAAGCACAGTAAGATTTAAAAGCTCGAATCACATGTGCATTCTAGCAAGTGAACTTAGAGCTTCGAAGCGTGGCCTGCAGATGTCCCCACCATGTCCTCAGACCTTTACAGGCCAAGATGGACTGAGCAGTCCCAGGGTGCTGCCTCCTGTTATCCCGGTGCTGTAGACTAAAGCAGGTAGTGAAAAGAGGAACAGACACAGAAATATATAACTTAAATTCTGGACAATTAGTCTACATATAAGACTTGCAATTACTTCTTTGGTCTGAAGTAATAGTGGTCTAATGTGTTTCCAGCAAGCATTTCGGTTGGACAGCAGATGTTAAGGTCTGACTCAGTACTGCTTTTAATAATATCTGCTTTTACTTGAATTCGATGCTGATTTTTTTTTAATGTGTATCTCATAACTAGCCATTCTATTCTTCACTTTAATCTCAAGTATTTGTTCCTCTTACTGCTAGCTACTTATGAAACATAAAGGTACAGGAGAAATGCTTTCTATTTGCAGATATTTGTTGTCTAACTGGTGTTGTTTGGCTGCATTCCCAAAGTTCAGGTGCAGCAGTATTGAGAGATGGGTTCTTAAAGGAGTGATTGTTAGAGCCTGAGGACAGGCACACTGATTAGTGTGATTACTTTAGGGCAGGTTAGGTGTTTTGCCAGTGGATGCTGGTAAGAGTTTGCCTGCCTGGTGCTCCCTCACACACTCATGCGCACACATCAAATGTGCTCTTGCTTCTGCTGTCAGTCACCTGACACACAGCAAAGGTCCCCACCAACTGCATGCTACTTCACCCGGGACTCCCACACTTAAGAACTAATTATCCAGCCTCAAACACTCTGTTGTCAGCAAATACAAATCATGAAAGATTAAGAACTGTAGGAAGTGTGACACATGCTCTATTGCACGTGTGTGAAGTGTCATAGGCAGTGAGTAATTGATATGTATTTCACAAAAAACATCAAATACCAACTTAGGAAAAGCAAAAGAGAGCCAGAGGTGTTGGCCATGCCTGCAGCCCTGCATTCAAGAGGGGGAGGTTAGAAACTCATGAGTTTGAGGTAGCCTGGGCTACATAGCAACAAATGCTACAGGTTTCATATGTGTCATCCTAATTCTAGTAAGATAGGGCATCCTCTGGAGCCACTATTTAAATACTAGCACTTGTGCATCAAGCTCAGCTCTTTAGATTAATGCTGCTGGTCTCCCTATGCTGACTAGATAGTTTGTTTTACTGTCTTTACTTGTTATGATTAAAATTATGGAATAGTATTGGCTGTAATATAAACCATATCATACTTTAATATTTCTGGCAAGTTTCCTTTTTCATTCTGTTTGGATCCTTATTGCAGGAATTTTGGATATTCTCAATAAAACTGTTCCTTCTGCTGTTTGAAATAATATACTATTTTAAAAAGTGCCAGGTCAGTTCACTGAGAACTGGTTAGTCCCTATGCAAGGGGTCACTTTCAAACTATACACCACCCTCCCCTTATACTGAACCCAAGCAAATGCTGCAGGAATGTGACAGCTTCACTGTCTTCACAATTGCTTTCCATGTGACAGAGAGGAGTGTCCTGTCAAAACAGACAAGAGGCATTTGCATGTCTTTAGAATATATTTATTCGTATTACCCTTGAGAGTTGCAATCTATTGATCTTGCACCATCTCTTGTTTATGGGGAATAGACATGTACATCCGAAATGTATTATTGAAATTTTATGGGAAAACATTCTTTAAGTCATTCAGCATTTGATGAAATATTCTCTACTCTGGAATATGTATTTCCACTGAAGAAGATTCAAACACTGGCTGCTTTCTTATTGTCCCAGCTGTTCATTGTGAATTTACCTGTTGATTAAGCATGCAAGGACATTGGAGTACAGAGGATGAGACAGGCCGCCAGCAAGTCAACTGTCTTTGTTTCTCACAAAGCACATAACATAGTACAAGGGCCTGAGGGAAGTATGCCTTGTGGTTCTGTCTCTCCCTCAGCACCTAACTCTTGAGATTTTTTTACAACCCTTCAGATATTTCTTGAAATTTGCATGTGCACTGAGTATATTTATAGTTTCTGTAGCCCAGGAGTTGTTCTGGCTTCCCACACTTATTGTACCTTTCCAGTATGGCTAGGTACTTTGCCAAGTATTTTTTTTCACAACAAACCTACAAGGTGTGCAAAGCTATAAGGTATACTTTGTGGTATTATCCTTGTTTTTACAAGTGAAACAAAGAATCACAAAACACTAGATTTCTAACCGGTAAAGTGCCTTGACTTTTGTCTATAGCTCTACAGCAGCAAAGCCAGGGCCCAGGCTGTAATAATCTGCTCCACTTCTTCAGAGCCTAGAGAGTAGAACTCAGCCAGATGTGTCCAGCTAAAGATAGCCTGGCATGGGAGTGTTCTAGCAGGGTTCAGTCAAAAACCCATTTCTAGAAATAAGATAGAGAACCAATTGAGGAATACATTGTGACATTAACCTCTGGCCACCCACACAGGCCAACATATTCAAATACAACACATGTATGCACGCACACACACACACACATGCATATACACGTGAGGGTGTGGGAGGAGAGAGACATAGAAATAAATAAATAATTTAGACAATCTCTCCAGATAAATAAATGTTTCTATGCATAAATATATAAATAAACAGACAAATTTTTCAGTAGCTTGAAACAGCTATCTTCTCTGGGTCAACTCCATATTGGCCTTATCTAGGACCTGGAATGCAGCTTCCTGAGAGGTAACACCATGGCAGAGGAGAGTGATGATAGACTCATCTAGGTTGTAAGGTTTCTGCTGTGAGGTGGCATATCACGTCCCATATATCACTTGATCATCTCAGTGGACAGAGCAGGAGCTGTAGTTAAGCCTGGTGGCCTTTGAGTGAAGTTTAGACCCTTCACAGGCAGGAATAGGAAATGGCTGGAATAGTAGTAGAATCTACTACAGTCTTTGCTTTGACACAGGTTGCCAGGGATACTTCGATTATGTAATAAGTTTGATCATTGTCTTTCTGTGTGCCACCTTTGGCTTGCTATAGAGCAAAGAGACATAACAAAAGACTATATAGCCATCATTACCAAAATTTGAAAAGGGATATCAATTTCTAGTTATTGAAGACTTTCCAAGCCCAGCGGTTCTAATTTCACTTTCTTCTCAGTCTTTATGTGGGAGGTAGGGAAGGGGACACTGAATGTCTTCCATAGCTTTCAGAAATGCTGGAGAACTACAGAACATTAAATTACAACTTCCTCGTGAGATTCCTTAAGGATCATTTCTTTCTAAGAAAAACAGCAAAGTACTCTTAACCACTAAGACTAATAAAACATCACTACTACCACTACCACTACCACTACTAAATATTAGTCCACACCAGCCCTAATCAAATTCATTGTTAAATTGTTCCACAATCTGTCATACTTGTCCCTTACCTCATTAACCAGAGTATGGTTATATGGCCATATAAGAGCACTTTGCTGTTTTTGCAGAGGACGTATGTTTGGTTCCCAGCACCCACAGTGAAACTCATATCCATCTGTAACCCCACTTCCAGAGGATCTAATGCCCTCTTCTGATTTCTGCAAACACTAGGCATTCACATGGTACATATGTATACATAGAAGCAAACATTTATATACATAAATTAAAAATAATTTTTAAAAATTATTTTCATTAATTCCTTGAGAATTTCATACATGTATGTATACAGTATATTTTGATCATATACAGCCCCCATATCTACACTCAAATGCCCTCTGGACTCCACATTCCCATTTCCTTTAGTTGGGTTAAGTGTTTCATTTTTAGTTCTATTAATCATTACAAATTATTACAAGTTTTCCAGATATGCTTATTTTTTCATAATATTTACAGTTACTTGAAATATCTTATAAACCAGCCTTGGGCAAGGAGTTAAAAAGAAAAGGCCTTGCTGCGGCTTTAGCATGGTTAGTCACATGCTGTGCTGACCTCACACAAAGACTGGAGTGTAGAAGCTCTTGTATTTGTTTGTCCTGTGGCAGTCTGGCTGGGTTTAGTATTAAGTGAAGTTTGTATGTACTTGCCTGGGTACCTACAGAAATGTCAGCACATTGACTGTGATGGAAGGTAAGTCTTCCACCTCCTTCACACTAGAGAATGGCCTAGGATTTGAAGACTAAGAAAACATTTTAATCCCCAGCCTTACTTATTCTGGTCATATCTTCATTGTTGTATTCACAGGTAGAGTTTATTAATGTTCCAGTGAAGTTTGTTTGTTTGTTTGTTTGTTTGTTTGTTTGTTTGTTTGTTTGGGTTTTTTTTTGGTGGGGGTGGATTTGGTTTTTTTCAAGACAGGGTTTCTCTGTATGCCCTGGCTTTCCTGGATCTCACTCTGTAGACCAGGCTGGCCATGAACTCAGAAATCTGCCTGCCTCTGCCTCCCAGAGTACTGGGATTACAGGTGTGTGCCACCACCGCCCGGCTCCAGTGAAGTTTTAAAACTAATGTTCTTTCTTTCTTTTTTCTCCTTATGTTTTTATTTGTTTGCCTGTGCTATATATTATGATAAGACTTTTTGAATAAAATGTGCTTCCATTTTACCAGATAGACAAAGGTCTTTACTCAGTATTTTTAGTAGCTAATTAGTAATGAAAATATGCTTGTTTCTTAACTAGTCTGTATTATTGGAACCACAGGTGAATGTGGTAAGTAATGTTTAAAGCACCTTGGGGTGCAGATTATTCAGTCTTTTCTAGTAGTGTAACTCAGGAATTGATAGAAGACAGTGGCCTCCTAAAGAGACCAAGAGAAAAATGCCCCTCTTTTGCCTCCTTAGTTTTATTTCTGTGGTGTACCAGTTGACTGTAACAGTTATCAGTGGGGTCAAAGAACAAAACCTCTGTTAAAGTCCTTCTGTGTGACCTAGAGAAAACCTAGGAGATGAGCCTACAGAAGTAGAATGCAGCCTAAGGGTAGCTAAGCTATTCAGGATGTACAGGCAGTAATAGGAAAGGATATGTAAATGACCTAAATTCAAGAGATGCAGGTCATTCCACATCTCTTGCTAAACTACTTCTAAGCTAGGAGTAGTGGCACCTGCTTATATACTAGCTGCTCTGGAAGCCAAGGCACAAGTATCCCAAGTCCAGCCTGTCTGGGCTGCAGAGTGGTTTCATGGCCGGTCTGGGGCAACCAGTGAAGCCTTGTCTCAAAAAGAGTTATTTGAATGGGCTGAGGATGTAGCTCAGTGAGAGAACACTTGCCTACTACACATTGTGCCCTGGATTCCATCTGCATACTGCAAAATAAGTAAAACTCATTAATATAAGGGTTTTTCAGAAACAGTGTTTTTTTAAAAAAAAAAAAACCAGTTGTTTTTTTAAATAAAAGCAACATAGAAGGCATATTTGCGTTTGGAAAATTATTTGTCTGCTTTTTCAAAACAAAAGCTAATTCTAGGATGTTTGATAATTTATAATGTACAGATCTTTACTGAAATTGCTATAGATTAGTGTAAGTAAGACAGTATTGAAGACTTTACTTGGCCTTTTGTAAAAGTGAAAAATTCCCATTTTCCTGACAGAGTGGTTTCCCGCCCTCCATGCAGTGCTTCCTACTGCATTGGCAGTCCATCTGATTTCCAGCTTGCTTTTACTGATTGCTGCATTTCCATCCGATTAGAGAGATGGACTTCTTCTGTATAGTGTTACACCTGGACTAGAGGAGCTTAACTCCCAGGTCATAATTTACCTGGATGTGGTTTACCAGGCAGGATGTTGGACTTGAGTATCCAGGCTGTCGATAATAAGTGCAGAGCATAGGTGAGACTTTGACACCTGCGAGCCGAAGGACTTTGTGTACACGGATACACATGTCTTCAAGAATTTGGGTAGGAAGTGTTAGAGAAGGACAGTAGTGAGGCCATGATGGGCCTGCCTGGAGTCCTAGGCTTGAACCTGAGCTCTGTCCTTTAGATGGCACAGAACATCAAGATCAAATTGAAAATTGACATAATTATGCTCTTTTTAGAAAGATCCCTTGTAATGCTAGGGAGGGAGCTGAGAGGCTAAGGCAACATGTTTGTCATGTCATGTCTGGACTTGCCTGGATACCCAAGTCCAACATCCTGCCTGGTAAACCATATCCAGGTAAATTATGACCTGGGAGTTAAGCTCCTCTAGTCCAGGTGTAACACTATACAGAAGAAGTCCATCTCTCTAATCGGATGGAAATGCAGCAATCAGTAAAAGCAAGCTGGAAATCAGATGGACTGCCAATGCAGTAGGAAGCACTGCATGGAGGGCGGGAAACCACTCTGTCAGGAAAATGGGAATTTTTCACTTTTACAAAAGGCCAAGTAAAGTCTTCAATACTGTCTTACTTACACTAATCTATAGCAATTTCAGTAAAGATCTGTACATTATAAATTATCAAACATCCTAGAATTAGCTTTTGTTTTGAAAAAGCAGTGTTTGAGGAAAACCTCTGCTAAGGTAGCACCTTGTTTGCTATGTGCTTTACATTTAACACGTCCCTCCCCTCCCCAAACACACAGAGTCATGTGGAAGACAAACATACTACCCCAGAAAAGTTCCCAGCTGAACCTAAGAGCCATCTGAGCGCAGTGAACTCTGGGTAAAGCATGACTTCAGAGAGGGCCCGGTAGCTTCATGTGGGAGGGTGAGATTAATTTTAATTTTATAGATCAGGAAGGCTGCATGATTAATCCTGGTCCTTGAAGAAGATGCAAGGTTTGGATAAAAGGAAGTGGGTGGGAAAGGGAATTTTTAACAGAGGAAACCAAGAAAAGTACAGGGTGTTCTTGAGTAATCTGTTGTGACTAAAAGAGTGGATGCAGTTGGAAATGAAGCTGGAAAGAGAGACTGGTACTAGATCACAAGGGAATTTTTGGGGTAATAAAGCAGAAATATAACTTACTTAACTTTATTTATATATTCATCAATGTTACCAGAAGAAATGTAAATCAAACTTCTTCAAATTGAATAAATAAATTTGAAACATTCAAAGTTGGGAGAATATTGGATTTTCCACATTTTTGGATAGGAGTAACATAAATAGGAAAGTTTGATAAAATTACTATACTTTCTATAATTTGAAACTCAGTAATAGAGCATATTAGCGAATGGGTTAGTGTGGCCTCAAGGACAGGTATAAATCTACTAATGACCAGATGAACACAGATTTCTTTCTAGTTCTATCTTAAATTTATCATTTGAATAGTGAGTCATTTAGTTTAGTAGCATCTTTGATCCTGTGAAAACCCCAGGGTTGTTAACTATAAACGAGATCAGAGTAAATCAGTAATTTTTAAAATTATATCTTTATCTTTTGGTAAGATTAGTTTCTTCTCTTCTTGCCTCAGTAGGGTTTTAATGAAGTCAAATAAAAGTACATATAAAACTACTTTGAAAACGTGATGCCACTGATGACTTGAATTGGTAAAATTTACATTGTCTTTGATTCCCTACAGTCCAGTTCTCTTGGTTATAATTACAGGGCAGATCACTTTCTAGTACTTTTTTTCCAACCATGATATATTGAATGTAAATTGAAAACTTGATTCATCAAGTAGTTGCTAATAGTTACTAAGAATAGTTAATATATTAAACTGAGTAGTATTGGAGGGCCTGTATATACTAAAAGTATATAGTACCAATGCTGTGGAAGAGAGAAAGCCAGGCCCTAGAATGGAGACAGAAGTTGAGCCTATGAACTGCATTAATGGCTACTGCTCCTCACAGCCATCTCCTTATTTTGAGTTGTCTCCTCACACACATCTCTCTGGGCCCCAGAGAGCATAGTTGTGTCAGATGCTCTTATAGACTAAGTCATACACATGAATATCGTAAAAGACTCAATATTCTAAATACATTGGAAATCTTGAGGAAGTTTCAGGTAGGTGAGGTTTATTTTCCTGAAGGGATATTTAAACGGGGGAGGGGGCGGGGGGGGGGGCGGTGTTATAGTGCCAGCAGTCAGAACCCAGACTGGAATAAGTAGAGAATATATAGATAATTTTGTTCGGAAAAAGAAGGAAAGCCTTTTATTTGAAAATGGGTTTGCTAACGTGACAGTTTGCTTGAATCAGTATTTACTATTTTTATTTCACTTGTTTAATTTTGAATTCATATAAAATAAAAATATTATTATTGAGGACATCTTATTTATAATAAAAATTTTATTACAGCTTCATGAAACAAAAATAGCTCATGTTCAAATGTGATTATGGACATGTTCCCACAAGGAAACAAAATTTAAAAGATAACATTCTAGCTTTAACTAGCTAGTATATGCAACTGTTTTTATTTGAGAGAGATGAATGTCCTTGTTTAGAATTGGGTGACATTCATTGCTTTGGAAAATTCTTCACTTTTTAAAAGATCGATGTGTTTTTTAAACATAGCACTGACAGACACATTTCAAGTCTTTCTAAGGAAAATAAATATAAAATGTTACTTTTAAAAATGCAATTTTAGCAAAAAATTGTCCTATTCTACTTGGTGATTTTGTTAGAATATTTACACATTTTTGAAATTTGATGTGCTAAGAGTTTTAAGAAAGTGGTTACACTCTGGAAATCAGTTTGGCAGTTCCTCAGAAAATTAGACATTGTACTACATGAGGACCCAGCTATACCACTCCTGGGCATATACCCAGAAGATGCTCCAACATGTAATAAGGACACATGCCCCACTATGTTCATAGCAGCCTTATTTATAAGATCCAGAAGTTGGAAAGAACCCAGATGTCCTTCAACAGAGGAATGGATACAGAAAATGTGGTACATTTACACAATGGAGTACTACCCAGCTATTAAAAACGATGAATTCATGAAATTCTTAGGCAAATGGATGGAGTCAGAAAATATCCTGAGTGAAGTAACCCAATCACAAAAGAACACACATGGTATGCACTCACTGGTAAGTGGATATTAGCCCAGAAGCTCGGAATATCTAAGATAGAACTTAGAGACCATATGAAGCTCAAGAGGAAGGAAGACCAAAGTATGGATACTTCTTAGAAGGGGGAACAAAACACCTATGGGAGGAGATACAGAGATAAAGTACAGAGCAGAGACTGAAGGAAAGGCCATCCAGAGACTGCCCCATCTGGGGATCCATCCCATATACAGTTACCAAACCTAGACACTGTTGTGGATGCCAACAAGTGCTTGCTGACAGGAGCCTGATAAAGCTGCCTCCTGAGAGGCCCTGCCAGTGCCTGACAAATACAGAGGGGAATGCTCTCAGCCAACCATTGAACTGAGCACAGGGTCCCTAATGGAGGAGCTAGAGAAAGGACTGAAGGAGCTGAAGCAGTTTGCAACCCCACAGGTGGAACAACAATATGAATGAACCAACCAGTACCCCCAGAGCTCCCGAGGACTAAACCACCAACCAAAGAGTACACATGGAGGGACCCATGGCTCCAGCTGCATATATAGTAGAGGCTGGCCTTGTTGGACATCAATGAGAAGAGAGGCCCTTGGTCCTGTGAAGGCTTGATACCCCAGTGTAGGGAATACTAGGGCAGGGAAGGAGGAGTGGGTGGGTTAGTGAACAGAGGGATTGGGGATGGTATAGGGAGTTTTTGGAGAGGAAAGAGGATAACATTTGAAATGTAAATAAAGAAAATATCTAATAAAAAATTGACAAAAAAAAAAGAAGCAAGTCCCATCTGTAGTAGCCTGTCTGAAATCTGCTTCCTTCTTCCCTGTGGTTAAGTTGTTCCTTTCCTTTATCCCTTTCTTTGTCATTGTTTGATTTTTCAAATTTCTGATAGAAGTTTTGGTTGGGAGGAAAGGCTTGCATCTTCTTCCTGATGCAAGCATTTAAAACTTCAAATATCCTTTCATCACAGCTTTCTCTGCACCTCACTAATTTAGCTATTCTGATGACCCACTTTTTATATGCCAACTTGGCTAGGCTGCAGACATCAATTATTCAAACACATATGAGTAAAGTCTATAATATAATATAATTGGTGAATCTGCTAGGTAAAGCAGGTATTTCCAGATGTCTGATGGCCTAAATCAGTTATTTGAAATCCTGAAAGGAAAGTTTCTCTGAAGAAACTCCACCTGGATAGTAGTGTCATTCCATGCCCCCAAAAGTTCCAGGCTCCTCTGCCTGATGGCCTTGCTAAGGTCTCATGCTCACCCAGTAGCACCCATAGTCAAATGAACCAGTTCTGAGGAATCCATCTACCTTCTCCCTCCCCTGTAGGTGATTTCTTTGATCGAAGAGGAATTGAGAAATTCTACCTTTGTTTAGTTCAAAATATTTTTCCAAGTCCCTGTTACTTTTTTCCTTGACATGATACAGAGTATGTTTAATCTCCAAATATTTGGGAATTTTCCAGCTATTTTTCTTTTGCTGGTGTCTAAATTAATATTATTGCAGTCATGTGCTATGCCGATCTCCTGACCAGCAGGGAAGAAAGACTAGCACACCAGTTCCTTCCAGAGAGAGTTAACTCAGAATGAATGTTTAGTTACAACTTGCTGGGTGTGCCCCCCCCCCCCAATCTCCCTTGAGCGCAACTGATATACCCTTGCTAGGACGGCCCATGGTCCGAGATGACGTTTCACTCTGCCATTGGCCGAGCCACAAGGCGTGAGATCAGGCCACTAAGTGATCCAAGCCCCAAGCCTTATACGGACTTGTTTACTCCAGGCGGCCAGGCTCAGGCAGCGCCATCTTTAAGGTGCGGTCAGCTCTCCACACAGTCAGGCCATGCTCTGCATGCTTTGGTATCAGGCTTTGTTTTTGGGCTCAGTGTATGGTATATCTTGTTAAATATTCCACATGTACTTAAAAGTATGTGAATTCTGCTGTGGTTGTTTAGAATGTTCTATAAGTGACCCCTATTATTTTAGATGGTACCTTAAACTTTTATTATTGTTTAAATTATACCAAGTAATTTGAAAATTTCATTATCAATTAGATTTCTTTAAGGACATTCATTCCTGAAAAACAATGACTACATAGCAAGTTCTGACTATACAGCACATGGTTCTTCCACGTGATCTTAGTTATAATCTTCTAATACATTTTCACTGCAAGTTATAACTGTTCTATGTCTTGTGTGTTACAGTTAGAAATTTGGTTTTTTTTTTTTTTTTTTTTTTTTTGAGTGTCCAAGCATTTTAGTTGTAAGTATTCATGGGCTTTCAATTTTTTTCTGAATATTTGTGCGTGTTTGGGAAGCTTTATTGTTTTATCTCAAGAATAGACAAAGTTACAGAAATAGAACATTAAGTCAGCACATTCTTTTGCAGCTCACTCCCCTTTCTTAAGAAAATGATAATATCTAGTTTGGGTTCTTCCAATATCTATAGATATCTGGATTCTTCCCTTGGATTTGCTGTATTCCTTTAAACAATATACTTGGAGTTTGTAGTTAATTTACACTTTGTGTAGCATATAGTCATTCATTTCTGCTGTGTCTGGGAATGTGGATTAGCTAACCTGCTGAAGTTTAGGGAATTTATTATATCATTTAAGTTTGATATTTAGAAGGTACCCTAGAAGCTGTCTGGTTTACTGTGTCATCCTACCTCAGAACTCATTTTATTTGATTTGTCCATATCCTCAGTTATTAAGGCTATGCTTGAGTAAATTTATTAAAAGGTTTACACTTCTGCTTTTTTATTGTGATTAGTTATTAAAACTTAACTCTGAAAAAGGAACTATTCTATAGGAATCAGAAATACTGTAGTGGAGAGAATTTGCTTTAGAGTTAAAGACACCTAAGTTAGAGTATCAGATATACAAGTTTTTAACTTCATTTTTTATAGGAATTGTTTAATCTCTTTTGCCCTCAGTTTCTTAGGTTAAAGGAGAAGAAACAGTACCTATCTTGCTAGATTGTTGTAATAACAAGTTAGTAGGCTTTTGATAAATTGTAGCTGTTAATCAATTATATTTCATTCATTTTTGAGGGACAGTATACAAAGATGTTCTCTAACATATATCCTGTAAGTTTCAAGTGATTCTGAATGTTGTTTGTTCATCTTATTGTATGACATTTTTAACTTAACAATAATGTGCATTATGTTTCTTTTAAATAGGATAAATCATTAATACCATTTGTATTTTCATTAAGTAGTATTTAATATTCTGCTCTACTAAATCAGTCTATGCCAAATATTCAAAGTATTAGTAAAATTATAGAAGCGTTCCATTGGAAGGCCCGTTTTAATTTTCTCCTAATACCCTAATTCATTTGGGGCATGATAGCAAAATATCATTGGTTAGCTGGCTTATAGACAACTGAAAATTTCTTTTCCTCACAGTTGTGGAACCTGAGGAGTCTTAGATTTAGGGGCTGTTAGAGTCCATGCTAAGGGGCCCCCTTCCTTGTTCACAGTCATTTTTATGTAATGTCTTCATAGGACATAAGAATCAAGAGACATACACACACACATACAGACACACACACACACATACATACACCATATATATGCATGGCTTTCATAGTTGTCAGGGCACTAGTCCTATTGGGGAAGTGTGTCCTGAATAGGATATAAGCATTTCGAGCATGACACTCATTTGCAGAGAGTCTTAGATCATTTTGTCACTGATTGTGTAGATAGTTTGCTAAATGTAAATCTCATTCACATTTTTCTATAGTGTCTTTTGAAATCTCCCACTCCACAGTCTAAAGTCATAATGTCATATTATGCTTTGATGCAGCTACTAAACTCATAGTTATTCCTTGTCCACCCAATAGTTAAGGGGCACATATAAAAACAGCAGGCCACGAAGCGGCCTTATGGAAACTCATTGCAACTGTGTTCTGCAGTGTATTAAATGTTCATCTGCCTTGTGCAGGAATGAGTAATGTTCTGATCATATAAATGAAAATGCCAATAATTGCATGAAATAAAAGTAGATTTTTGTAGTTTTTGTATTTATGAAAGACTATTCTGTTACAAGAGATAAAGCTGTTAATATCATTTCCTATACAATGATTTTCTAGCTTTAGGTTTCCTGTAAGCAGTCCTCACCTGAACTCTTTGTGACTCACTGTTTTAATCTTTTACTTGTGCTCTTACTTGTGTCATCCAGGAGATTCAGTCAGTTTCCAGTTTTAGAATTACTGGCTCAAAGACAGGATACTTACTGACTCAGTTTGTAAGTGGTTCATGACCGCAATTTTATTTGTATGTTTTTTAGACATTTTTTTCCCTCTAGAAACAGTCAGTGTAATCAATAATTGCTTTTCCTCAATTTGAAAATTTTAATTTGGAACTGTGAAAGAAAAACACTGATGCCAATAATTAATCTGTATCTGTTCACAGTATATGCGTGTGCATTGTCTATGAAATGTCATTAGGTCTATGTATGAGGACAAAACTTTTGGAGGGCTGCAAACAATCGTGATAGCAATTTCAGAGCCATCCTAAGGAAGGCATTCCTGAGCAGCTGATGTGTGATTAGAACAAGCTGTTTATGTTCCAGCTGTGCCCTGAGTGGTTTGAATTGAGTGATTGTTACATCAAACAGGTCAATGTCAGAACTGAATTCTCATTAGAAATACAGCTCCGTATTTCTACAAACATCAGATGTTTTGTTCTTCTGCACAGGATTGTTCAACTGGGTTTGCTGGTCTTTTGGTCCCTTTTGCTTCCCAATTATGCATTGTTGTTTGCAGATCAGTAAAGACCACACTTGTAAACCTACTAGTAGTTTCTTGAAGTATAGAATTATAGTTGCTAAGATAATTTTCATATTTGTTATTCACCTTGTTCTTAGTAGTGAAGAATAGTATATGTATGTGGATATGGGTATCCTACTTTAAAAGTCAGACACAAAAACTCCAGAATATAGAAGAAACCAAATGTAAATATCACTTTTGTTTCCTTCTGATGAAGAGAAAAGAGCTGTATCCAGGCTGTGTGAACACATGGCTTGGGCTCAGCCCAGGGTATTTGTTTCTCTGTTCTGCGTCCCTAGATATAGGCATAGGCCTGGAGGCCTCTAACCTCTGTACTAGTCTTCCAAGCTGATGGATTCAACCTGGCTTCTCTCCACTTCTGCCTGAATTGCTCTGCTCAGCCTCATAATTTCACGTTAGTAATATATTCTAATCTTCTGGCTCTTTTTCATTCTCTGGCTTGTTATGTCTTCACCTGTGTCTAGTTTATTCTTTCTGTAGCCTGTCTTTGTAGTACTATCATACCCACACCACCACACCATTTTTCTCTTTCTTACCCCACCCCTCTCTCTGCTCTTAAGTAGTCTTTCTTTCTTGTGCTGTTCTCATGTGAGTTGGGCGTATTCTATCTCTGAGTCACTCTAGTCACTCTGTGAGATCTTTCACTGATTTAGTCACTTTGTCTGCCCCTCAGTTACATTTTCACTTTCAAACATGGCTGGTTCTTTTTACAAACTAACCTTACCTTCATTGTTAGGGTTTAAAGGTATACACAAAGGGCATGTCCATATTCCTGCAAGATCATATAAACTTAGAAGGTCTTTGAATGTGATCCCTTGCCGGAGCAGCCATGTTGCTGGATTACAATTCCTCTACAGCCAAAAGCTGTACAGCAGTCTCCTGTTCCGAATGTCAACTGTGTGTATGCCCTTATTGTCATGTGCAGAAGAGAGACTGTGTGGCTTTGGTTCAATAACCTGTAATTTTTTTGGGACTCTTTAGAATTGTGGAAATTTTTAAAGACTCCAAAGAGCTTTGCTTATTTGGGTTATGCTATCAGTAATTCCTTCATTATGATTTAAAGTAGAAAAGTTAAAACATTAAATACTTTTGAAATAATAATAATAAAACTCTATTTTAGATCCTTATCCAAATGGCATTCATTTCAGACCAAAAAAAAGAAAAAAAAATCCCCAAACAGAAAACATTTAGAAGAGTTGTAGTATTTTTACATTTTTGCCAGACTCCTTAATTACTGGCTTAAAAGAAGACAGATGGAATCCCAAATCTGCTTTTTCATTCAATCTATTGTATGTGCTGAGTTGTTTTTAACTTGTAGGAAAAAAAATCTGGCTTTAAAAAAATATCTAGTTTGAGGAAGGAAGGGCATTTTAGCATCCTTTTTAGATAATTGTGGTAATTATCCTTTGATGCTGTACCAAAATCCAACAGGTAATAATTTCTTGTGCTACGGGTAATGTGAAATCTAAAACGAAATCAATAAACTCTTCATAATGTGTTTTCCATTAAAACTCATTGTTTATTTTACACTTTGAATGAATCATTTGCCCATTTGTGGCTTCATAACATTCTGCATTGGTCATTTGGAAAGTATTGATTCATCAGGTTACACTTATCTGCCAAGCATTGATACATTTTGTCATACAAAAATCACATTTACACAAAATCACCACTCATCTCCAGAGGAGTCTTCCAGTGTTTGGTCAGCTTCACAGCAGGGTTTCCATTTTTTAACACTAATTTTCTATCAAGAACTCATATTATCATTGTTAACAAAATGTTGTAGTCTTCCTTGAGATGAGAAACTCACTTTATTGCCTAGTCAGAATAATCAGCTTCAGAGCTTGTGAGTTGTTTTTTCAGATGTCAGGTGTACACATGTGAAGAGTCTTAGCATTTTCGCTCATAGTTGAAATCATTGCAACAGTGAATTCCTCAAAACAGCCATCATGCTCCTGCATTCAGTATGAGCGGGATCTCCCAAAGAAACTTAAGGTAAAAGGTTGAGTTTTCAAAAGTTAAAATGATTTTTACTATTTTCATCAGGATGTTTCTTAGCTGAAACATGCCTTTAGTTGTAATTACTGCTGAGTGTCTGACAAGATGCCTTTATCCTATAGTTAGCTGTTACTGACTGAGTGCATGGCACAGTTTAGGGGTTTGTCTACTGTTGGTTTTATACTAGCACTGCAAATGTCAAAACAGCAAGAAGGCAAATCAGGGTATAACATTATTACCATAATTGTTTGATATTGTGAATTCTTTTGAAGTAGTTTTGTGTTTGCACTGAGTTAATGAACTGTACTTCTTAACTGTTTCTCTACTGATTATGAATATAGAATACAGACCCTAGATCAAAGGAGTCTGGCTTTACCTAGCTCTGAATCATAAAGATTTGGAAGGAGGTCTCTAAAAGGTTTAGAAGTAGGTCTCTAAAAAGGGGTTCTCATTTTTAAAGTGACTTAACAATAGAATTAAATAATGAGATTGGTCTGTAACAACTGGATACCATGGTCCATGTCAATGATCCCACCTATTCTAAAGTCTGAGAAAGGTGGAAAATTTCAGACCGAGAGTTTGGTGTATAGTGAGACCCTTTTTTTTTAAAATTAAAGGAGAAAGAACATTGAAAAGGGAGACTAAAGAAATTATGATGGTTAATCCTGACAACTTGATTAGATTGACAGATCTTTGGGGGTTAGTAAAATATTTAACTGAGTACCTCAGGGGATGCATTATCTGAGATACTTACGTAATGAATTTGTTAACATACTGATTAATTTTGTTTCATTTTTGAGACATGTTCTTATATATCCCAAGCAAGTTTACTCTTTGGCGTGGCATACCTTGAACCCATAATTTTTCTGCTCCCTCCTAAATGCGAGCATTATAGGTGTGGCTCATTATGGCCAGCGCTGGTTGACACTTCCCAGAGGATGTATGGGGTGATGAGACTATGGAGGGTGGTCTGTCTGGAGAGAGTAGCTCATGGAGAGCATGTCCTTTCTCTGGCTGCTTCTTCCAAATTCTTGTCATTACAATGTTCCTGCCATACTGGACTGAAGTCACTGATATACTAGGTAAAATATCTCTTTTCTTCCTTAAGTCTTATCTATCAGGTACATGTTCACAGCAATGATAAAATTAATCAATATAGAAACTCAACAAGCAAGTGTAGTGGGAAAACCTAATTGAGCTTGGAGCCAAGGCAGGGAAAAAGATGTAAAAGAATCATCATGGAGGTCAATGAGTTAATTTATAAAAAGCTCCTACCCACAGTTTTTATGTACATTTTATAATAAACTATTAATACTTTTGGTTACACATATGCATAACAATTTATTTGTATAATCTTCTAATTTTGAATATTTAAAAACTCAAACTTTCAAATCAGGTCATACTTAAATAGAGCAGTATGATATCACCTATTTAAATTTGGAGGTACTGAGATTTCTCCTTATATCTTACATAGACTTCAGATAACAGAAGGCAGACTTGAGTTGCTTTGATAGCAGAGAGGGTGGAGTCAGAGTCATCGTCTCCTCTGTAACTGGTAATTTGTGGTCATTCTTTCTACAGCTTAAAGGGCCTTAAAAGCCAAGTGTAGTGCGATGCGGGAAGAGTTAGTTTGTTGTGTATTTCAGTGATCCTTCATGGCACACTGTGGCTACTCCCCAGTTACCTGTTTATATTGTTTGCTGTTGGCTGTACGTTTAGTTCTTGTCTTCTTACAACCTGGATGCCTTTGCAAGGTAAACTCCCCATGGCATGCTCAGATTGAGTTCTCATTTTCCTGTGGCTTTCATTAGAGCTTTCTGTTCTGAATAGTTGCAGCTCAGCCAGAAAATGTAGGTGGAGAATGCTGAGCTTCTGAATATAGTGGAGATGAGTGTGTCCTAAGTTCAAGTCAGGGTGGAGAATGCTGAGCTTCTGAATATAGTGGAGATGAGTGTGTCCTAAGTTCAAGTCAGCTAATTGATCAGGACACACAGCTTTCTATTGCCTAAACCTAATGGCCAGGAGTTCTGATTGGAACTGAAAGTAAGGTGGGACCCTAGCGGAGCTTTTGTGCTTCTATTTAGTCACCCTGTGTAGAATTCTCTGTTAGAATAATATACAGCAATTCTTTGAATATGTACTACATCATTAAACAAAATGGAGCGGAAATCATCTGTGAATTTTGACCACACATGACTTCAGAAGTAGTTCTTTATTTTTATGCAGTTGTCTATCATTAGTATCCAAGCTTTACTTAGCATTTTGAAGTGTTTGTACATTTATTGATATACATCTGTTTGTACTGCCATATGATGAGTACAACTTTGTTTTCCATCCTCTTTGCAGCCTAGCTGCATGATCTGACTCCAACTTTAATCGAGCCCTTCTACAGTGCTCTGACCATCTCCTCCTGCTGTGCCATTATTCTTTGTCATAAATGCATTCCTTTCCTAAATCAAGAGTATGTTGATATGATGCAGTTGTTTAGATGTTTCAGTCCACATAAGAGACCTGGAGTTGGTCTCTATTTGACTTGACCTTGTGTTTATAGTCTGGCACTTTGGCAATTGTTGGTGCAGTGGTGCATTCAGAGAGGACCCCAAGATTCTTCAAGCACTCATTCACCTCTATTTGTACCTGTTCTTCCTTCTATTTTCTGCTTTTCTTTTCTTTTCTTTTCTTTTCTTTTCTTTTCTTTTCTTTTCTAACTAAAAGAAACTAAACTGTTCTTTGTAGACCAAGGGCACATGTGTATCCTATACATAGGGCCAAGGGTCTCCTTTTCACATGCTTAGCCCATGTAGCTTCTTGAAGCTGTGTAGACCTAAGCTCTTAAGCCTTTCCCCTGAGCCGTCTCCAAAGGTAAGGCTCATGTTTGGTGAGGCAGGAATCTTTTCTAAAGACTGTCCTTGGACCCAGTGATAGAACAGGAAGAAAATTTGCAGTTCTGGGAGCTCCTTGGCTCCCAGGACCAAAGCTGAAAGTTTCTTGGGCCTGCATAGATCCTCTCTTAATAGCATAGAGACACATCTATTATGATCCAGATCACAGAGTGGAAATGGAGAGCACTATTAAAAAACCATAGGGGTTTTTAAGTATGAGTGTTAGATTTATTTGTATAGTTTTACTTATTTTGCTATATATAAAGCACACAATGGTGAACTAAAAAACTGCCAACAATGGAATATTTACCCCTAAACTTTTCACTACTTTTTGATGTACTATCTTTATACAGTACTATTTAAATATTCTAGTTGTAAATTTTAGTTTCCAAAAAATTCCTGAACAAATTACCATATTTCTATTTAAAATAAAAGTCTAAACCACACTCATACAGGATTATAGACTAGGTCAGAGTTCTCCCTTCTTAAATAAATGTCCCTAAAACAGATGTAGTCCTGGCTACTCATGCTGTCTCAGGCACTCAAACTGTAGATTGCTGAACATTTGGCAAAGATAATTATATACCTTGGCTCAGGATGTGGAAACTGCAAAGGTTTTCACTTTTCATTATGTAAATTAGCAGTGGAAATAGCTGTATATTGCTCTATGATGTTATCTTACTAAATATAGATAATGTGCATTCATTTTTGTGAAAGGAAATAGTTTGCCACAACTAATGGTTAGATATTTGTTGTAACAAACTATTCATTATTGGAATATCCTGTATCTTTCAGTAGTTTCTTTTTTTTCCTCTCTAAACTACTTTAAGGTTATAAATTGATCAGCTAATGGCTTTTTTTTTTTTAGAGTGTGTATCTATGAATGGGTGCCTGTGGTGGTGTGTGTATCTATGGATGGGTGCCTGTGATGGTGAGAGGCTTCATATCCCCTAGAATAAGAGTGTTCTAAGAGGCTATAAAATGTGTGATCTGGGTGATGGGAATTTAACGCTGACCCCCTTCAAAATCACAGTAATAGTCTTAACCACTTAGCCATCCCTTTAGCCCCTAGTTTTTTCTTGACTAAAGAAAAAAGATGTGAATTTTATGGTAGTATTTATGCTGTTTTTGTGCTTATGTGTCTTTTGGGCTTGTTTCTTGACACTACTGATATGTGGGTAATAAAAACGAAATGAGATTTCAAGCTTATTTGGTTAATTTTGGTGTTAATGTCTGATAAACAGACATTAACATAGCAGGGGAAAGATAGTCAGAGGTAGGTGGAATGGTGTTCTGAGGAAAGCTCTCACCTGATAGCTCTTCCTGTCAAATAGCCCACGCTGGCCTTTCACTCTTGACATTATTTCTGCCCGAGTCTTTAATATTCTGGTGTTACAGGCATAAGCCACAATGCCTGGCTAAGGAAAAAATCCAAAGAATCTACAAGCTACCATATAAATTATACGACACTCCCAATTCTACAAATATGTGGATTTTGTATTCAAATAAGCAGATAGTTCATTAAAGCCACAAGACTACACTATTTTTCTATTACATTTATAAAGAACAGGCTTTGTATTACTTAGTGAACTTCAGCTAATAGCTTTCAGGTAAGATTATTCTGAGGATGCTTTTTTTTCTCAAGCTTCTTAATGTAACCTGATGTTCTTTAGTGGCTCCAGGAGACAATGGAAAAGAAAAGAGAGAGGCAACTCTCAAGGCATTCGGTACAAATAGCACTGCCCGCCTGTGGTTCTGTGAGCTCGGTATCCTATTTTTAGGCTCTACTTTACAGTTATGTTTTTACTTTCATTCAATTGCTAATCAACAGTTCCCTCTGTGAAGATGTTTTTGCCATTCTTGGAATCAAGTAGAATTTTTCCTTTAATAATACTACTTTTTGTAGAGGTCCCAGGCATATGACCTTTAAAAAAGAAAAGAAGCAAATCATGTTCCTAATTTAGTATGTGGTTAGAGTAAGCTGGCCCATTCCCATCAAGCCTAATTTGATGTGAGTTAGTATAACCTTTGACAAAAGTCTGTGGCTCACAACTCTGTCTGGAGGGAGACAATGCATCATATTGTGTAAGTCACCCAACAGAGGAACAGTATTGTTAGTAACATCTCTTCAGTCTTCATTCCTAAATCTGGTGATACAAAGACTGCTTCCTTTTAAATTTGTTTGCTGAAGGTGGAACTCAGAATATATGCCCATCATAGAGAACAACACTAAGTTTAGTAAGGCTGCTGTGATGTTTCTATTTCAGAAGACTTTTATTTATCTGAGTTTCAGGACCAGTTTATATAAACGAGAAAGTAAGATTTTCCATATACTGGGAGAACTTTTGAAAGGATGCCCTTTGTGCCTGCCACTTCGTCCCCACCCAGTGTTACAAACAAACATTCATGTCTGCAGTAGGCCATTTGTGCGTGTGTGGAACTGTGCTTCAAGATATTCAATCTTAGGCCTTTTCCAGTCCCAATAAGGATGGTTCAAAAACGAGTGCTCATTCTGTAGTTATTTAGTGAGTTCAGCTTTTAAGGCTTATGAATGTAATTTTTGATAATATTAAGTTCATCAGAGGGTGGGCACTTTGTATAAATGGCAATACCGTGACCACTATCAAATGTAATTGCAGTTTTGTTTCTTGAGATTAGGATTTAGAAATGATACATTCTTGAATAGCCTACTTAATTACTCTTGTTTCACGTGCGCAGGTGTACACACACACACACACACACACACACACTAGCCAGACTCAGTTCTCCTTGCACTATGTGGAGTCTCGGGATAGAACTCATGTTGTCAGGCTTGGTGGCAAGTGCTTTTACCTGCTGAGCCATCTCTCCAGCCTTTTAAAATAGAATCTTTTGTCTAGTGATGTATTTTAAAATGTTACTTCACTGCTTATTTTGACTACCAAAGTGTCTAATTTGACCTTAAAACTAATTAAGATTTAAATTCTTTTTTAATGGATAACACAGAAAAATTATTAATGAAGTCACCATATTTAATAATTAGTATTCGGGCAAAAGAGAAGGCTCAGTGAGTAAAAGCACTTGGTAAATACATGTGAATCCCAGAGCTTGGGAGGTCAGCACCCATGTAAGTGCCTGGTGGGTGTGATGACTCTCTTGCCGTCTTAGTACTTGGGAATCTCAGAAATGGAATCCCTAGATGTTGGCTAGTGAGATAGTGAATTGATGAGCTCTGGGTTGATTCAAGAGCCCTGCCGCAATCAAGGGAGACTGGAGATGTCAATCTCCACACCCACATGCATACACATGCATACCACATAGACTCTACAGAATTCATACTCAGTATTAATTTTACTATTGTTAGTAGCAGAACCGTTTGTCTTTGTAGGCAAATGAAATATATTTTGCTGTTGTAGTTTCCAATTTAAAAAAAAAAAACCAGAAACCTCACCTGATAGCAGTCTTTCTTATATACATTCTATTACTTACTATAATGTGAAATTGTGTTAAACTTCTTCCAACATATGGTAGCTGGAGTAGTCATTAGTTTACAAACTATTTTCCTTTAGAATTTTTTTAAGGTTGAAATTTTAATAGTATTTTGTTGAGAAGACAATATATTTTTTCTAATGTTTAGGATATCATTTCTTTAAAAAATTGAGCAATCCTTTAAAAAGAAAACAAAACAGCAACAACAACAAAATTACTTTACCAATATAACAGCTTCCCTAGAGGTTTCTGGGTACATTTGTGTAGCTAAGTGAGAGTGTTTGGGCAATTATTGGTGTGTGCTTGATTCATTACTCATGACTAGCAAGCTTATTCAATAAAAGTGATTAGATTGGTTTTACCATCTTGTTTTAACATAGTGTAGTGTTTTGGGCAGGTTATGTATAAATACGGGAACACACATTTTGTATGCCTTTAGCATTATTTTCCAATTAATCAAGATCCATTGTGTTCTCATTACTAACATCAGGGAGAAGAGATGAAGTCTATCTCAGCATAGTTTCTTTTGGCTTCAATGACCTTAATACATACACTTAATATACAGTGGCTAATAAATATATAAGTAAAACAAGGTTACAGATTCGGGAAAGTTCATTTCCTCTATCACTGACTTTTATATCCACTGTTCCAAAAGAGTTAACGATTTGTAGGCTCTTCCCTTTCATCACAATTCCAGAAGAACTTGAACTAACAATCTGTGGATATCCTTTTAAGGGAATGTTTATAATTGTCAGGCTTTCTTAGTTCTTGAACCAAACTCAGCCTCAACAAGGACACTTTCTTATGCAGAGGGAGAAAGCAAAATTACTACTCAGGTGCCCCCTCCCTGTAACAAGGAGTGATTTGGAAAGCCCAGTTTTTAGAAGTATTAAAGCCAACCTTTATAACTCTGAGCTTTAGAATAATCAATGAGATCTTGTGTTTTTTGCATCAAAAGGAAAAAGAACAGAAACAAGATAATCTAAGTGGACTAAATTCATAAAATCAATTATGTTTGAGCTGAGAATGATTTCTAGTCTAAATGTGATCTGATTTGCCTAGGGAACTTAGGAAAAGTAACACATCACTATGAAGACCTGACCCCAGAGAAACCATTGTTTTGTAATATATATTTTTCCCATCATATTGAATCATTTTTCAATTTTTCAATTTAATCCCCTTTGTGAATTCCTAGCCTCTCTGTCTGTCATACAGTAGGTACTCACATGTTTTTTAATGAGAGAATAAGCAAAGTCTGTGTACCTTTGGAGTAGATTCACAAGGCCCTTAAGTGTACTAGTTAGATAGATGTAAAGATGAGAAATTAATGTCTTGTTCCTTAAATATTTGTTAGGGAGAAAGAAGGAATAAAAGGTATATTCTAAGAATGTAGTTGGCAGGGCTGGAGAGATGGCTCAGCGGTTAAGAGCACTGACTGCTCTTCCAGAGGTCTGAGTTCAATTCTCAGCAACCACATGGTGGCTCACAACCATCTGTAAAGAGATCTGACACCCTCTTCTAGTGTGTCTGAAGATAGTAACAGTGTATTCATATATATATATATATGTATATGTATATGTATATATATGTATAAAATAAATCTTAAAAAAAAAAGAATGTAGTCTAGGCCCAGAAGCTTATGAGTAGGCATATATATACATGTGTGTGTGTGTGTGTATGTGTGTATATATATATATATATAATTAGTAATAAAAGAATTGAAGGCACAGATAGTTGACATCTGTCAGCAGAGAACACTTAATGGAATGGGTTAAACTTTAGTAAGGATGACTATAAGGAGCTCATTTCTTTTAGAGGGGACTTGAGAAAGTATTAGAGCAAGAGAGCATGGGGGCTGGCAGCAGAAGGAACAGGAAAGGTCCATCTATCTCACTAGGCAAACACTGGGAACAGGAATGTGACCTTGAGGCAGGTGATTTCAAATTTCTTTGTGAGTTTATTTAAAATTACTGAATACCATTTTTACAAAATAGATTTATGAAAGGAGGAACTATAAACAGGATCAGTTAAGAATCTTTGGTGATTGTGTAAGAGAAAGGGTAACAAACGCACTTGCTGGAAAACAGAAGAGTTGGCTGTGAAAGAAGACATGGTAATTGATTGAGTGATTCAAAGGGAAAGAAATAAAGGCGATGAACCATGCTTCTTATAATGGCACCATAACTGCTTGAGCAGAGTCATCTGTGGACAAAATACTTCAAATTAAAAATTGCCTTAGATCTTGTTCTTCATAGTTCCTTTTGGAAAAACCTACTGCAGATGGCCTTTCAACCAACTACAGATGGCTGCTTAGCCAAGGGATATAATTCTGCAGGCTTGTCCTCAATAGAGCCAAATCTCTGACCTGAGGCTTACAAATCAGAAATCCAAGTGTCAGTATATCAGAAAACAGTAGTTGATTCCCAAATATTGAACATAGTTCCAAAGGAGACAGGATGCTAACTAGGGCCAGCAACAGAACCCAGGTGTTGGGGGAACAACTGCAACATCCACCAGTCTTCTCATGATAACCACTGACAAAGACCCTTCCAAAGTCCTGGGCAGTGGACAGAAAAGGGAGCTAAGTATTTTTGATCTTTTTCTGTTTTAAAACATTTTCTTTGTTACTAAAAAGATAATCCATATTCATATAGAAAACAGGTGTTTATGGGGTACCCATAAGCCTTTTCATTGTGTGCACAGAACAGTTAAAATTTTAGGATGATAGCTACAAGTATTTAGGAAGCAGGGTTTTCAAGTAAAGTAACAAAATATATTTTCACCAGCATATTTGCCAAGTTCAGGTATTTATATTTTATCTAAATTGTACAAATGCAATCTGAATTGCCCCATTAAAAAACAAAGTTTAATAGAAAAAGAAAGCCACATTAACCAAGCTACATCTGACCTGCTGCTGCTTTTGTGCTGTGATGGCAGACCTATGCTGTTGTGATCAGAAGCATGTGTCCCCCAAGACTTGGTCTATTTCAAAAAGGACATACCCACAGAAAGTTTGCTGATCACTGGCTCTCACTAGTGTGTCACCTCTGAGTTTCCTGCTTAGTCTCCCAGTTGCCTTTACTGTGCTGTCCTCTGATCTGCTAGAATAGTACTCTAGCCATGTCACATGCCCTTCAGTGGATCTTACCAAGACAGTCTCCAGTTTCTGACCACAGCAGGTAAAAGAGTCGAATATAGCTTTCAAACTCTTACATTTCTCCAAAATTCCTTTACCAGTAAAGCATTGATAGTAGTCTTCAAGTCCTACCAGAAGAGTCATTGACACAGAACGGTTGATCCCCTTAATGCTTTGAGGCTTAATCTTTCCAGGACCAAAACAGTGCTTTATAGCGAGACTTTTCGAGGACCGCCAGCTGTATAAATAATGACAGAGGCTACTAATTAAATTTAAAGCTAGGTCAGTCTTCCAGCTAGCTCATCTAACTTCACAAAAGTATCTAGCCTACAACCTGACCATAGCTAGCTCTAGACATCCCCACTCCTGCAGTTCATATCTGTTTCCACTGTGTCCATCTTGATTCTGATTATCCCCTTCTTTTCTCTGCATCACTTTCTGCCCAGAACTTCTGCCCTCCTCCTTCCTGCCTTAGCTATTGGCTGTCACCTCTTTATTACAACCAATCAGTAGCAAGACAACCTCTGATCCATTTCTAGATTACCTTTAAGCAGGTGAGGAAGGACAGGTATTTACAAAGTAGAAAACCTGGTGAGGGGCCATAGAAATGATAGTAGTAGAGTCCTGCCTTAGTTCTCTGTGGTACAGAATAAGCAAATGAAAATTACAGAGGCATACCTTCATACAAGGTAAAGAAAAGTTTCCCCTTGTGTGGGGTTATTATCTACTGGTATTGTTTAATTTTAATAAAGTAATATTCCTTGAAGAACTCTAGCTACTTCATAAACAGTTGCATGTCAGTAAGAATGGAAGGTAGCAATCATCTGCCTGATACTATCTTTACTTGTTTAGTAAGAACCTTGAGGATTTTGAAAGATTTTTAACACTGCTAGTTTCTATGTTTAAAAAAAATGCAACCAAGGGTTAGATCCATATATATATATGGATCTAATATATATCTAATATATAATCTATATAATCTATATCTAATATATATAATATTAATTTTGATACCTAAATTTTTATTTGTCATTATTTTTAGAGACAGCCTCATCTCAAACTTGCTAGGTAGCCAAGGCTATATTGAGTTTCTGGTCTTACTGCTTCAACCTCTTAAATGTTAGGATTAGTGTTCTTTACCGTGCCTGACTTAGTATCTCAATTCTAGACTATATTTAAAATATTAAAATATTTCATATCAAGTTTAATAATTAATTCTATTTGTGGTTTAAGTCCCAAAAGAAATTGGTAGTCCCTTTAATTTCAACTCAAATAGAATTTAAAACTATATGAAAATGTACAATTTTTCATGTGTCTGCATCTATTGGAAAGAATTAGAACAGCAGGAAAAAACCTTATGTTCTATGAAGACTTTTCTTTTCAAAAGGACTGATAGGTTCTGTTTTGCTTAATTTGAGGAAGATGTTGTTTACCATTATTCCTGAGGAGATGTGAGCATTCATCAGATAAGGAACCAACAACAAACCAAAATACAGAGACCACTTTAATCCAGTCTGGTGAACCAATGAGTTTTCCTGGGGTTACTTACAGAAATATAGGTGAGATGTTACAGGAGGAGAAAAGACTCAAAAACACCTGCATCACCAAAACCCACCCAGCAAGGATACAGCCCATGTAAGCTGGGTATACTGTACACCCACCAGACAGCTCATCAAATCTAAAAGCATTCTTTTTATGGCTCAAGTTGCTCTTAGTCTATTCCAAGCAGTGTGCCTGAGGATGTCTTAGAGAATCCTGTTTCTTAAGGAGTTTCCTTCTAACATGGAAGGTTTAATCTTGGAGGAAATAACTATGTAATATAACAACAAAGGTACTTTAAGAAATAACTGTATCCTATCTTTTCCTGAACAGGAACAGAAAATTGAATGTTTGTTTTTTGAATCAGGGTTTTGGCATGGATCCATGGCTGGCCTTGCATTCTTCATATTACCCCATCTGGCCTGTGCTGGATTACAGGAGTGCGCCATCATAGCCTGCCATAATTTGTGTAGTTCTGAAAAAAAGCAAAGTAGAAATATAGTTGTAGACACTTAATCACTGAAATGAGTGTTAAGATTAAAATGCATCATAAATTTGACAAATATTAAACTTACTCACGTGGTTTAACTTAAATGATAAGTAAAAGATACAAAGAGAAACCTTTGCTTATTTCAGTAAGTATAAGGAAGTTCCCTGGATGTTCATTCATTCAGTACTTTGTTGAAATTTTACTTACCTTTAATTTATTTGACTTTTGGGTCAATTCCAACCTATTTAAAAGCTAATAAAGCTTCTAATAAGTGCTTGAAACCAGACTTATCAGAAACATTAAAAAGAATTTTAGTACATACTTTAGCCTATCCGTGTAATTTAGAGAGTGCAGTGCTATTACCTAAATTGCTTTCCTTATTTCCTGAAATAAAGTTCTAGTGCTAAGATACAAGAGATTTTCATAGGGATGAAATGTAAGTAATTGATTAGAGTGCTTCAGTAATTTAGTGTTTGATGCTAGTTAGGGCTTAGTATTAGTTCATGTTTATATATGTGCAAATTACCTCAGAGATCACAGTGACTGAAAACATTCTAATCACTTCAGGCTACTTAAGTGCTTAATAGATGAAATCTCTAACACAAATAAAAATGAAGTTGATGGTTAATCAGAACTTATCATGCTTCTGTTCAGATCTTTAGTCCAAAGTAAATCAAAGTAACATTTGGATTTATGAGCCAGACAATGTTTCAAGGTCTGGTTCCAGGTGATTGAAGAAGTAGGGACATTCTAAAAGAGGCTCCAGGAAACAGCAAGTTACAAGGGGTTAGCAGGGCATGAAGGGAAGTGAGTGGAGGAGGAGTCACAAGAACAGCAAGATGATGTCAGACACACTGTAATGAGACCTGTTCGTGCTAATGCAAACAGAAATCAGTTCACTCTAGAGCCTTTCATATTTGTACTTTCTGATCGAAAGTCTAAACTTGTAAGTGACATGGCGTGCCTTTGTGTCTACTCAGATCATATCGAGCCATGGGGAGTTTTGTCTTTTTGTTTTTTTTCCATGGGAGTTGCGCTAAGTACACCAAGCTGGTCTTGGTCATGGCAGTCCTCCTGCCTCAGCCTTTAAACTCTGTTAGAAAACAATTTAAAATGCTATTACCCTATTGCTTATCACTTAAAGCATTAGGCTAATGGACTCGGTGCGAGGAAACAAGAGACTTCAAAATTACTGCATTTTCTGTGGTGCCTTTTGCAATAAAAAGTTGTTCATGCCAAAGAACTAGGTTATTCTTGTCTTCTCTGGTGCTCACAGGACAGAACCAAGAGCAGCCAGTGAAAGGAACTAAGTGGGAAATTTGGAGTCAACAGTAATGAAAACTTTGTAGCTGGCAGACAAGGTCCAGAGTGGAACGGGGCTGCCATATCACAGTGGTGCCTGTGTCTCTGTGAGAGTCACTATGCTACATGTTAGAAAGGACAGAAGCCTTGTTGTTGTTCTTATAAAAATGGGTTCTAGAGGGCTGGAGAGATGGCTCAGCAGTTAAGAGCACTGACTACTCTTCCAAAGTAGTCAAGAGCACTGACTACTCTTCCTGAGTTCAAATCCCAGCAACCACATGGTGGCTCACAACCATCCATAATGAGATCTGACCTCCTCTTCTGGAGTGTCAGAAGACAGCTACAATGTACTTACACATAATAAATAAATAAATCTTTTTATAAAAAATGGGGTTTAAAGCTCTTTTGGGCCTGAGTCCTTAGCTTCCATATATCTCTCTGAGGAAGCATCATGAAACTTATACCTTACTTCTGCATGTCATCAACACTCTGTTTGCCTAATCGCTACTGACCAAAGTATCAACATAATCTTTTTCTCCTTCTTCCCAGACATTTTTTTATGCCGGGTGATGGTGGTGCACGCCGTAGTCCCAGCACTCTGGGAGGCAGAGGCAGGCGGATTTCTGAGTTCGAAGCCAGCCTGGTCTACAGAGTGAGTTCTAGGATAGCCAGGGCTACACAGAGAAAACCTGTCTCAAAAAACCCAAATCCAGAAAACCAAAAAAAAAAAAAAAAAAAAAAAAACAAAACCAAAAAAAAAAAAAGGGATTTTTTTTTTTTATGTACAATTAACCAGCTCTCTACATTTATGTGTGTAGACTGATACTGTTGACTATCACATGTACCTCCTCCTTGTAGTCCTGGAATCTGGTCTGTTTCTATGGTTTCATTTTCTCTATATAGCCACACTTTTTACGTAGACTCCTAGTCTTGTGACTGGTTAAGTTCACTTAGCAAACATTTCTTCAAAGCTCATCCATGGTGTGTAATAAGAATTTCCTTTCCTTTTAAGTGTGGATATTAGTCCATTGTGTGCATATGCCGTATTTTCTTTTTCTCTCTGTAAGAATATTTAGGTTGCTTCCACTCCTGCCTGCTGTGAACGTTATCACAAACACAAATATGTAAGTATCTCCTTTCGAGGCTACATTCAGTGGGATTGCTGCTTCATATGGAACATCTATTTTTAAATTTTTAAGAACATGCTGTACTGTTTGCCATAGCAACTGCTGCATTTTACATCTTCACTGGCTGTACAGCCTACCAAGTTCTCCAGGACGTAATGCTCAGTGTTTACCCCTTTGGGTTTGTTTGTTTTGTTACTTGCTCTCTCTGTTTCAGTAGCACCTATCCTAGTGTGTGTGAGAGGTATTGACCTAACTTGGACTTCAGGGTCTTGGGCATTTCTCCACACATAGCAGCTGCTCTATGGAAGCTTATAGATGAGAAGGCTTAGGACTTTCTTATTTTCAGAGAGTCTTGCTTAATACAGTTGGTCTTTGTCAGAGATTATTAATAGAGTCAATGTTCTGTACTTTAGTATAAAATAAAGGAAACACTTCTTAGAAATAGCCATGTCTGCAACTATTTATTTCAGTTTTAGCACTGAGGTTTATTTATAGGTATCCTTCTAGTAGATATCCATCACTGCCCTTGCTTAGAATCTTAAGCTATTTTTGACTCTAGTAGTCTGCTCTCATGATTCTAGAAGTTTATTATAGCACCTATAAAGGATGGGCATGCTAATTCCTCTGTAAGAAGTCTGCTCAGCACACCTACAAGTCAAGGGTTTGTTCAGAATGATTCTTGCCAATAGAATCAGTAATACATTCAGTGCTGTGTTATTTAGCTAGCTCGATTTCTTCCTTCCTTTCCTTTCCTTTCTTTCTTTTTTCCTTTTTTTCACTCTTGTAGTGCCTACAGACTGGTGTGAGATCATTAATGTCATGAGCCAAGTTTATAGTTAGTATGGTCATGTTTAAACTTTTGCTATCTGGAATGAAACTTGGTAACTTCAACATTAATGTTCTAACAATGAGCAATTCTATGCCTCTTGAAAAGGATTTATTGCTGTCATATTTGGGGAATGATTTTTGAAGTAAATAAAAGAGGAGTAAGTCTTCATTTCAAGTAACCATTGCACAGAGTGTGTAGGCAGCAGGAGTGATGTCACCATTCTACATACTGCTGTGCTTGCACCTAGGTCATACGATCGGGATCTCCGAATTTCCTGGCATATTATGCTTCAGAGTTGTTGCACCTTGAACAAATAGTACTGACACAAAGAAGGGACTGGTTAGTCCTTTGTTTAAAGTTGGGCCATTTTAATTAATTTGGAACTTTCAGGATGTTTGTTTGTTTGTTTGTTTTCTTTTAGAGTGATATAAGAGCTAACTAAGGTGCAGATGTATTTGTGAATCAGAACTAAATACTAGGAGACTTAGTGGAGGAAAAAAAAAACCTTTTCATCTTCCCAGTTCATATTTACTGAGTAGTGACCTAAGCACACCCCAACAGTGGACAGTTGGTCTAACAGGGTAGCACCCACCGCACATAATAGTGCTTCATAACCATTTCATAAGCTGCATTCCGTTAATGGCCAGGAAATTTCTAGAAAGATTTTTCAGGTTTTTCTTTTTATGTGAGGGGACAAGGCAGAAGAGGTAGAAGTCTTTGATATCAGAACAAGAGAGTTCTTCCTTATGCTGTGTGATGTCATCTTGGGGCAAGAGGAAGAGCAGAGGGAAAGCAAACAAACCCAACCTTCCTAAGACATTCCTAAGAGTCAGACGGCAATGGACGGGAGCTGTCAGGAAGGATGGCTTGTGGGACCGTTTTCTGACACTGCCATCTTCTTTAAGCTAGAACGTTACACATCATTCTTTGTTCTTCTAGGCATCAGGGGCTTTAGATAACTACACTAATCACAATATTTGGCTGTCGTCGTCGTTGTCGTCGTCGTCGTTGTTTTTCTTCTATGGCAGATACTTCATATTTTCTTTTAGGGCTCCTGTCATAGGCCACTTTTATCCTGACCCTCACCATTCAATATCATTACCATGAAAACAGTTTAATTAGTACTTGTTTCAGTATTTGAGATTGGTAATATACTTATGTTGTAATAAAGCACTTGTGGTCTATATTGTTAAAAGTAAATCTGAATACTTTCCCAATTAAAAGAAATATTCTAAAGCATTAATGTTTTGGGAATTTTAGCGATGGCCTGGAATCGAATTCATGACCTTTAGAAAGGCAAGTGGTGCTGCTAATACCTGAGCCATCTCCCCGACCAGTTTTGGGGTTTTGTTTGATAATTTTATTCATGTCTGTAGCATATTTGATCATATTCCCTTCCATTCTCCTCTTATCCCTTTCCCACTCTGTCTTATCCTTCCTTCTCCCAGATCATGTGTCCTTCTCCTACTTTAATGTCTGTTTTAAAAATAACCCACTGAGTTTAGTTAGAGTTGCTTTATATGTGCACAGGTGTAGTGTTATTAACTGTCTTGTAGACAACTTACCAGTAGCTATACCCCTGAAGAAAATCAACTCTCCTTCCTCATTGGTCATGACCCGCCCACTTTTAAAGGTTTACTTAAAACAGTTTTCTATACATCTATTCTCAGAACTGTAAAGCCCTTCTGAAATACTTTTCTTTAAAAAACTTGTTTCTTGGGGCTAGAGAGATGGTTTCAGCAATTAAGAGCACTGACTGCTCTTCCAGAGGTCCTGAGTTCAATTCCCAGCAACCACATGGTGGCTCACAACCATCTGTAATCTGATGCTCTCTTCTGGTGTGTCTGAAGACAGCTAAAGTGTACTCATATACCTAAAATAAGTAAATCTTAAAAAAAAAAAAAAAAGACAAGAAACTTGTTTCTTAAATATAACAGGTTCTTGGATTGTAATCCCAAATCTGTTTAGTTCTTAAGCAAGGATTATTGCTGTTTTTTTTTTCATTATCTTTTTGTAAACTATCCATTTGAAATAGGAGCTCATGTAACCCATAATGGCCTTTCAATTGCTGTAACTAGAGGCCTGCACCACATGTCAGCCCATGATAGTATGTCATGCTGTACTGTGCTGTGCTGTAGTGCTGTGGTAGTATGATTTCAGACCTGTACACATGGCCATCTGTGTTATTGTGGGGTTAGTGTTACAATATGGTGTGGTAATGATAATTGCTGTGGTATGGTATGATAAGTTGTGATTACAGGCTACACTGTTAAGTTATTGTTATATTGTGTTGTGGTATGGTATACTATCCTGTATTGTTGCAGTTACAGGCCTGCACTGTCTCTACTGTTGTGCTGTGCTGTGCTCTCCTGTGGTGGTGTGACTATAGATCTACACAATTGTCTGTGTTTTTGTGTGCCACTACACTCCTGGTGGACTTGGGGGATAAGAACTTGATGACTTGTTACAAAAAGTAACTCCAGAAAGAATTTAGGGATGTAGATCATTTGGGAGTGCTATGATTATTGTTAGAAAAGATCATTCAGTAAATGGTAGTTTTAAGTGGTAGAGATTGAGTTAAATAATGGCAAACATTTTGAGAAATATCCAGGAGCAGTAGAAATTAACTTATTCTTAGCTGTCTTTCCATAGCCTTTCCAAATAAGGAAGTCTATTATAGCATTGGAAGTCATATCTACTTTCAATTTTATTATTTCTACAAATGATCTTCATACAGTAATACCTTGTGATATACCAGATGTTCCTAGCTAATGTGGCTAGCCCAAGTTAAAAGTGTAATATTGGTGATTAACATTTGTAAGATAGGAAAGCCTGCAAAAAATAGAAATATTTTAGTAGCAAGGAGGAAAGTGTTGGTTGACAATGTGTTTTCCAGCCCGTTCTCCCTCAAAAGCTACCAGACGGGAGACGTGTAAGCTTGTGCGTGATTTAAGGTTTGAGTGAGTTAGCAGCTGGGCAGTATATTGTTTTGAAGAATAAAGTCTAGGCAACACTATTTATTACCAGGTTAAATTTCAGTATCCAGTCCATTCATCACTGCCTAATAAAGCTTGCACTTCCTTTTCACTGCAGTTTGCTTACTGACTGGTAGTCAACACTGTCCAAACAAGACAAAGACAGATGTCTCTGTGTGGGTAGACTAGGAGTAGTCAGATGTCTATGTGCTGTCTACCAGGCTTAACAAGTCTAACAGTACACAGCTTATAAAGTAAGACCCTGCTATGTTAAACCTGTACTACATGATTTAAGAATAATGGCTAGAAAGGACCTGTTAGTAGCTGTTGACAACCTGGGGCATATATTGTGTGCCCCTTCCTTTATAATACCCAGTTTAATGACTTTGAAAATCAGGAGTTGAGAGAATACTCAGTATATATACATAAATATAGTAGTTATGTGAGGTACAGTGCAGGGTGGGAGTAGGGGTATTAAACCAGAAATCAATTCCATCAGGTCAGATCATCAAAGGAGTAGAGCACACCCTAGTGTGGACCAGTGACCAGGCTCTTCATTAGAGCTTGCTTCAGGTTACCTTGTCTTCTGGATTTACTAGGTGTCCATTGGGATGCTGACTGTTCTGTCTATCACTCCATTATCAGTTGTACTGTAAAGAAGTAGACGACTTCAGCAAAACTGAGAAAATAACTAACTGTCGAACTATCTGCAAAATTTATTTTATAAAAGACTTGGATCCAGAAATGTACTGTCCAAAGTTAAATAGATTCTATTACGATTTGGTGAACTTGAACATTCAGGAGAAGAAAACAAGTAAGTGGCTGATAAACCATAAAAATGTTCGTTATATTCCATAAAACAAGATTAAGCCACTGTGATACTGTCGTACTTACTTTTATGTCAACTTGACCAGGCTACTGATTAAGAAAATAGTGCCATAAGATTTTCCAGTAAACAGGTCTGTAGGACATTTTCTTAGCAATTCGTGGGTGGGAGGGCCGAAGAGACCATTGTGGGTGGTTCTAGTCAGGGCTGATGGATGCTATAAGAAAGCAGGCTAAACAAGCTTTGGGAGAAAGCTAGTAAGAAGTGCTTTCAGTTCCTGCTTGAGTTCCTGCCTCTATTTTCTTCAATTATAGACTGATGTGGAAGTGTAAACAAAATGCTTGTGGTCATGGTGTTTCATCACAGCACTAGAAACTCTAACACAAATAACCAGTAGATTAACTTTTAAACAAGGAAGAAAAGGTGGGGGAGGAAAAGTATTGAAAAAAAAATGTAAGCAAAATGTAGAATACCAGAATTGTTAAGTACAAGTTGCCAGTATGTCTGTAACATGTAATGAAAAGTAGGATCGTATCCTGTGTGCATATATCCTATGACCCACTATGTCCAGGCACTTAACCTTTGCCCCCCAAGACTTGTTGCATTTATGCCCTAAGAGCTCTTAATGAATAAACAGTAGAAGTCACCTAAATTTACATCAACAGTTCGGTGGGTAACAGATTGTGTGGAGAATAAAAATCAAGAATACTAGTTATCAGCCAAAAAAAAAAGGCAGAATAGTAATATATACTTTAACAGTTTCTGGTCTCTCAAAAATACTTTGTGTTGAATGGTGAACTCTAGCCTAATGAGAACATACCGTATAACTCCATGCATGCAGATTCTTAGGACAAACAAACCCAGGCTATGCTGATAACAGAACAGCTATTATGACAGGACAGGACATGGCAAGGAGGAATGACACTGGTCATGTTGACATCGAACTCTCAAGGTTATATTCTAGGTGTAAATATGTATATGTATGTGTATCTGTCACAGCTCTTTGAACTATATACATTTATTATATTCCTCATCATACTATACCTAAAGTATATTTAAAAGAAAAGACATTTTAACTGTATTTTTAAGAGTAAAGCCTGATTAGAATTTAGAATAGAATGACAAAATTAACTGAAGTCATAGATATTATCAGGAATGGTAAAGTTATACATAAGCAGACCATGTGTAAAAAAGTCTAGACTGTATTTGTGGAAAAGCCAGGCATGGTTTCACACACCAATAATTCTGCCACTTGGAAGGCAGAAGCAGGAGGGTCATCACAAATTTTAGGTGAGCCAGCTATATATGATGCATTCCTGGCCAACAGCACTGTAGAGTAAGACCTTGTTTTATGTGCACGTGTGTACACACACACATACACACTACAAAAATAAAAGAATATGAAAGCACCAGGAAGGCACATAATAGAAGGTGAATCAGATGATGTCTTCAGCTCTGTTTCCATTAGAATTTTGTTAGTGTGCTGGGTCTTACTGTTTCCCAGGCTGTATGCGGTCCCTTATGTTTATGTTCTCATTCCTGGGCCTTTTCTAGAGCCCTTGAAAGTTTGTTCAATGTTATTTCTCTTTTGAGCCTGTATCATTATTTATCATTGTTGAATAACAAGTGTTCACGTGACTTATCTGTATCCTCTCTTCCATGTGAACTCATTAAGCTTCTCACCAACTCTAAGCGCAGTTACTATTACCAGACTCCTTTTTGAGGTAAGGCACTGTAGTCATAAGCAGAATAATAACAACAACAATAACAACTGCAGCCGCCGGGCGGTGGTGGCGCACACACGCCTGTAATCCCAGCTCTGGGAGGCAGAGGTCGAGGCCAGCCTGGTCTACAGAGTGGGTTCTAGGACAGCCAGCGCTATACAGAGAAACCCTGTCTCAAAAAAACCAAATCCAAACAAACAAACAAAAAATAACAACTGCAGCAACAAGAAGAGCCCCCATTTCGATTGTGTACTCTGAATTCACAGTGTGCTGCTGTGCCACATTGAGTCTACCAGTACATTTGTAACTCAACAAGTCATTGTAAGCGAATCACCTTCTTCATTTATTTATACTTGATGAATTATTATTAATGAAACGCTGTATTTAACACAACGGTACTAAAATGTTAAATATGCCTAAAAATTCAATATTAATAAAATACAGATGGCATTAACATTTATTATAGTGAACCACCCACCAGAAATCATCTGTCTAAAGAAGGTTCCCGTTCGTCTGTGCTGTGGACGCTGAGTCTGCATCACCCCACAGCTGTCATAGATCCAGTTTCAGAGCCCTCCAGCATTGTTTCACAGTTAGCATCAGATAAGGTTAAAGTGTCAGCCTCACTCCAGGTTTTCAATTTTACCTTTGTTGTTTTGACTGCTTTCAGGATGGCACCAATTCAACATGCGGGTCTCATTTAAGATCAGTTGTGGTATTTCATGTCTATCATGGCATCGATCTTAGTGGAGTAAAACTTTCCATCAATTTTTGAGTAGGAATTTTACATATATATCAGTATTTTTAAACTGTTGTAAAATGAACACTAGTATTTTCTCATAATTTTATATAATTTAGTCTAACTTATTGTGATTTGAAATTATAATGAGTTTTTTCAGGTATTCATTCATTGACAGCTTCTCAGTGCATATAGTTTGTTATCAAAGTATAAAACAATTCCACATCATAGTTATGGTCCTATTTCAGTTATCTATTTTATAAAAAGCAATCTCTAGCTCAGTAACTAAACAAAGCTTTTAATTCTGTGTGTTAGGAGCTGGGTTGACTCTCCCTGCAGTGCATGGGACCTCAGCTGAGGTTGGTGATGTGGCCAGGAGCCCAGGGCTATCTTAGGTGGGAGCTCATGTCCCCGGCCTTCATCCACCTGTGGAATACCCTCCATTCACCTTTCCTTGTGGCCTTGCGTGTTTTAGCTTCAATGCATTATGGTCTTGGGTTCAAAGAGGACACACGCCAAAAATGTAAGCACAGTTGTTTTAGGAATAACCAAGACTCCTCTTGTGTCATTTGTATTGGTTTGTTTGTGTTGATGTTTATTAGCCAAAGATGGTGTTTACAATCAGTCTTCTCTTAGGGCATCCTGGTCAAAGCTGAGGTTAATACACAACAGATCCCACCTGCCATGTGCTGGCATTTGTTACTTCCATGTGTTGTTTGTATCTTAGAATGTAGTCCATTAACATATTATCTTAATTGCTTCTAAAGGATAAAGGAATATTCTTTGATGATGTGTTGTGCATGTATTTATTGTGGTGAGACAATGAGTTGTAGCCGTGCCATGAGGCAGGTGTGGGGCCAAATGGATGCTTGAGAGTTGGTTGCATCCTTCTATCACAAGGGTCGCAGGGGTTGAACTTTGCTTGTCAAGCTTGACAGCAAGCCCCTTTACCCACTGAGCTACCTTGCCAGCCCTGAAAAGGAACAGGCTTGTCAAGGTATTTGAAAGCCAAAGTCAAAATGGCCATTTTAACTATATTGATTCTACCGATCCATGAGCATGGGAGGTTTCCCCATTTTTTGAGGTCTTCTTCCATTTCCTTCTTCAGAGTCTTGAAGTTCTTGTCATACAGATCTTTCACATGTTTGGTAAGAGTCACCCCAAGATACTTTATACTGTTTGTGGCTATTGTGAAGGGGGTCATTTCCCTAATTTCTTTCTCAGCCTGCTTATCCTTTGAGTATAGGAAGGCCACTGATTTGCTTGAGTTGATTTTATAACCTGCCACTTTGCTGAAGTTGTTTATCAGCTGTAGGAGCTCTCTAGTGGAGTTCTTTGGGTCACTTAGGTAGACGATCATGTCGTCTGCAAATAATGATAGTTTGACTTCTTCCTTTCCAATTTGTATCCCTTTGACCTCCTTATGTTGTCGAATTGCCCGAGCTAGTACCTCAAGTACAATATTGAAAAGATAAGGAGAAAGGGGGCAGCCTTGTCTGGTCCCTGATTTCAGTGGGATTGCTTCAAGTTTCTCTCCATTTAGTTTGATGCTGGCTACCGGTTTGCTGTATATTGCTTTTACTATGTTTAGGTATGGGCCTTGAATTCCTGTTCTCTCCAAGACTTTAAGCATGAAGGGATGCTGAATTTTGTCAAATGCTTTTTCAGCATCCAATGAAATGACCATGTGGTTTTGTTCTTTGAGTTTGTTTATGTAGTGGATTGTATTGATGGATTTCCGTATATTGAACCAACCCTGCATTCCCGGGATAAAGCCTACTTGATCATGGTGGATGATCGTTTTGATGTGTTCTTGGATTCTGTTGGCAAGAATTTTATTGAGTATTTTTGCATCGATGTTCATAAGGGAAATTGGTCTGAAGTTCTCTTTCTTTGTTGGATCTTTGTATGGCTTTGGTATCAGCGTAATTGTGGCTTCGTAGAAGGAATTGGGTAGTGTTCCTTCTGTTTCTATTTTGTGGAATAGTTTGAAGAGTATTGGTGTTAACTCTTCTTTGAAGGTCTGGTAGAATTCTGCACTGAAGCCATCTGGTCCTGTGCTTTTTTTGGTTGGAAGACTTTCTATGACTCCTTCTATTTCTTTAGGCATTATGGGACTGTTCAGATGGTCTAGTTGGTCCTGATTTAATTTTGGTATTTGGGAAGACTCCCCACCATGTAATAAGGATACATGTTCTACTATGTTCATAGCAGCCCTATTTGTAATTGCCAGATGCTGGAAAGAACCCAGGTATCCCTCGACAGAAGAGTGGATGCAAAAAATGTGGTATATCTACACAATGGAGTACTATTCAGCCATTAGAAACAATGAATTCATGAAATTCTTAGGCAAATGGATGGAGCTAGAGAATATCATACTAAGTGAGGTAACCCAGACTCAAAAGGTGAATCATGGTATGCACTCACTAATAAGTGGATATTAACCTAGAAAACGGGAATACCCAAAACATAATCCACACATCAAATGAGGTACAAGAAGAAAGGAGGAGTGGCCCCTGGTTCTGGAAAGACTCAGTGAAACAGTATTCAGCAAAACCAGAACGGGGAAGTGGGAAGGGGTGGGTGGGAGGACAGGGGAAGAGAAGGGGGCTTGCGGGACTTTCGGGGAGTGGGGAGGCTAGAAAAGGGGAAATCATTTGAAATGTAAATAAATTATATCGAATAATAAAAAAAAATTAAAAAAAAAAAAGAAAGCCAAAGTCTTTTGAATATGCTGATGTCCCTCTTTTCCTGTGCACCTTGCTTCAAAGAATTAAAAATCCATGGTAGAATAATTTCCATGTGCAAATGCCATAGTATACTAGATATAATGTCAGTCTGATGTATTCAAATTCTTGGTATCGTTAGCAGAAACCCACTTGGTCAACCAGAAATGAGCACATGATGTGGCTGAACTTACAGACTAGGAAGGCTGAAGAGGAGAGAGTATGCATTCCCTCTGATTGGGTTCCTCATGTAGACTGTGCCTTCTGAAGCATCATGACGATGCCACAGTGGCTGTCACAGCCCGTGTGGCTACTCTCCGTGGTGTTACTAGGTTTCATTTCATTATGGCCAGTTCAAACAATCTCTTAAAAATCTTCTATTATTAATAAACTTGAGAGAGTCCTGGAAGGTAAACAAGAATAGTACCAACAGGGAAGGATCTGTTACCTGAGTATAGAAATGTCCTCTATCTTTTTAAAGATATGTTAATAAACTAAAGCCATGACATGTAACCACAAAAGTGTAATATTCATCTGTTGAAATGGACACGTAGGGCCTGGCTGTGGTGGCACACGCCTGTAATCCCAGCACTTGGGAGGCAGGGGCAGGCGGATTTCTGAGTTCAAGGCAAGCCTGGTCTACAGAGTGAGATCCAGGACAGCCAGGGCTATACAGAGAAACCCTGTCTCAAAAAAACCAAATCCAAAAAAAAAAAAAAAAAAAAAAAAAGAAAGAAAGAAGAAAAGAAAAGAAATGGACATGTATAGGTATAATAATATATGCTTTAGCTGTCATGTGGATAAGATCTTTCCAGGTCATTGATTTCTGAAATAGAAGCAAGGTTCTACACTCTGCCTGTCTTGGAATATTTCCAAACTGCAAGAAGACTGCTGGATGTCTCCTACTAAGACAACTAAGGGAGCATTAGGAATCCCTCAGTTGGTTTGGGAATTCCTAATGAGTCTCTTGGCTAGTTTAACATACTCTTGGTACTAATGTATTTTATGGAATAATTAGGTCTGTGTGTCTGAGGTGGCTAATCTTTGGCTCATAATGAACTTTTATCATTAATCAATGTTTCTTATTTTTATTTGTTATTTACAGTTAATGACTATACTCTCTCCCTCTCATGTATATATATATGGAGTAGAATGTGATGTTTTGATATATATCTTGAAGATGATTAAGTAAAGTAATTAACATATCAGTTCTTCATATATGTACTTTTGTGTTGAGAAACTTAAAATTTGTTGGTATAAAATTTTTTTAAAAATGTCATCAAATATATAAGAATATTGTGTTTGGTCAAAGAGACTATACATAGTATTTACAATAGGAGAGAATGTGCCATTGTTAATATTTAAAGATTAGCCTTTAAGAGTCTGTGACTTAACTAATACAGTTCACTTGTGTAGTAAACTCATATATCCCTGTTCTCCATCACTTTCTAAGAATTGAGTGTTTCGTTATAGAAATAGTTAGAAGTGCTACAGTAGTGCCATTATGTAGTTTCTGGTACAAATCTATAAGGAAATAAAAAAGAAAAGGATGTTACTGTGCAGGATAGCATATAAGTCATAGTCTTGTCTGATGTGCATGTGACATAAACAAGGACTTTAAGGAAAGATTTAAATGGAACTGGTAACAAATAAGAGAAGGTTAATGATTGGGCCAGAGGTTATTTTGTTTTTCAGGTTATTTTGAGAGAAAACTTGCCTGCCTTGATTAAGAGGAAAACAGTTTTATTTAGGATTATAGTTTTTATCGTTTTCGTTATAAGCCTGGCCTTTGATGGCCAAGGCATCTCTCCAGCCCTAGGATTATACTTTTTATTTAGGCCGCTATTTTTACTTTGTAATATTGAATTCTTTATTTGTGAAACTATGCCTTTTTCCTGAGTGTTCTGGCTCCTAACAGCTGACAAATAAGTAAGAAACACTGTGATATTGGGCGCAAGTTTCATCTTTTAAGGGCTATACTTATTTTACAGTCTTCCAGCCACATCTGTTTGTTATATATTGTGCCTATAAGAAAATGGATCCAGATTTAAAATGTTTAGAATTTAGACTAGACTGCCTCATTATAACCAAAGCATATGAAAAAGTCAGTGAAATGATCACAGTGTACATAACAGATTTTAAGTTATGGAACTTGAGACAGGCACTGTCTGTCAGAGAGCTTTCTTAATTTGAGCCTCAGCTTCCTCTTCTATAAAACAGACGATAAGCCCATCTCTTTGCTACGTGTATGTACTCTTAGCTGATCATCAGAATGTCTTGTAATTCAAAGACCATGTTTAGTAATTCTATCTTTAAGTCATCACATTAACTTTTAGGACGCCCCCCCCCCAAAAAAAAGCCATTGCCAAGAGAAAGGTCACTTGCTGATTTTATTTTTTCCTAAATGTGTTATATGCGCCTTAACATGGGCAAAATGAGAAGAGTATTAGGCTCGAGAATAATCATATTGATGGCTTATTTACCTAATAGTATATAGTATATTAAAGGGATACGGAGTACTTTCAGTTTCCTTGGGTCAAGGGATTTATTATGAAGACTATTAATCTATATACCAACTTTAAAATTGGGAATTTCTCTCTCTCTCTCTAAAGCCCTGCTTTGGGTGTATTCTGTGAAGTTGAATATGTTTACTTTCATTCTGCTCCAAGTGTCTTGACTTCCCTGTGACTTCTTCAACCCATTGGTTATTTAGGAATATTATTATTCACTACTTATAAATTTCTCAAATATTTCTTTGTTCTTAATTTCAAATCTCATTTCCTATTGTCAAAGAATATAGATTGTTTGATTTATTTATTTATTTATTTTTTATTTACATTGCAAATGATTTCCCCTTTTCTGGGTCCCCACTCCCCGCAAGTCCCATAAGCCCTCTTCCGTCCCCCTATTCTTCCAGATTGTTTGATTTTTAACCCTTCTAAGTATGTTGAAGCTTGTTTGTGGACTAATATTTGAGATTGTGTCCTATGTATTGAAGAGACTGGATCTCACCCTTGGGTGAAGTATTCCATAGACAGCCCATGCCTTCGACTGCTGAGTACATGGCGTGTATAGAGAAGCGTAAGGGAAGACTGTAGAATTTTAAAGTCAGGAGTGGTGTAAGCCCCTCCTGGTGCTCATTCCTCTGTCCTGTGTATTAGGAAGTAACGCTGTGGAGTATGTGCAAACGGCCCCAGTATCAGATAGCTAGTGAAGTTTGAACTATAGTGCAGCCTTGTCTGTGGGGTTGCAAAGTACATAGAGCTTACCAATGAGAAAGCATACACAGCATTTGCTTTTGCTATTGTTACTGTAGTTGTTATAAATACATTGTGCAGCTTTAATTCACAAGCACTTTTGCAATGTGAATTTACACTTTAAGAGGCCTGCCTTTCTAAATTATTGGTATACTTTTCATATGACTGTTGAAACAAGATAAAATCTTTTGAAACAAGATAAAATCTTTCGATAGCAATTAGTGTTTTATCTTTAATTCGCTCCTAACAGCTGAGGGAATAAAGCCAATCAGAATCTGAACCACATGGAAGACATAGGTCTAAGTTTATCCACAAACTCAATGGTCCTAGCAAAGAAAGCCTTGTAAAGCATTGTGACAGATATTCAGTTGATAGTAAGAAGTTATTTTGCAGACCAGTGAAACATGAGAATGCAATCTTAGCCAGAATATTCTAGCACTTCTTGGTAGCTTGCCCTCAGGTGTAAAGTGTGACCCAGGCTTTACTGTATGACAACAGAACTGACTTCCTCTCAGCAGGTGGAAGACAGGCTCCTTAAAAGAAGAGGAAAAAGGAAGGATTTTCCTAGGCCTCCAGAACCTGTCTGTTGATCTGCTTTTGTGTGTTTGTTATATTAGCATTGAATACCCATGACCAAATTACCAGTCTCATGTCCTCTTGAACTAATTTATTATTATTATAAATGTGCCACATATAAATTCTCAGTCCTGTGTAAAGTACCACCCCCAAAGCAGCCATGGAGTATTGAAAATTCATAAAGTTATGGAAACTTCAGAGGACTACCCTCCTCACCCAAAACATTCTTTCTGTCCCTTTTAACCTATGTATTAAAAACAAAAAAACAAAAACAAAACAAAAACAAAGAAACAAAAAACATCTGAAAACTCCTTCTGTTACTTGTGCAATGAAGGACCATTCCTCTGAATCCTGGAGAATAAATTTGTTTAATAATGAATTTGTCTGAGACAAAAACTTGACAATCCACTTCTTAGTTGTCTCCTAAATTTTTAGTATGTCTAACTATCAATATATTGAATTTTGATCACATGTAAAGTAGCTACATTACATTATTCTGGAAGTGCTTTGTACAATTTTTAACTAGAAGAATATTAATAAAACTATGTATTACATTGTAGTAAGCCACCTTTTGTTCATCTCCATTACAAGATGGTGCTGGCCGGATGCAGCTCTCTGGTGGTAAACAACTTTAGTACATGCGCAGTGTGCTGTATTTGTTATCACGCTTACATGCTAATGAAGAATTCACTTAGTTCACCTATTAGGAAGCGGCGCACTGTCTACTGCAGACAGGGCGGAAAGGCTATATAAGGGCGGCAGGGAGAGGGCTCTGGGGCCCCAATAAGAAGAATAAGAAAAATAAGGTTTGTTCAAGCTTCCCGAAATAAACTGCTTGGAGGAAGAAAACTCCCCGGTGTCGCGTTGTCAAGAGGGTGGACGTGACGTTACATATGAAACATATCTTTGAACCAGTGGCCCTCAAAGCCCCCAGACTGTGTGCACTGGTTCTCCAGAGTGTGTGTTAGAGAAAGAAGTCTCAGTCCTCACTCTAAAGCTGTGGTAGACACTTCTGAGTCAGAAAGTGCCCATGAGTTTGGCAGGACATCAGGTGACTCTGGTATTTGCTAAAACATCTAGAAATGCTAGTTAAAGAATAATCAACCAAAAACGCACCTGTGTCTATTTCGTTCCTACATCGCCTTTAGTGTTACATATTCAATATAGCTGTTGTTTTAGTGTTGACTGTAATGTGAGTAAAAGTATTAAAGTTAAGTGTTAGTCTGTTCTTTGTGGTTCTAGTTATTGTATACTCTTTTCTATCTAATGTGTTATTTATTAGCTGTTTCTTACCAATTTATCTTTCTGTACACCATCCTTTCTAATTATCCACTCTCTATCTGTATCATCTCTCTAGATCACATTTGTATGCATAATTGGGGTATGCACATATGTGCACCTGTATACATACATGCAGATCAAGGACATCAGATGTATAGTCCTTAATCACTGTGCACATTATTATTGTTACTATTATTTTACTATTGTTATTTTTGAGAGGAGTTCTCACGCTGAACCTGAAGTTCACTGTATTAGCTAAGACTTGCTGGCCAGTGAACTCCCAGGATCTGTGTGTATCTGCCTCCCAGTAGTGGGTCTACATGGTCATTGCTGGCTCTTACATGGGTGCTAGGGATTTGAACTCAGGGACTTCTGCTTTTACTCCAAGTGTTCTTACCCACTGAGCCATCTCCCCAGCCTCATCATTTTGGGTTTTGATATGGCCGTCAATGTCATAAATTTATCTGTTCTTCGGAGAAGTTTCAGACTAGAGAAATAAAAAAAGCAGGCATGAATTCTAATTATATTACTTTGTTGATTATAATTTTATTGAGCTTTGTCTATAAAAGTTTTGTTTATTCACAAAATTAAAGGCAAATATTGAATCTTGCTACATGTCCTACTGGTTTATTAAAGATTTATAAGGACTCTTGAAGACCAATGTACAATGTATTTTATAGACTGGTAGTTTTATTCATGAAGCATGAATCAAGCCTAAATTAAGATCTCGTATAAATAAATATAAATAAAGTATCTGCCCCATTTAGACTGATGGAATCCACTTTGGATTTCACATTAGTTAAATTAAAATATGTTTTATTAGGTGCAAGTAGTTTCCAAAGTGCTTTTCCTGGCCACTCTTGTCCTCATCCTCTCTAGGGGGTGGTCCAGCAGGTCAGGCAAGGTTTGGATGCTGCCTGTCTGCTAGGTAGTGGAAGTAGGCAGGCCAGGGCAAGATTGTCTATTGTGGAAAAGAAGACCCAGCGCCTGCAGCAGCCTTGGCATGAGTCAGCCCTTCTGTAACCCACTGGTGGCTCTGAGGTTACAGCTTGTCTCAGCTAAACCCCTTCAGCTTTTTGGAAACAATCTGAAAATTCATTTACCCTTTAAGTGTAAGTGAGTGGTTTTATAAAAGTCAGGCAGCTCAGAATGATGGCCTCTGCAGGTGGCCAGAGCCGTGTCCACAAACTGCCATGTTATTTACAGTGTGGCTGTGTAGCTTTAAAGAAGAAAAAAAGGATTTAATTTGTGTCCTCCTCCTCTTCTTCCTCCTTGTCCTCCTCCTCTTCTTCTTCCTTGTCCTCTTCCTCCTCTTCCTCCTCCTCTTCCTTCTCTTCTTCCTCTTCTTCCTCTTCCTTTTTTTTTCTTTAGGTTTAGGGTTTTGTTGTCTATTCTCGGAAGGCATAATTATGTGAATTCTTCTTCTCTTCTTCCCCCCTTTCTACCTCTAATTTCCTCTGTCTCCTCCCCATGGCTATCAGGAAGGGAAAGGTTTAAAAGTACAAATTTATTTTAAATATCAAAAATTACCCTCTTAGTGACTTAGTACATACTGGCTTAGTAGATTAATACAGAAGCCGAGGCGTACCAGACATGCGTCAGTCATTTCCAAAATGTTTCTTTGAAGGAAGAACACTAAAACTGGAACGTTCTTATTCTCCCTCCCTCCCTCCTCCTCCTTCTCCTTCCTCTCTCTCTCTCTCTCTCTCTCTCTCTCTCTCTCTCTCTCTCTCTCTCTCCCTCCCCCCCTCTCTTTCTCTCTCTCTCTCTCTCTCAGCTGGTATGGACGTGTACTTTTATCAATAATATAGCCAGTTTCCGTTGAGTAGACCCTCAGTGGAAGTCTTAGGCGCCCACACTGAAGCCTCTGTACAGACATTGTAGTAATAGACTTGTTACTTAGAACAAATCGGAACATATGGGGTGATAAAATGAATTTATTCTATGAGTGAGGCATGCTACATCCATTGTTCTGTTCTTGACTTAATGACTTTATTTGAAAAGTATGTGATCGGTAGTGAAACTATGGTGGAAATTAAATATATAGTCATTAAGTCTCTTGAATACCAGAATGTTTTTATTTGATTAAATTTTTCTTAGTTCCATCAAGTATTTTAATCCTAGAGAAGGGTACAGAAGGAATGCATTGTGAGAACTAAAATATTCCCACCAAAAACTTTTCTAAACAAAAGTGAGTTTATCTTTGTCATCAGACATTATAAGTTATAAAATCATTAAGTCATATATTACATTCTGCAAAGCTAACCACTGGTTTCATTTTGATACCTTTATTTTTGTTTTTGTGTGTAGGCATATACACACAACATTGAATATATGATTATATAAATGGAATAACACTCTGGTTTTCTTATGTCTAAGATATGGCCTAATTTTCTGGAGCCTTCCCATTATATGCAGTATTGTAATGTACACCCAGTGCACCCTTAGGTACGTGTGCAGATATTTGAACACTTTAGGATTATTAGGATCAATACCTGGAACTTACTATTGATACATATTACTAGAAGTTAAGTGAACCAAATTATATTTATATATAGTGCTAAAAGTGTGTGTGTGTGTGTGTGTGTGTGTGTGTGTGTGTGTAGTGTTAAGTGTACTTTTTAGAAAAACCTACTTAGTAATGAAAACCAAAACACTGCATAATAGAAATCAATAATTATCATTTAAATACTTAACTGCTTAGTAGTGTGGCATATTCACTGAGTACTCAACAATGTCAGCTCCTCTGCTAGTTGTTAGAGTTGCAGGGTGAGATAGTTCTATTTGGCTACAATCTGTACCAACACAGTGACCCAACATTGAAATATGACACAACAGGGCTAAACGAAGGGTCCTGAGTACCATACTGGAGTTGAGAGAATTTTTTGTGGAGAACATGCCCAGGAAGTCAGGATTAAAGAGTGACATATATGAGCTATGGGGAAAGGGGAAGAGGTGGGGGGAGGGCCTTAGGCACTATGATTATGATAGTGTCCAGGCACTAGTGTGGATTTTAAACATGTACAGTAGGGTCTGGAGAGATGGCTCTTATAAAAGACCTGGGTTCAGTTCCTAGCACCCAGGTCAGGTGCCTCACAACTGCCATACCCAACATCTACCTTCTCTGGCCTTCCAGGGCACTGCACACATATGAGGCACATACAGACATGAAATAAAATTAAAAAAATAAATGCATGGACTACATAATAAAGCATGAAGCAAGAAGTTGAGATGAGAATAAAGGGTAGATCATAAAGAACCGTGTAGCTGTACTCATGAGTTTGGATTTCGAGAATTAATAGGCGTGAGAGCAAAGAAAGACATGAGGTCAAGCCTGATAAAGATTTGATTAAGAAGTGACCATGCTCTGGTTGCATACAAAATCATAGATCTGTGTGGTGACCATAATTCAGAGAGGCAGATGAACTGAGAGAGACCAAGCCTTCCTGTTAGATGTTGACAACTTGGACAGTTGTCACTGTCAGATAAAGAAGAGCACACAAGGACAGTACAGCCTGGGAGACCCCTACCTCCCCAAGGTGGAGAATGTGGGACAAGAAACTCAAAACAAAGCAAGTATCATCCTCTTCCTCCTGTTATCACTGTGTAGTCCTCATCAGGGAGGCTTACATAGAGATGTATTTGATGACAGACCTGAAACACAATGACTTGGGTTTGACAATGTTCCTGGTGGCTCACAAGCTCATACCTTTCTGCTCACCACACATGAAACTGGCTTTCAGATCCATGGGGGCTCAGTGTTTGTTCCTCCATTGGGAGAAGGCAGGAGGACTAGCATCACCAAACGTCAAATGTGGAATCTTCGTGATTGAAGAGGATTGCCTCCACACAAGTATATCACTTTGCAAATTGTTGAGCTTTGCGGTAAGCCATTCTGTTTGATTTTAATCCATGCTGATACAAGACCAGGTGGTCAGAAAAAAAAATTCCACCTCATCCTTTTTCCCTTACTTAGTCCGTCCCATGTGAACTGTGTTTAAAATTGTTTGTCCACACATTCATTCTTTTACATAATATGAAAAGCATTTTAGTGTCGGTAAGGAATGGAAATTTTTTAGTCATTTCTAAAGGTTGCTATTTCCAGTGTATATAGACCTTATGATATGACCTCATCTTTTTTATGTGTACGTTGTTTTGTCTAATGTTGTGTTCTCTGGTTTTGTTATAAGTGCTATGTTTGGAATGTATTTTCATTCTCTCAAAATCTCCCTGTTCTTAAGCCTGTATATTTTCCTTCAGTAGTTCCAGGGTTAGTCTTCTCATACTGTTCCTGGTTTATGCCTGTGTTTATTAAGCACTGACTACATACTGAGTATCTTCTTCAAGATTCTGTAGTAAATGTAGCTGGGTAGATTTTATTTTATTTTATTTTTTAAAAAACAACTTCAGCTTTCCCCATTATTATTATGCCTAGTAGACTACAAAGATGGCTCAGTATATAAAGTATTTTCCATACAAGGATGAGGAACTCCAGAACCAGTGTAAAAGTTGGGCCGGTGTGGTGACCATCTATATTCCCAGTACCCAGGAGGCAGAGACAAGCGATAGATTCCCTGAGCAAGTTGGCCAGGTAGACCAGCCAGAATTGCTGAGCCTGAAAGCGAGCCTGCCTGAGTAAATCAGATGGAGAGATGGAGAGTGCTTCCATTCTGGCTATGTTCATGGTCAGGAATGGCCCTTTGGAACGGATTCCCAAATTATCCTTTGTCAAAACTTCTTTCCCAACCATACACTGTTATGCTTGTTTAATCTCACAGGTCCTTTCTTAAGTCAGATTCAAGGTCTAGTAACCGTAAAGCGCCTCTCAAATGAAAACAGAGATCATAATGGAAGGATTCACTATTCAAAAGTTTAAATGGAGCACCATTTTAGTTTTTAAATCTTAGTATCCTTTAGTATTTGAGAAGTGGGTAAACGTCTTTCATCTAACTATTTTATCTCGTGGTAAACATTATTCCATTTTAGATCTAAACAGTCTTTGGGATAACAGGGAATACTGGGATGTCCAGTGTTAAAAATGTAGTCAAGTCAAAAATTTGTCTCAGAGTCTCCCTGAGTGCAGGAAGACCCTCGAAGCCTTTCATTGTAAAACTAGCTCTTTCTGTTTCCTGCTTGAACCTGCACTAGCTCGGTAAGTCAGATCCCTCCTGGATGTGCCAACCCCATTGCTCTGTACATACCTGTCTTATTCCAAACTCTGATTAAAATGGATTGCCTTGTTTACTTGGAAGTGTCTGTGTGTGTGTGTGTGTGTGTGTGTGTGTGTGTGTGTGTGTACATATTAATGTGTGCATACAGGTGAAAATACAATGAGGAATGTGTGTGGAAGCTAGAGGCTTCATCTGATGTCTTCATCAAGCACTCTGTGCCTTGTTTATTTTTGTTTTTGTTTTTGTTTTTTTTTTTTGCTGAGCTTGACTAGACTAGCTGGCCAGCGAATCCTCCTGTCTCTGCATGCCTAATGCTGAAATTACAGATGGACACTGCTGTGCTTGCCTTTTTACACGAGTTCTCTTTCACCAGCTTCTTATGTTTATGCCACAAGCATTTTTCCAGCCCAGTCATTCACCTGTCTCTGAAGCCATTATTTTTAAATGCCTTAGAGAAATCTGTTATCCTTAGAATGTAAAGGCTATCAGTTACGGAAGACCAGGGTTCTCCTACAGTCTAGATTATGTAATTATATATCATAAATAGAATGGAAGTATTTTAATCTTTTAAGTGTTAAAAATTAAGTAATAAGATGATATTTCTTCAATTAAAAATATTAAATCTAAATCAATCTTTCCTTCAATAAGTCAGCTTCTTTCTTAAGTTCACATTTAAAGTGTAATGACCAATATAACCATCATAAGCTATGAGAAAACCGAAGGGGTCACAGAGGAGCGTTTCTCAGTATAAAATGTAATTCCTATATTTTATGTTACAAAGTGTCAGTAAGGATGAGAGATAGAAACTGTAAATTTTTTTTACCAGAAAAGTTGAAAAAGCTTGCATTGATATGTTAAATAATCTAATAGTAATATGAACATGTAATTATATGAAAAAAGAATAAGAAGTATTTGAATAGAAGTTTATTGAAGAAGAAAAGATGATAAGAAAGAAAGGGAAGCAGGGACCTGATGGCACAGACCTCTAATCCCAGCATTGGGAGGCAGAATCAGGCAGATCTCGGACTTAGAGGCCAGCCTGGTCTATAGAGCAAGTTCCAGGATATGCAGGGCTACACAGAGAAACCCTGTCTTGGAAAAAAAAAGAAGGAAGGAAGAGAGGAGAGGGGGGGAGATAATAATAGTAATAATAATAATAATAATAATAATAATAAGAAGAAGAAGAAGAAGAAGAAGAAGAAGAAAGGGGAGGGAAGAGGATGGAGGGGAGAAGGAAAGAGATAAAAATGAGACTATGGGGAATGTAGGTCAACATTATTCAAGTAAAATTTTTCTGTACCACTAGGAAGGAAAGAGAGGGGCCTTTAGTCACTGCTAAAAATGATTACAAGATATCAGATTAATACACTGTCTTACTGGAAAAGAAATTTCATTTATGTTCCATATTGCATTAGTGTTTATAAAGTTGAGTTCTGGAAGTACATATTCCTAAAGTTAATTTTCAGCCACAAAAAATTTACTTCTGGAAAGTCTAATACTGTTCAAAACTAAAAGACAGTACTTAGAGTACTGTTTGGACAGAATAGCAATATCTGCTATTATTTGAGGAATTTTACATTTCTGTTGCAGCATTTACCCTTGTTTGGTTTGTTTTAAAAGAAATGTAAGATTTGAAAGAATTCTCAAAAAGACTGGTAGCATTTTATATCAAATGTCCAGTTTCTGTGTAAAAATCCATGTGATCTTTCATATCAAGAAGTATAAAGACTACAAGTGCATTTAAATCCCTTCTTTCTGAACTGTAGTATGCTTAGGAAAGGAACAGCCTTCTCTTTCTATATACGTGTACAGCAGCTTATAGAGAACACACGGCACACTGTCTCTCAGACTGAATTTATGTTCTGATAGAGTGGTTCAGAATGACTTTGCCTAATGTGTTCTATTAGATGCTCTCATAAAATGTGTAAGTGTATATGAAATTCTTCTTTGCCTTGCATATTCCTATTTTAATAGGATTATAATGAAAGAGAAACAGTTTGGTTCCAAGTGATTTATGATAAGTGTTAAAATATGAGCGTCTTCTAATGTTTAGCTCTCTGAAATTGATATATTTTATTTTCATAACTATTGGTACTTAATTCAAGTAGTGAATCAAGCAAAAGAAATATACCAGTAAGATTTTGAAATTATATGCCCATTAAAAATATATAAACATTTGAGGTTTTTGTTCGTTTGATTGGTTGGTTGGTTGGTTGGCTGGCTGGTTGGTTGGTTAGACTGTAATCTCATTTTGTCAATAACTGGTTCTAGACTCTGCGAATGCTAACAATAGCAGTGTCTTATAAGAGATGAAAGCCACCATCACCACAGGAACAGCTTTGTGTTTCTTCTAGGCCAAGCATCATGTGGGGTCTGCTGATTTCCACTGAATCTTTGTCTTTTAATCCTACTTTTCTTCTCAAGATTAGGAGGCAGGGACTAGCTTGGATCTTTGGTTATCTGCTACTGCCTTACCACCAGCAACATATAGAACCAAGTTTGGAATCACAGAGATGTCCCCGATTTTCTTTCAAAGTCTATGCATAAGCTACAGTATGTTATGATATTTATGAGTTATTGCAAATCTATACCTCTTATCCAGCTGATGCTACCATAAGTGTAAAAACTGCACCACAGTCTTAATACCTCTGAAAGGCTTGTATTATTGTAGTGATTCTAAGATTTTTATCAACAGCCAAGTTATTGTCTCATTATAACTAAATTGATATTGTTGTGGTTAAAGCAGCAAACTGAAAGTCATAAAGTTGTATTGTTTGGCTGCCAGCTATTTCCATGTGTTATGAATTCTTACTTTGAGAAATAGCAGGCTTAAGCTAACTTCAAGTGTTAACTCCATGATTCAAGAACAGCAGTCTATAGTGAACTTGTGTTTGCTCATCAACTTCCTTTATGAAGACTCTATTATCTTATATAAGAAACTCATGGGTTTCTTTTTTTGGCTAAAATTCTCTTAAAGGCAGATCAAAGAATCAGGACTGGATAATGTTTTTACCTTTAAAGGTAAACATTAGTGATAGTTACTGTTTGAATTCAGCAACTTCTATTACGATACCTATCATTCCACAAGAACAAAAAAAGAGCAGGTTCATCTTCCCTCCAAGAAACATTCATGGTACCTGAAGAAAATGAGGGAAGAAGCAGGAGAAAATTAAAGCTAGGCAAATTTACAAGAACTTTTCCTTGTATGGGCAGCTCACAGTTGAGAGCACAGTGCACGAAGAACTGGGTGTCTGAGCCAGGGTGTACTTCTGCCCTGACTCATATTGTTTCTAACTTGTGTCTGTGCCCAAGACAAATATTAAATTATTTGACATCTCACTGTATTTTAGATGTGAGAACTGAAACGAAATAATTTAATTCATAATGGACTTTACTGTCCTAATGCCAAAAGATTTGAAATAAAATAATCAGCATACAATAATTATTTATACTTAAATTTTCGATAATGTACCTCAGAATTATTAATGTATATCTTTCCAGATTTTTCTTGTGTCGATAATACTAAATTGAAGGATTATTTGCTTTCTTGTGTCCAGACAATAATATTGAGCCTAGATTTCTGATAAATAACCCTGCCTAAATACGTTCAAATGTTTTGTCTAAGATTTAGAATTCTAACATGGATATTAGGTTTCATATATTTCTGTTTGTGTCCTGTGGAAGCTAATTAAGGTTGCTTACATGAGCATGAGTAGCAGGCTCTTTGCTTGAGCAGGAGCAGTTTACCAGCTGCTTCCCCTACTCAGTAACCCTTAGCTGACTGTCAACTTTTCAGAGGGGTTGGGACCTGGTGGGTCCCTCCCCACTCACAATGAATGTTGATAGCCCATCTTTGTGCAGTTAACTATCACTAAAGTCAATATCATTATTGTAACAACTGTCTTATCTAGAAGACAGCATTTCAAAGCACTCTTAACCCTCTTCATCTTCTGCGATGTTCCCTGCACCTCTGAGGTGCATTTTAGATGTCTCAGCACCTCGGCCAGTTCTGAATCTGTGTAATGCCTGCCTACTGCAGCCAGAAGGTTTTCCTGATCAAAGTTAAGATTAGCGCTCACCTATGAGTATAAATATAAATATTTCAAGGAGAATTGGACAGTGTGACCATTTAGCAAATGAACAGTAGTAGGTTCCTCCTAAGACAGTGGTTCTCAACCTCCCAGATGCTGTGACCCTTTAATATAGTTCTTCAGGTTGTGGTAACTCCCAACCATACAAGTATTTTTGTTACTACCTCATAACTGTAATGTTGCTACTGTTATGAGTTATAATGTAAATATCTATGCTTTCCCATGGACTTAGGTGACCCCTGTGAAAAGGTCATAGGGCTCACAACACATAGATGGATACCTGCTGCCCTGAGGCCTTTCTAGCCATGATCTCTTTTCTTTTCTTTCTTTTCTTTCTTTTCTTTTCCTTTCTTTTCTTTTCTTTTCTTTTCTTTTCTTTTCTTTTCTTTTCTTTTCTTTTCTTTTCTTTCTTAATTGATATTAAGTTCTTTTCTCATACAATATATCCCAACCAGTGCCCTTCATCCAGTCCTCCTTGGTCTACCCCTACCTTGGTTCTCCCCCAGATTCACTTACCCTCTATTTCCTCCTCAGAAAAGTACAGCCCTCCAAGGAATGACAACCAAATGGAATAAAGGGGGAAAGCATTCATAAGGAGAGTGGACAAGGCAACTCAACAGGAGGAAGAGAGTCTCAAGAGCGGGGGAAAGGGTCAGAGATACCCGCACTCCCTCCGTTAAGGGTCTCACAAAAGCAGCCAGCTAGCAGACATAAGTGCAGAGGCCCTGGTGCAGACCCAGGCTTGCCCTGTGCTTGCTGCTTTAGTCTCTGAGTCCATGTGAGTCCTGCTGGATTCATTGGTGGGCCATGCTTATCTGGACTCCTTCACCCCGTCTGACTCCTACAGGTTTTCCTCAGGCTCTTTTACAGGGTTACCCATCTTGGAGGGGAGAAACCCAGTGGAAACCTCCAGTTAGCCATGAGTTTATTACCAGGTCTACTGTACCAAGAATGAATTCCCTCCTGTGAACAGGCCTAAAATTCAACCAAAGAGCAGTTAATTACCCTCATAAGGGTCACACCACTAATTAATCAATGGCCACACCTTACCTAGGAGTTTTGTATTCATAGCTGGGAAAAACCATTAATTTTAGTTTTCTCCTAGTAGCCTATGTAGCCTTTCATAGCACTAAGAACCAGCTAGTAGGGAGGGAGCGTCCACTTCTGTTCCAGCTTGATTTGTCTGTGCTCTACAGCCAAAGTATGTGGTATCTCCAGCAGTGGAATATTATCATCTAGTTCTGGTGGTTAGCCAAGAGAAATACAGAAGCCTGCATTGTTTTGGAGAATTCTGGAATATCTCTAAGCATCAACTCATAGGAAGGTATCTCACACCTGGCACTGAGATTTCTATTTAATATCTTATAGCTTCTGGGAGGAATGTTATCTACTCATCCAAAGTATCTCCTTCATATTTTAAAGTTAATGTACAACACAGCTGCTTTTTCATATATATCCTTAGCATTTTACTAACTGAACATAGTTGCTTTTTCATATATGTCCTTAGCATTTTACTAACTGAACATAGTTGCTTTTTCATATATATCCTTAGCATTTTGCTAATTGAGCTACCTCTCCAGCCCTCACATTAACTTTAAAGAAAAAAAAAAAACAGTGGCATAGTAGATCTTAGCATGATAGTCAGTTTTATTTTATAATTTCTTTTAAAAATCTTGTTCCTATAATTTAGTAGTCATGAATTGGTTGTGACATATTTTGATTACAGACATGATTTCCTTCTGGGTACATGGTAGTGTACTTTCTCCTGCTGATCCTCATGTTCTGAATAGAGCCACAGCTTGAGTGCCACTTTTCCTATGAAGTCTGAAAAGAAGACAATTTTAGTCAATAGAAATAGTAAAATACCAGTATTTTAAGTCACAGAAATGGCATGAACAAAGGGCATGTATGCCAAAGCTTAAATGTTGCCAAGATAATGATGACTAGTATGTTTTGACTGAAATTTAGAGTAACTGTATAGTCTACATGGAAGATAAAGTAGGAAAATGTGTTTTGAAGCTAGCTCATGATAGAACTTGAATGCTTGAGAAAGAGGTGTGCATAATTTATGGAAATTAGTGCACAATACAGTAGACTTTACATACAGCTCAGGTGAAGAGGATTGTAGAATTTGATGTCTATGTGAAGTTAAGCTCGAAGTAGACAAACACCTTGATGTGAAAGGAAAGGTGTAGTTAACTCAGGAACTAATGCCAAAGTGATCCTGACATCAGTATTCTACTGTCTTTGTTAGAGCTAGGAATGAAAGAAATGGAATTTTATGTTTGTTTTGAGACAGGATTTCTTTGAATACCCCAGGCTAACCTAGAAACTCACTATGGAAAGACGACTGACCTAGAACTCAAGCTCATAAAGATCCACTTGCTTCTGCCTCCTGAATGCTAATATTAAAGGTGTGACCCACCTTGCCTGCCTCACATCCAGGGTTTTTGCAGATGTTCTAGGGGCAGAACTCAATTGTCCAGTATGTACATCTAGCACCCTTATCTACTGAATCAATCAACCTTTTTTGTTCTTTCTTCTTACACTCTACTTCCTGTCCAGATTTAAAGCTACCATTTGGATACCTCTTCATACTAGCTCCACATGCATATTCCTAACTACTGTTTAGGGTCCAGTTCACATGACTCTTCTGTGAAGTCATCTCTTACTTGGCCTGCAGAAATCTTTCTGCCGCACAATTTCTGAGTGATTCGGTCATTTCTTTGTTACTTTTTAATCATGCACTGCTTTCATTATTGGTGGACAAGGTTTATGCCCTTTGCAATGCAAGCTCCTCAAAGAATTTGTGTTGGTGTTGGTATGCTGTATTACAAAGAACAGAGACTAGAATTTATAGATTTTTGTTTTTACTTTCTACTTTCCTCAGTGAATGGTGGTATTTATTCTCTATAAACCTCAGCCTTTAACCTATATAGTGCTTGTATTACATTTTATTAAGAAAATTATCATTAGTGAAATAACTGAATTGAAAATTTATTGACAATAGGTTCCTATCTTTTCTTGCTTACCTTGATTTCTGTGCCTGTATCCAGAATGCTACATGTAAATATTAGATATTGTTGAATAAATTAGTAAGCTTTAGTAAGAAGGCAAGATACTTTAATTTATTAGATTAAAATATATACATAGAGAAGTACAGAAGTATTTATTGGTTAATAGTGTTATATTCAAACTGTATTAAAATTCAAAACATACTCATTAGAAAAAAATCTTACCGCTGGGCGGTGGTGGTGCACGCCTTTAATCCCAGCACTTGGGAGGCAGAGGCAGGTGGATTTCTGAGTTCAAGCCCAGCCTGGTCTACAGAGTGAATTCCAGGATAGCCAGGTCTACACAGAGAAACCCTGTCTCAGAAAAAAAAAAAAAAAAGAAAGAAAGAAAGAAAGAAAGAAAGAAAGAAAGAAAGGAAGGAAGGAAGGAAGGAAGGAAGGAAGAAAGAACGAGGAAAGGAAAAGGAAAAAGGAAAAGGAAAAAGGAAAAAGGGAAAGGGAAAGGAAAAAGGAAAAAGGAAAAGGAAAGGAAAAGAAAAGAAAAGAAAAGAAAAGAAAAGAAAAGAAAAAACTCTTACCTTAGACTTAATAAGAACATTCATAAAAGCACTTTCTCTTATTATCCAAACAGAAACTAGGTAGGTCTTGAGGAAGCTGAGCAGATGCTTTTTTGGACCCTAAAGCAGGCCCACAGTCTTGGCAGTACATACTGATATATATTTAAAGATTATAATTTTCATTTTTGTTTTAACAGATTTAAACATATTTCTTGCCAGTGGCTAGGGGTTATGTTCTAGAGAATGTAAGATTTGGATCCCTAAGATTAGATTGTGATCTAAATATTAACTTTAAAAGTTATACTTCATTGTAAGAGTTATGAATTCCAAACGCATTGACAAATGTGATATTTTACTAGTCTGAAAGATTTTTAAATTGAAAGTCCTCAGTCACTCAAAAATTTCAACATAGAGAGAAATTTATATGTTGTGTAGATCTATGCTTTTCTGTCTCACTTTGTCATTTTTGAGTTTTTAGCCATTTTTGTTCAGTTTATGCTACATTACTTCAACAGAGTGTCTATACCTGTTAGGAATAGGTTTTTACTATTTTGCACTTTCAAATTATGAATAAAATTATTCTCCATAGATACCAAGGGTGGCTTTCATTTAAATAGTGATAAAATTTTCCTGCATGATAAACAGTCCTGAGAAATAGTGATATTTTACATATCTGACCTATATCATAAGTACTTTTTGAACATTTATTGTGTACTCATTATCATATAACCATCCTTAACTATCTAGAGTCTCAGAGAAGTTAAGTAACTGATCTAAGTCACTCCTTGACTGATAAGTGATAGAGTCGACTTTTTGATACAGACTGCTTAATCCAAGTTAATTTTCTTAATTAACTATGTTCTTTTCTGGTGCAGTAGTCTCTTACATGGTATAAACTTCCTTAGTCTCATTCTTTATATACTTCAGATCATCCTCATAACTGATTTGTCTGACCTATAGAAATGCAGCATTTACTATTCAACTTTCAAAATAATCTTAGTCTTTAAGAAACATTCTCTAAATGACTGAATTACTTACCCAACTGAAAATCAACAGAATAAAAGACAGGAGTGTCTAGTGGGTAGAGGAGACCATACAGTTCAGTTACAGAGACTGAACTAGAGATTTCTAGGATCGTGTCCACAAACTTCAAGAGGAAGGAAGTAATTATATTATAAGAGGTGATTTAAGAGTCTGAAGTTGGCATTGATGGTAAGTGCCTAGAGGAAGTATTGTGTGTGTGATATGTACTTTAACACTGATCCAATGAGAACAGAGCAGTCCTCAAGAAGTTTGAGATAGATTATCTTCTCTTGAGATAGATAATCTACTATTAAGTACATGAAAAATAGACTTGTTCACAAAACAGGGAGACATCCTGTTTGTCTATGAAAGAGTATGTTTATATTGAGACATCTGACAGGCTGTCCATCTACATCAGAGCGCCTGAAATGTGCTTAGACAGAATTTCAATACTCTTTAAGAGTAATAAAATAGATAACCGATTAGGAAGACTTAATACAACAGTTGTAAAAAAATAACTTGTATATAAGGTAATATTTTCTTTTTATATGTTGAAACACAAATATCTTTAAATAAGTAAGTTATTTATAATTAAAGATTTTCTTTTGGGGGTGGGGAGAAAGTTTCAAGACAGGGTGTGTGTCTGTGTGTGTGTGTGTGTGTGTGTCTGTCTGTCTGTCTGTGTGTATGTAGCTTTAACAGTTCTAGAACTAGCTCTATAGACCAGGCTAGCCCTGAACTACTCATAGAGATACACCTGCCTCTGCCTCCCAAGGGCTGGAATTAAAGGCATGCATCACCACTGCCCAGCTCATTTTCATAATTTTTAAACTGCTTATATGTTTTATCTTAAATTTATTTCATGAGGCATTCTCTGTACTCTATATGGAAATATGTAGTAGTTAGAAAGGTAGGACCAAAACTCAAGGCAAAGCATTCACACTAGATTTGCAAATAACTTTTCTAGGCATGGTATCTGTTATCATGAGACTAATGTGCCACTACAAACAGATGAGGAGACCCCAACAAATTTAAGTTAAGAAGAGAAAGAATAACTAAGACAAGGACAATTGGGGAATCCTGACTCCAGAATGCTGACAAGTCTGGTTTAGGTAGAATTTCAGGAAGGAAGTAGTTAACATCTTTGAATGACAGCGAGACCATCTGGAAAGAGGAGGCCATTGAATTTGGTTGGTGTAGAAACAGTTCAGGAGACGTAAGAGGGATAGATTGCCAGAGATTGTGAAGCAGACTGTATATATTAACTGCTCTTTCCAGGATGGAGTTCATTTGTAAAGATAATAATCACTTGATTCCATCAGACTGTAGAGAAATTTGAGTTTGTTTGTTTGCTGAATGAAAGGGTGAGGGAGTAAGAATGCTTGAAATTGTAAAGGAGGAAAGATAGTTTCTACAGTAGAATGCTAAACATTGGCTCCCAAACCTCAGTGCACACTGAAATCATAAGGGCATTTTGTTAACAAGGGCAAGCCCCAGGTGGCAGCTCACATCTAAGGTTACCCTTCAGTGGAGATTTGTCTCTTATCCCTGAAGGGATAAGGGACAACTTGACCTGTAGTCACAGTTACTCCAAGCAGCTATGTCATATCTGCAGGGCCAGATGATTCAAGAAAATTAAGAGTTCTGATGAGGACAGTAGCAAAGAGACTGTCAGTATAGTATATCCAGAATTAATACAATGTTAACGGGATTACAGTTCTTGAGTAGACCATAAGGTATAGCTAAGGAAGTGGTTTTGATGATTTTAAGATTGTTTCTAACTGCAAGCTCAGTTAGAAACAAAGGACTTAAAATATTTAAGAGGTAGTGAACTTGGATTAGAGAGAATAGTTTAAGGATCTTAAAAGCCAAGTAACACAAAATGGTGCTGTTTGTATAGAAACCTAAAAGAACTGAAGCTTGCATATTTATAAGGCCTTTCACTTTGATAAACCTGGGACTTGTTAGTAAATACTACAGTGGGAATCGGGACCAAGAGGAAGTTTTACACAAAGCAGTGTACTGGTTTTGACATGGTAACATAATGTGATTATATACAAAGTTCATACTCAAGAACTGTGAAGTTTACAAAAAGAAATTGCAAAAATATCTTTGCAATGTTTTAAGAGGCTTTGAAACTTTGTGTTGGGCTTCATTCCAAGCTGCCCGTGTGAGGCTGTGGGCTGACTGGATGTGCCTGTAAGGGTGGATCAGGTAGAACTGTCTAGGCTTAGGGTTGGCTGGAATAACTGGAGATTAGGGTGTAGTGTCTGCTTGATTGTCCAGTCTTCTGTAAGCATACAGGATCCAGTCTGGCTTTCCTGTAAATAGAGTGAATACTTGTCTTTTAAGGCTATAACATGTCTAGAATTTTCATTAGTTACCTAGATATGTATTATATTACTTAATATATTAAATAAATTAAATAAATACTAAATATTAAACATTATATATTTAATAATACAGGCAAACAGCCTAATAGCTTTGTTAAGACCCCACCATAGCTACATTAACCTGATAGTAAACATCAGTGTCGAAAGCATGTTTAAAAGACAAATCATGTCTTGAAACGGGAAGCTAAAGATAAATTCCTACTAGCACTGGCCTCCTCCAATTGTCCTAAGGACTCCCTATCTCTTTTTTTTGGGTGGGGTGGGGATATTTTTTTTATTTACATTTCAAATGTTATCCCCCTTTCAGGTTCCTTCCCCCCCAGCCTCCTATCCCCTTCCCCTCCCCCTGCTTCTATGACGTGTTCCCTCATCCACCCACTTGCTACCTCCTAAAAGTTCCTCCATCCCTATACTATGACTGAGGACAAAAATCCACCCCATGGCCTCTGAGGGAGTAGTAAACCATAGCCAAACTAAGGTGTGTGATATGGACAGTTCATAAACTAAGGTGTGTGATATGGACAGTTCATAAACTAAGGTGTGTGATATGGACAGTTCATAAACTAAACTAAGGTGTGTGATATGGACAGTTCATAAACTAAGGTGTGTGATATGGACAGTTCATAAACTAAACTAAGGTGTGTGATATGAACAGTTCGTAATTTTTGTCAGGAAGTAAGTTTGAATCTTCTGCCCTAAAACTGTTGCAGAAACAGGTCACTTCACTAATGACTTGTCAGCACTCTTTTACACATGACACCACATGTTAATTTTTAGAATACTCTAGCATGGAAGATTTCATAAAGAGGAAATTACATGCCAAATGTTGCATTAGGTGAGTATTTAAGAATTTGGTCAGGGAGTTGATACAACACGGTCTCACTTTGTAGCCCAGACTGACCTAGAACTCATCATATAGCCTAGACATGCCTTAACTCACAGTAGTCCTTCTGCTTCAGCCTCCCAAGTGCTGACAAAATTTAAATAAGCAAACTATGGCCAAAGAACTAAAAACTTTGAATAATCAAATAAATTTTAAATAATTTTGGCTATTCAACTATCATGTAGTAATTGCTTAATAAATGTAGTAATTACTTGTAAAACTTTGGTAATTAAACAAGTTTAAAGTCAGTCTATTTTATGTATATCCAGATTTGATGACCAGCACTTACTCAAAGTCTTTTGTGTGTGTCAGGTATACTAGTACATGCCTATAGACAGGAGGAGGAAGTAGGAACTAGGCCACTGTGAGCTATGTAGCCCTCCTCAGGTCAACCTAGGGCCTACAAAGGCCCTAGGCTCAAAAATATACATTCTTAAATTTTGATTTGACACAAGAGCTTTTGAGACTAGTGTTAAATTCACTAGTAAATTCAGAAAATGGGCCAGTTTTCAGTAGCTGTATGTACTAGCTGGCCTTATGTCAATTTGACATATAACTAGAATTATCCAAAAGGAGGGAACTTAATTGAGAAAATGCTTCCCTAAGATCTGGCTGAAGGCTTTTTAATAATTAAATACTGATGGGGAGGGCCCAGCCCATTGTGGGTAGTTCCATCCCTGGGCTGATAGTCACAGGTTCTTTAAGAAAGTAACTGAGCAAGCCATGAAGCCAGCCAGTAAGCAGCCTCCAACAGCTCCTGCCCTAGCTGAGTTCCTGTCCTGACTTTGTTTAATGATGAGCAGCTGTATGGAAGTGTAAATCAAATAGACCTGTTCCTCCTCAAGTTGCCTTTTGGACATTGTGTTTCATCAAAGCAATGGAAACCCTAATGAGACACTGAATTAGTTCCTTTTTTGTTGCTGTGAGAAAGCACCATGACCAAGGCAACATATAGAAGGGTTTATTTTGGGCTTGTGGTAGCAGCGGTGTAAGAGTCTGTCACTGTCACACTGGGGATGTGCAGCAGGAAGAGCCTAGCGCTCACATCTCAAAGCAGCAAACAGGGAGCCAAGAGAGAAAACTCAACTTAGCATAAATCTTTCAACTGCAAAAGCCTGTCCCCGGTGACACTATTTCCTCCAGCAAGGCCACACCTCCTCAGCCAAACAGCACCATCAACCTGAGACCTATTATTCAAATGCCGAGACTATAGAGGATATCTCATGCAAACTGCCACTTACCTTCTTCTATTCCATGTGTTTGAGAGGGAAAATATTTATAGATACTTACACTGTTATTGTGAAAAATAACAGCTTATGTAATATTATCTACAAATGCATGTACAGAACAGAAATTTAATTTATTGACTATTTTTCTTTGATTTAGTGTGTCTAAAAATAAACCGTTATGCTTTTGCTAAACCAGTTTTTCTGTTAGTATATTGTAAACTTACATATCTTCTTTGCTTTATAGTGAAGAGCTCAGAAAAGAAGCAAGGCAGTTAAAGCGAGAACTCTTAGCAGCAAAACAGAAGAAAGAAACTGCCACAAGAGCGGAGGATGGAGGTGAAGGTACTGGCTCTGCCGGGTTGCATTGTCCTTTATTTAATGTTGGGGTGGGGCAGAAGGCAGCTTCAGATGACACTCATCAGCTGCCTACCTCCGATGTGGGCAGTGTCCTTCCGTGGACCTGCAGCCAACTGGTTGTCTACACCGCCGCAGGGGGCCCTGTGCTTCCACCTCCTGTGCTGGGGCTGCAGGTGTGATCGTGCCAGCATGCCCAGCATGTCTGTGAGTACCTGGATCCAAACTCAGGTCCTCCTGCTTCCACACTAAACACGCCCACAAATTACGCTCACAAATTACCATCACCTCAGCTCTTGGCAGGCTCTGGACGCCTCTGGTTTCCACCTTGTCGATGCCTCCTCCTGTTTTCCTCGTCTTCATGATGATTGGCAGTTTTGTTTTTTTCTATAAACTTGCTCTGGGCAGTTACCACCCCCTCCCCCCAAAAAAAGTTTTCACATAAGGAGATAATTTTTCTGAAAAATAAGTCAGATGCCAACAGGACCACAATTATTGCTTTCAAGTAAGCTTAATGAGTACTTAAAACCCAGGTAAAACTTAGTGTTGCTTTAATACATAACTGAATTAAAGTGTACAGCGACTTTTCATTCTTTTTATATTGCACAGTCTTTAAGACATTTAAGGATTTTAGACCTATGCTAGGACCCATACAAACATTTGTGTGTTGGTTTGGATTGTATTAAATCCCTATTTGATTTTGTTGTTGCTTTAATGTTATGTGTGTATTAGTGCATATCTGCATGTGGACAGAGGTGCACACATGGAGGCAGCTGTGTAGAGGTCAGAGGACAAGTTCAGATATTAGTTTCAGCCTTCCCGTTTGTTTGAGATGCATTCTCATGCTAGCCGGCCTTGGAGCTTCCAGGCATTCTCCTGTCTCTGTACCCCATTTCACCACAGGAAGACTGCAGACACCACCATATCTGGCTTTACGTGGATTCTGGGAATGCTAACTGGGGTCCTTAGACTTATGTGACAAGCTCTTTACCATCTCACCTATGGCATTTATGTTTGGCTTTACTCTATAGTAGGACATAGAAAGTCTAATAATACATTTATCAAGCTCATCAAGACACTTCTGAACTATTTATGAGTTTCTATATTCTATGGGTCACTGTGATTTTTCAGAAAAAAAAAACAGCTTCAGAAAAAGCTCTACTAAAATTTTTGTAACTATTTCATAATAAACCATGTAATGTTCAGCTTGAAACCCTTAAATCTATTTCCTTTTTTTATATAGTTGCATGTTATACTATAGGTTACCATTTAACATAATAATAAATTTTATTTCAGTGGTAAATCTGCTGTAACATGTTACCTTGTGCAGACAGATTCACCCTCATGTTTTTGCAAAGCATGGAGTATTTTTATCTGTTAGATTTTGAAATGGTTATTGGAGTCTGTTTGAGAAAATAACATATAGCTGGGCAGTGGTGGTGCACACCTTTAATCGAAGCGCTTGAGAGGCAGAGGTAGGCGGATTTCTGAGTTCGAGGCCAGCCTGGTCTACAAAGTGAGTTCCAGGACAGCCAGGGCTACACAGAGAAACCCTGTCTCAAAACAACAACAACAACAAGAAAATAACATACATCATATATCTAGCCTTAAAGAATATGCACCGATACAAAGCAGCAGTATATTAATTGTAAAACATATTATTGTTGTAAGCAATAAAAGCAATGCCCCATAGCTGCTTTGTGGTGCAGTTCAGAGATTATTTGGGCTGTATCTCCCAGTGATTTGAAATGAAGGTGAGTCCTTGATGAAAAATTTAAGTCAGGGGAGTATATGTTTAAGGAAGTTGCCAAAACTTTAAATCTCCCATAATGGCTCAAAGGAAAGGAAAGCATGAGCGTACGCGTGACAGTTCACACAGTTAAAGATGGAACTCAGAGTGGAAGGAAGCTGCATTGACAGTAGACACTTGAAATAAGTTTAGTAAGATGATTTTATATGTAATTTTCCCAAGAGATTGTTTCTTATATTAAAATCCTGTTAAATATATGATACTTTTTCTCCTGGAATAGAAAGGCTTTTTACTTAAGTGTGTTACTAAAGTTTTGAGCTAATAACTGTGAGTACCCCCTGTGTTGAAATCTCTGCTAGAGTAGGGTATGGTGTTGGGTAGGGTAGGCCCTGCTTTGTAGTACATGGCCGAGAAGGAGACCTGAGCAGTGCCTGCTCTCCTGGCCCTGTCCAGTCACCTACACCAGATTGTGCTGGTATCTGTCTGCCTTTTGACACCAGTTGTAACCTGGGAGAGAGGGCCTGGCTTAGGGTCGTAGACCCTGTTTCAATCTATATGTAGATGAAAACAAACCATGTTGGAGTCTTTTGTGTCATAATTAGAGATTTGTATCAGAAATTATTTTCTTCTTTTTAATATTCTGTGTATCATGTACAAATAATTGGGTTTGTCCTAAACCTGAATGATAAAACCAGCTTCTAAAATGTGGGGTTGGTTGTCATTGTGTTTTCTAGGCTTTCAGATGATCCATGTTTTAAAATTGTTTTATTTTGAAATAATTTTAAAGCATATTTACTTCATTTCTAATGACCTTGAACATTTTTTGTTTGTTTGTTTATATGAGGGGACAAGGGCATGTTTGTGAGGGTCAGATGTCTCCTTTTGTTTGAGGCTAGGACTCTCTTGTAGGCTAGACGGCCCACAAGCTTCCAGCTGACTGTCCTGCCTCTGCCCCCCTTTGTTGGAAGGTGCTGGGCTACAAATGTGTTCTACAGCAGTTGGTTGTCTCCATGGATTCCAGGGTGGGACTTAATCAGGGTGCACAACAAGCACCTTTGCCTATTGAGACATCTCAAATCCCAATTTTGAAAAAAATTTATACTTGCCACAGGTCATAATTCTGAGTTTTCAAGTACTTACAACATTAAGATCAATCAGAGTACAGTGGTGCAAGCAATTAGTGCTTGACTGTGACCGTGATGGTACTTAACTGCGGTTGGCTGATGTCATTCCCTTGCTGGAATTTGACTTTCTGTTCTTCTCGGATCCTTTTTCTGTTTAAGGCACCACATTGCCTTTAGGCTTTTGCGGTTCTCAGCTCTGACTGTTTCCTAGTCGTCCTGTATCTTTCATCACCCTGAAAGCAGTGCTTCTCAACCCCTTTGAAGCTCACATAGCAGGTATCCTGCGTATCAGGCGTTTACATTATGATTCATGACAGTAGCAAAATTGCCATTATAAAGTAGCAACAAAATAATTTCTTGGTTGTGGTAAACCACAAAAGGAACTGTATTAAAGGATTGCAGCATTAGGAAAGTTGAGAACACTGCTTTAAAGAGTCCTGATTAATGTTTTGTAAAATTATTTGTCAACTTGAGTTTGGTTTCTCAAAACATGTTTTGGAAACATCCACACAGAAATGGCATTATTCACACACTGTCAGCAGGCCGGTGTGTCTGCTGGCTCACCTGGCGTCACATGCTTGGGTGTTACAGTGCTGCTCTACACAGTCACTCTTCATTCCTTTACAGTTTAGAAATGTTGAGGTCCCATTTGTCAATTCTTGATCTTAGAGCATACACTATTGGTGTTCTGTTCAGAAACTTTCTCCCTGTACCGATGTCCTCAAGGGTCTTCCCCAGTTTCTTTTCTATTAGTTTCAGAGTGTCTGGCTTTATGTGGAGGTCCTTGATCCATTTGGAGTTGAGCTTAGTACAAGGAGACAAGGATGGATCAATTCGCATTCTTCTGCATGCTGCCCTCCAGTTGAACCAGCACCATTTGTTGAAAGGCTATCTTTTTTCCATTGGATGTTTTCAGCCTCTTTGTCGAGGATCAAGTGGCTATAGGTGTGTGGGTTCATTTCTGGATCTTCAGTCCTGTTCCATTGATCTGCCTGCCTGTCACTGTACCAATACCATGCAGTTTTTAACACTATTGCTCTGTAGTATTGCTTGAGGTCAGGGATACTGATTCCCCCAGAATTTCTTTTGTTGCTGAGAATAGTTTTAGTTATCCTGGGTTTTTTGTTATTCCAGATGAATTTGAGAATTGCTCTTTCTAACTCTGTGAAGAATTGAGTTGGGATTTTGATGGGTATTGCATTGAATCTGTATATTGCTTTTGGCAAAATGGCCATTTTAACTATCATGCTCATTTTAATCCTGCTGATCCATGAGCATGGGAGGTTTTTCCATTTTTTGAGGTCTTCTTCCATTTCCTTCTTCAGAGTCTTGAAGTTCTTGTCATACAAATCTTTTACGTTTGGTAAGAGTCACCCCAAAGTACTTTATACTGTTTGTGGCTATTGTGAAGGGTGGTTTTGTGTATCAGTGTAATTGTGGCTTCGTAGAAGGAATTGGGTAGAGTTCCTTCTGTTTCTATTTTGTGGAATAGTTTGAGGAGTATTGGTATTAGGTCTTCTTTGAAGGTCTGATAGAATTCTGCACTGAAACCATCTGGTCCTGTGCTTTTTTTGGTTGGAAGACTTTCTATGACCCCTTCTATTTCTTTAGGGGTTATGGGACTGTTTAGATGATCTATTTGATCCTGATTTAATTTTGGTATTTGGTATCTGTCTAGGAAATTGTCCATTTCCTCCAGTTTGCAGACAGACACTGTTAGACTGTTCATATATCCTATTTCTTGTCAGCATGTCCCACTGGTAGATGGTAGATCTTTCCTTTAGTTATTTACTATGATATTGTAATAGTAACATTCTGTTTTCATTGGCTTCTGCTGCTTTTATTATTTTGAATAAAAGTAATCTCTTTAGAAGTACAGAGGAAGAAAAAGAAAGAGATCTAAATGTCTACTCTTTATTTCAGTATGGGCTTATGAAAATCTGTATTATTCTTCATTTCAGAGTCATAAATTTATCATGTAATTGTACTGTTTTTTTCCACATTAGTCATGGATAACTCTTTTGGGGTTGCTCCTGTGTCTTTTCAACTTGCCTCCATTCCTAAGGCCATTTTCCGCTTCCTAATATCACAGGCTGTTCTACTTGCCTTTCTTGAGACCTGAAGTCTCTTCTTTAATTCAAATTCTTGTTTGACTTTACAAGCCAAGAGCTAGACACTATTGCTTTATAAAGATATTTGTTTTCTGTGTGTGCATATACATGTGTTCTCACTCCATGTGTACAGGTACATACAGAGCCTAAGGGGTGGGTAATAGACTGCCCTGACATTGGAGGTACAGGGGGTTGTATGCTCTCAGAACTGAACACTGAGAAGGGCATCTCAGGAAGGGCAGAAAGCACTGCTGAGACAGCTCTCCAGCTCCAGAAATCTAAATAACTTTGCAGTATCTTTCCTAGTAGTGCTTAAATAGTTTAGTGGGCTGTTTTATTTTTCTCTTTTTAAAAGATTTTTTTTTGTATTTCATGTTTATGGGTGTTTTGTTTGTATGTACAACTGCACAGCAGAAGAGGACATTTGATCCCATGGGACTGTAGTACAAACAATTTAAGCTTAGCCTCAACTAGCTTACACATAAATGAGACTCAGACTATGGTTATTTTATTTGGTTTTGACAATTACATGGGGGTAACTCCTGGCCTGGCTACCTCCCCAGTGATGTTCTCCAAATACTTGCTCTTTCTCCTGGCCATGTGCTCCTGGTACATCTTCTCTTGTGGCTCCTCCTCCTCCTTTTCCTCCTCCTCCTCTTTCTCCTCCTCCTTCTTCCCTCTCCTAAGCTCAACCAAGTAACTCAAAACCCCACCTATCTCTAATCCCTCCAGTAATTGGCTATAGCCATTTTTATTTAACCAATAGTTTTAAATTAAAGAACAAGTTTTGCACAACAAAAGCTGTAAACTTGAGTATCACTCTTAGGCCTAAGGGTATAGAATTTAGCATTACAATATGTAGCAATAAACAGAACCTCAACATTAGACTGTGGTGATGCAAGAGCATAAAACCACAAACCCTATTTTATTATAACTGTGTATTGTGTGTCTGGTTTGATGCAGCCTTTCCTAGAGCCTGTTTATTATATGAATTATGAATTACCTTTTCTTGGAATTGTATGTCCTCTAAGTCTACTTTGAAAGTAGATTTAAAATTGGGAAATATTGGTGATATAGTAATAAAAACTAATTATTATGAAAGATTTATGAATTTCATAACGCACCACTTTATATTTGTAAAAACTGTTACTTTGACATTTTTAAGCAATGGAACTTCTTCTTGGGATTATAAATGGGATATTATACCAGAAGCCATCTTACAACACAGAGTTATAGAAACAAAGTAGAATTTGAGTATGTTTTAGTGCATATCAGAATTCAGCCTGCCTTCGCAGTCAACAGATATTCCAAGGTTAACTCTTGGAACAAATCCACAATTTCTGTGTGTGTTTCTGTATAGTAAGGTCTGCACATGAAAAGAAATTGGAAAGTGTTATTTGACTTTGGCTTTGTAGAGTTATATATCAGTTGAGCTGAATATTCTTGTGAACCTATTCAGGAAAGCTTTTTCGATTGGGCTGTGTAGCTGCATATCTGGCTTTTTAAAGCATTTTATTTCAGTTTAAGACCAAGTTATTTGAGCATTCTGGAAACTAGATGATTTCTTGTGTTAGCAATATATAACTGTTTAATTCAGTAATATACTTAGAGTCAGGTAAACAATATTCTAAAGCCTTTAGATAATTTCAAATGGCAAATTTTTGTCTAATATACATCAGTCTTCCCTATGAATTTTCATGTACTATACCTGTTGATCTGAAGACACCAAAAATACATAACTTTGGTGATTCTAATTTAATAGTAATTCTGGCTGTAAAAGTCCATTCCTTATGTAGTAGCACTGTAAGACTATTTGGGGGCTAGTGCAGAAGTTCAGCGGGTAATGGCTTCCTGTGGAAGCCTGCGGGTCTGAGTCCAAGAATCTTTGCAAGAGTAGGTGAAAGGTACCAACCCGCGCCACAGCTGCCCACTGACAACACATTGTAGCACAAAGATGCATGAATGTCCTCATGTACACACACACACACACACACACACACACACACAGAGAGAGAGAGAGAGAGAGAGAGAGAGAGAATATTTTAGTTTTTGAATAGAATATATTAAAAAATATATCCTCAAAATAAGTAAGAAAATATTAAAACTCTTCATTTCAGTTACTAGCAGGGAAGTTATTTAAGCCTCGGTTACTCCTTTTTCTTAATGTAAACCTAGGGATAAAACACCTTATATACCCTTCAGGCTTCTTTTTTTTTTCCCCGATATATTTTTTATTTACATTTCAAATGATTTCCCCTTTTCTGGCCCCCCACTCCCCGAAAGTCCCATAAGCCCCCTTCCCTCCCCTGCTCTCCCACCCACCCCCTCCCACTTCCCTGTTCTGGTTTTGCCTTATACTGCTACACTGAGTCTTTCCAGAACCAGGGGCCACTCCTCCATTCTTCTTGTACCTCATTTGATGTGTGGATTATGTTTTGGGTGTTCCAGTTTTCCAGGCTAATATCCACTTATTAGTGAGTGCATACCATGATTGATCTTTTGAGACTGGGTTACCTCACTTAGTATGATGTTCTCCAGCTCCATCCATTTGCCTAAGAATTTCATGAATTCATTGTTTCTAATGGCTGAATAGTACTCCAGTGTGTATATATACACCACATTTTTTGCATCCATTCTTCTGTTGAGGGATACCTGGGTTCTTTCCAGCTTCTGGCTATTATAAATAGTGCTGCTATGAACATAGTGGAACATGTATCCTTATTACATGCTGGGGAATCCTCTGGGTATATGCCCAGGAATGGTATAGCAGGATCCTCTGTAAGTGATGTGCCCAGTTTTCTCAGAAACCGCCAGACTGATTTCCAGAGTGGTTGTAGCAATTTGCAACCCCACCAGCAGTGGAGGAGTGTTCCTCTTTCTCCACATCCTCGCCAACACCTGCTGTCTCTTGAGTTTTTAATTTTAGCCATTCTGACTGGTGTAAGGTGAAATCTCAGGGTTGTTTTGATTTGCATTTCTCTGATGACTAATGAAGTTGAGCATTTTTTAGGATGTTTCTCCGCCATCAGAAGTTCTTCAGGTGAGAATTCTTTGTTTAACTCTGTACCCCATTTTTAATAGGGTTATTTGGTTTTCTGGGGTCTAACTTCTTGAGTTCTTTGTATATATTGGATATTACCCCTCTAGCTGATATAGGGTTGGTGAAGATCTTTTCCCAATTTGTTGGTTGCCGATTTGTCCTTTTGATGGTGTCCTTTGCTTTAGAGAAACTTTGTAATTTTATGAGGTCCCATTTGTCAATTCCTGATCTTAGAGCATACACTATTGGTGTTCTGTTCAGGAACTTTCCCCCTATACCGATGTCCTCAAGGGCCTTCCCCAGTTTCTTTTCTATTAGCTTCAGTGTCTGGCTTTATGTGGAGGTCCTTGATCTATTTGGAGTTGAGCTTAGTACAAGGAGCCAAGGATGGATCAATTCACATTCTTCTACATGCTGACCTCCAGTTAAACCAGCACCATTTGTTGAAAAGGCTATCTTTTTTCCATTGGATGTTTTCAGCCCCTTTGTCAAGGATCAAGTGGCCATAGGTGTGTGGGTTCATTTCTGGATCTTCAGTCCTGTTCCATTGATCCGCCTGCCTGTCACTGTACCAATACCATGCAGTTTTTAACACTGTTGCTTGGTAGTATTGCTTAAGGTCAGGGATACTGATTCTCCCAGAATTTCTTTTGTTGTTGAGAATAGTTTTAGCTATCCTGGGTTTTTTGTTATTCCAGATGAATTTGAGAATTGCTCTTTCTAACTCTATGAAGAATTGAGTTGAGATTTTGATGGGTATTGTGTTGAATCTGTATATTGCTTTTGGCAAAATGGCCATTTTAACTATATTAATCCTGCTGATCCATGAGCATGGGAGGTTTTTCCATTTTTTGAGGTCTTCTTCCATTTCCTTCTTCAGAGTCTTGAAGTTCTGGTCATACAAATCTTTTACGTTTGGTAAGAGTCACCCCAAAGTACTTTATACTGTTTGTGGCTATTGTGAAGGGTGTCATTTCCCTAATTTCTTTCTCAGCCTGGTTATTCTTTGAGTATAGGAAGGCGACTGATTTGCTTGAGTTGATTTTATAACCTGCCACTTTGCTGAAGTTGTTTATCAGCTGTAAGAGTTCTCTAGTGGAGTTTTTTGGGTCACTTAGGTAGACTATCATATCATCTGCAAATAGTGATAGTTTGACTTCTTCCTTTCCAATTTGTATCACTTTGACCTCCTCATGTTGTCTAATTGCCCGAGCTAGTACCTCAAGTACAATATTGAAAAGATAAGGAGAAAGTGGGCAGCCCTGTCTAGTGGGATTGCTTCAAGTTTCTCTCCATTTAGTTTGATGCTGGCTACTGGTTTGCTCTATATTGCTTTTACTATATTTAGGAATGGGCCTTGAATTCCTGTTCTTTCCAAGACTTTAAGCATGAAAGGATGCTGAATTTTGTCAAATGCTTTTTCAGCATCCAATGAAATGTCCATGTGTTTTTTTTCTTTGAGTTTGTTTATGTAATGGATTGCATTGATGGATTTCGGTATATTGAACCATCCCTGCATCCCTGGAATAACACCTACTTGATCATGGTGGATGATCGTTTTGATGTGTTCTTGGATTCGGTTGGCAAGAATTTTATTGAGTATTTTTGCATCGATGTTCATAAGGGAAATTGGTCTGAAGTTCTCTTTCTTTGTTGGATTTTTGTGTGGTTATGGTATCAGCGTAATTGTGGCTTCATAGAACTACTCTAATGTAGTTTTTGTATTTGACATTGAGGTGTGTTTCCTGTATGCACCAAAATGTAGGGTACTGTTTCCTTATCCAATCTGTTAGTCTATGTCTTTTTATTGGGGAGTTGAGTCCATTGACTAAGAGATATTAAGGAATAGTGATTATTACTTCCTGTCATTTTTTATGTTATTTTTATATTTGAGTGGTTATCTTCTTTTGAGTTTGATGAAAGAAGGTAACTATCTTGCTTTTTCCAGGGTGTTGTTTCCCTCCTTGTATTGGAGTTTTCCTCCTATTATTCTTTGTAGAGCTGGGACACTGAGAAACACTGCTTGCTTCCTTCATGAATTGCTCTTCCTACCTTCTCTTAGCAGCAGAAGCACCAAGCCATAAGTGGCACCACCTGCAGTGAGTTGAGCCCTCCCAAGTGGATCATTCAAAAAAAAAAATGCCCCAAGGGCCAGGGGGGAGGGGGCATTTTCTTAGTTCAAGTTTTCTCTTCTAAAATGTGTCACATTGACATGAAATGATCTAACAAAGTGTGTGGTGTTTAACTGCTCTTAATAAAGGAATAAATTAGCAAAAAGAAAGCCAAAGCAGAGGCTCTTCTGTGGACCTGCTAGCCCCTACTCTGTGTTTTTGTCTTCAGTGCTGTTACTAAAAGTCATACTTCAAACCTGTGGTGCGCGGCTAGTACATGGAAGAAATAAGTGTTCAGCAGAGGGCTGTAGCAGATGCCAGGCTGTAGGTGCCTTAGTGGCTATATAAAGAGTGGGGTCTTTTGGTGACATAAATCAGAGACTCTCTTTAACTTTGGAGTCCATGGATCTTGGGGACAGCCATGTCACATGGTAAATCACTGGTTGTAGGCCTCTTCTTGATATTCCTAGAATGAACAAGTGCTTTTCCTTTGGATTTTAAAAGTAACTTTTTTAGTGAAAAGTCTAGAGAGGAAATGGATAAATAAATAAATATATGCATAGATGAGCAAAAAATGTAAAGCATCATGGCAAGTGCCTGTAGTCGGGAAGCAGGAGAAGGGAGGCCAGGCGTTCCTATCATTCTAAGCTTCATTCATGTGAGACCTTGCTTCAGACAGATAGACAGATGGTGCATAGAGGGATGCCTGGATGGATGAATGGATGTATAGAGATAGGTAGGTAGGTAGGTAGGTAGGTAGGTAGGTAGATAGATAGATAGATAGATAGTATCCTGTCTCGCAGGACCTAGTTATTCGGGGAGTCAAGGAAAACCGGCATGAAAGAGAAAAGGACGGGAAAGAAAAGCGAGGCCAAGCAAAAGAGGTGTCTTGTCAAAGCCTCTTTAATGAAAAGCTGAACGCCTGGTTATGAACACACCCTAAGCGGAAGTAGGGAGGGGCTGAGGGGGAATGCTAAAGGCGCAGAAAGAGGAAAGGTCATGGGGCAGATGCTGACTGTGGTATCCAGCAGCTTTTCTGGAATGTTGGTTCCGCCTAGACAACCCCAGGTGTTAGGCCAAGATCAGTCTTGTAAACCTTGCTGTAAACCGCAAGGTCAGTGGATTCTCAAGGTGAGAGCTGTTGAAGGTCTGGTTTCCCACAGTTTGGTCTCCCACAAGATAGATATTAAGTGACATTTCCTTTACAAAATATTGGAATTGTAGAAAAGCCTAAAAATAGAAAAGATCATCTATATAATCCTGTTGACAAGCACCACCATGGTTAATATGTAATACTTGTTTCCCAGACTTATGACATAAACATCATTATTTGTGCCCTAGTAATATGATTTTATTGTAATCTATAATGTGCTTTTTAAAAAATCTTTTGTTGAAACTGACCAACAATTAAGTCCTAAGTTATCAGTTCTTTCAGCTAGCATAAAGCATAGAGCATGATGATTATAGGGACCATATGTATAAAAATAAAAAAAGATAAAAAAAAAAAAAATCTCCTCATGCCGGGCAGTGGTGGCGCACACCTGTAATTCCAGCACTTAGGAGGCAGATGCAGGCGGATTTCTGAGTTTGAGGCCAGCTTAGTCTACAGAGTGAGTTCCAGGACAGCCAGGGCTACACAGAGAAACCCTGTCTCGAAAAAAATCAAAAACAAAAAACAAACAAAACAAAACTCCTCATGGCTCTCAGGTCTAGGCTATAAAATGTGTATAGCATCAATAGCCAAGGATTCCATTCTTGAGTTATCTCTACTGCTCACTCAAAAGAAAAATCTCACTTTAAGCCATCCTTAATTGATTTAGTGGTATGCCACATCTTCCTCTTTCATGTGGCTTATGATAATTCAGCAAGGAAACATTGCAGACAGTTTGCTGTTTAGATCCTAAATTGAAATAATTAGATTTTCCCACATAGAAAGAAAAGACATGATGGGGGCTGTGTGTGCATCCTTATGTTGCTTGCTTGATTTGTTTAGAATTTAGATTCTCTCAGAGGAAAAACTAATATCATTAAAACTTTGGTTATAAACAGTGTTCCTATCTGGAAAGACAGACTGCTCTGAGGATCTTATTTTACGTAAGACGCTTTTTTTGTGTGTGACATTGCCAAGAATGTCAAATGTGTCTAGTAACTCATGTGACTACTACGCACGGCCAGCATCCTGCAGCAGGCAGCCACATTGGAAACCTTCCATAGCTCTGCGCTATGTACCTGTTACATGAAAACTGATTTGGGGCAGCTCAGTCTGCACAATATTACATTGGCGTTCTTACATGATTGATGAAATAGCTGTATTTTTAGGATTCCTCACAAAAACTCCTGGCAGGGGTTGTGATTGTAGCTCTTAAATCTGAGTATTTTTTTTAAAAAATATCAGATAATTAATCACTAAATTATATTATTAGTTACATCAGCCAACTGGAAATGTCACAACAGACTAAAGAATAATGAAATTCTGAGAACTAATAGCTCAGTACCCAGGAAATCATTTAGAAATGACTCTGGTGGCATAAGAACTTTGTATACTTCTTTTGCCTGTTGTTTTGAGGAATTGGCCACAGTGGAAGCCTACTTCTGACTCTGTTGTTGACCATTTACAATGTGACTGTAAAGTAGCCTCAAGGAGCATACTGAGTACCAGAAGCTCTGATTATGAGTGAGCTCTGGTTACACTGCACTGCATGTCTAATCATCATAGTTGGGTCCTATCAGATCATCAGCCAGACTTGCCCATGAGAAAGTCCAAGGCCAGCCATTGCCGGAGCTCCGAGAATACCACCCAGCAGAGTGGGAGAGCTACCCAGTGCCCTGGTCCCCAGACCAGCGGTCCTTTCACAACTCGGGATTCCAGTGTGATCCAACATTAAACAACTTATTATTATGGAATTCCACTGTGATTTTGACTAGAAAAATTGTTTCTAGAACCCCTTCAGCAAACTTGAGTTCCTTCTAACACATTGTTATCATAAACGGGCAGCCTTCTAAAGATTAAATATATAATTTTGGAATGATGACAAAAAAATAACATGTTATGGAAAACATCAGTTTCTGGCAACATGGCCAACTAGAAAGTTTAAATTGATCTTCCCATGGAGGAAGAACAACAACAAAAAGGTGAAGAGAATGTAAGAACATCTTCTCCTGAGCTCTTATGGCTGGCAAAAATATCAGTAATACTTAACCAGGGAATAAGTAAAGGTGTGAACTGAGAGAAATATATGAAGTACTTATCTGGCCTTAGCCCAAAGGGTATTTGCAGGTTACTTGATCATTGATTTTGGAATTCTCACAAAATCCAAGGTCTTCTGAAAGCAGAAAAAACAAAATCTAACAAAAGACTAGCTAAATGACCTCAGCCTATAGGGCTAGGAGAACAAAAATAAAATTGGGTTTATTTTTAAATTGCCCAGTTTAAAAATTGGGTTACCCTAAGCTCAGCAGAGGAAGACTATCCCAGATCATGGTACATAGTAATAGATGGCATGAGTAGGAATGTCCACAGTTCTAGGAAGAAAGGAATCTTCCAACAAGGTGAGAGTCCACAGTCTTTCAGCTAACAATCTATTACAAACAGTCTTAAGTCCTAAGTGACTCTAAATGTCTAATGAAAGCAAAATTAAATCCTCTGCAGGGTTGGGGGGTGCTGTTAACTTACTTTCATCCCCATTCCTGAGAGAGAGAGAGAGAGAGAGAGAGAGAGAGAGAGAGAGAGAGACAGAGACAGAGACAGAGACAGAGACAGAGACATAGAGAGACAGAGACAGACAGACAGAGACACCCAGAATTAACACATAAAGATACAATTCAGTCACCCTGAGTGAAAGCTAAAAGACACAGCAAACATTTGGTCATGTGCACAAAAACTCAGAATTGTATTAAGACAATAAATGTGGAGCATACCTAACCCACTTTTGGGGGAGTATTTTTATTTGTTTGTTTTCAAGACAGGCTTTCTCTTGTGTAGCCCCAACTGTCCTAGAATTCACTCTTTATGTAGATCAGGCTGACCTCAAACTCAGAGATCTGCCTGCTTGTCTGCCTCTCATGTGCTGGGATTAAAGGCATGTCCCTAGGCTACTTCTAAAATGACTTGAAAATATGAAAAACAAGCCAGCTAGAAAGTAGAAGTGATCTTTCGAAAGTGAAAATGCAATACTTAACTAAAAGACCAACAGGGTTGACAGCAAATTAAACACTGTTAAAAAGAATATTAGCAAATTGAGTGATTAAATTGAAAAATAATATTTCTAGAATTCAGCCCCAAAAGAAAGAGGATACTTGGCAAAGAAGAGCTAATAAATGTCTGCTCAGATTCCACATCAAAGAGAGGAAAAGGAGAGGAATCGGGAGAAGGTGAGCGAAAGGTTTCTAACTAATCGAAGAGATCTTGACACAGGTAAAGGAGCCTCAGAGGACTCAAAAGATAGAAAACAGTAAACCCAAACCTAGATTTATTATAATGCTCAGTCTCAAGATGCATTTAGTCAACCAGAGAAAACAATTAGTGCCTTTAGGAAAGTCAGAGCTGGTTTCTGATCAGAGTATCTATCTTGTTGAGTGCATTAAGGGACAGTGTCTTTCAGGTAATCAGAAACCAAGAAGTCACCCTGAAGGAAGGCTAAACTGTGTCCTGCAGAGATCAATGTCACCTAGCCACAAACCCTGAGAATATAATAAGGACTTACCTGTAAGATATGCTGACTGATGCTAATAGTGGCACAAATGGGAGGGCAGTAAGAAGCTACTCTTTGCTGGCTGTTAAGTCTGTTCCATGACATAGAACCCATATCTGACACTGTTAGTGAGACAGGCACCTAAGGCTACATAAGTCAGGCCCAGGGGAAAACCTACCACTAGTGTCTTGCTAAATGAAGATAGCATAAAATGACTCCTAAGGATATGCTGTTATACTCACAGATTAGTGTATTGCTTAGCCCTCATCAAAGAAGCTTTGTGCAGTAGATGGCAGTTAGCACAGAGACCCACAACTGCGCTGGGTTCAAAGACTGAGAGACTTTGGAGTATACAGCCTGAAGGGGGGACAGAAAGATTGTAGCAGTTGGAAATAGTGGGTGATTTTAAGGACACAGTTTTTTTGCAGATACAACAGGAAATGTGCACATATGAATTGATGGAATGCACTCAAGGTTAAGCAGAGATATCAGGATCCCTCTGCATTAGATGTCATCATCTTTTCTGTTTCCACACTCTTCTGAACAGCCTTCTGTTGGCTTTAGACCATTGTCATGTGACCCAGTGTAGTGGTCTCTACATTAGTAATAGAAACTACGATTTCATAAATGTAAATCTGTAGTCCCTGCCAGGCCAAGGCACACAACTGTGGAGCATCTGGATGTCTGGATATTTCTGTTGGATATTACCCTGAACTGGAGAACATGGGTTCTTTTCATTCTCTTTACCTGCTGCTCTAGAAAGTTTTAAGAATTCATTCTCATATGTTCTCTTTAAAAAATAACATAGCTCAAGTACCATTTTCATATTTCTTTGGCTGTTCTTTAGTATAAGATTTTCCATGTTAGCTTAACTATTAGACATATATATTATATACATTATATATATATTATATGTATTATAGTAAAGAATTCAAAACATAAAATTAATATATGCTATAATTTCCATTGGTAGCAGATACCATTCTCAGATCTCAGTTTTCAAAAATAAGTTAAGAACACAGCCTTTGAAATGAGAAAAATCAGGTGGGTGGTGGTGGCACATTTCTTTAATCCCAGCACTTGGGAGGCAGAGGCAGGTGGATTTCTGAGTTCAAGGCCAGCCTGGTCTACAGAATGAGTTCCAGGACAGCCAGAGAAACTCTACAGAGAAACCCTGTCTTGAAAAAACCAAAAGATAAAAGAAAAAAAGAAAAAAGAAGAAATGAGAAAAATCTAGGTTTGAGTCAAGTGGTAATCTTGAATACTGTGCGTAACTGCATTTAAGCCATATGATAGAAGTCCAGAGCCCTGAATTCAAGGCAGCATGGTGTATTAGTCAGGGTTCTCTAGAGTCACAGAACTTATGGGTAGTCTCTATATAGTTAGGGAATTTGTTGATGATTTACAGTCTATAGGCCAACTCCCAACAATGGTCAGCAGAAGCTGTGAATGAAAGTCCAAGGATCTAGCAGTTGCTGGAGTCCCATGAGGCAAGCAGGTGAGGAAGAGAGAAAGAGTGAATCTTCCTTCTTCCAATGTCCTTATGTAGGTCTCTAGCAGAAGGTATGGCCCAGATTAAATGTGTGTGCCACCCTGCCTGAATCTGCGACTTACTTTGTCCCAGATGACCTTGAATTTAGAGCTATCCCTGTCTTCTGGGATCCATAACCACTATGCCTCAAGATCTCCAAGCCAAGATCCAGGTCAGAGTTCATTCCAGATATAGTCAAGTTGACAACCATGAATAGCCACAACATTTGGGATCTTAGATGTAGGAACTCTTATAGTACTTCAGGACACAGGACCTGTTAGCTATGGTCACTGTTCCCAGGAGCAGGATCTGAACCTAGTGGACTTGTGCTGGCCTTGCTTTACCTGTTTCCTCGGCTATGTGAGCTTATTGCTTATCATGAGGATTCAGTATAGGCAGTACACATCCTCTGAAGTCTATGGTGATTTCTGTGGTAGTGACTTTATACTGACCTGCTGCTTCATGTTAAAGGTATTCTTCATATTAAAGGCCTTGAGTGGTATTTTGGGAGGTTGATAGGCATACTATCCACTCTTTTTGATATGAGGTACTAATGAAATAGTCAAAGTTACCATTTACTTGTAATACTGTTTTCTCATTCCTCTCACCTTTTCACTGTTTGAACCTGGGGCTCAGAGATGTCGTGATATTCATTTCTCTACTTCCATGGTCCTCCATTTTCTATAAGCTCCCCCATGAAGATTCTGACTGTGGGAGACCAACTGAGGCACCGCAGTCTTTTGATATTAGTTGGGACGTGCCCTTGTCCAGTTAGGGCTGCAGTTCTTAATTTGTGGATCATAACCCCTGGGGGGTATATATTAGATATCCTGCATATCAGATATTTATATTACAACTCATAGCAGTAGCAAAACTACAGTTATGAAGTAGCAACAAAATAATTTTATAGTTAGGGTACACCATAGCATGAAGAACTGTATTAAAGGGCCACAGCATTAGGAAAGTTGAGAACCACTGAGTTAGGGGATCATCTTTGACCACAAAGCTCCACCCCGTTTTGGGAGTTTTGGTTTTTACTGTGTGTGTGTACATATATACGCATGCATTTGTATGTGCATGCTTGTATGTATGTGTCCTTACCTGCCTTTGTGTGCTCATGTGGAGGCCAGAGGTTGGCATGAACTGTCTGTCCTCTTGCTCTTCACCTCAGTCTTTGACACTCCCTACTGGGACTCCCTACTAGACCTGTGCAATTTCTGCTACATTGGTTGGCCCAGAAAGCTCCCAAGAGCTACCTATTCTTCCACCTCGGCACTGGGGCTACAGACACTCCACCTTACTTGTATCTCTCTGAGCACTGGGATCTGAACTCTGGTGTGTGTGTGTGTGTGTGTGTGTGTGTGTGTGTACTTTCATTTTATATATATTTTAAGAGCATATTGTACTTTATAAATATATGCATTTTCTTGTTCAGGCTTTTTGGTTTCTTGTTGGTTTTGTTTTTTTCAAAATGGTTTCTCTGTGTTGCTCTGGCTGCTCTGGAACTCATTCTGTAGACCAGACTGGTCTCAAACTCAGAGATCCACCTGCCCCTGCCTTCACTAGTGATGGTATTATAAGAATGTGCCACCACCACCAGCTCTTTTCATAAATGGTTACCTGTTGCTGCAATATTGTATTTATTATGTCCCACACTCCTGTCCACTGCCCTGTCCTCACTCCTCCACTTCTCAGTAACTGTCCTGCACATGTACAAAGCCATTTTTCAAGATTCTTCAAAATTAATGGTGTGGTGGAAATATCAGATTATTTCATAGCAGTTCTTAAAACAGTGAGACAATATCTGTTGAAGGATGTTAATGCCCATAGAGAAATGCAGAGCATAAATGTAAGTTATTTTATTGTGTTGCTTCCATATATTTTCCTGTACAATTTAAAGCATTACTGTAGCCATTAAAAACATGAACACTTTCATATGTTCCTGTGTTTGTACATGTACATGTGTGTGGTTGCTGCATCAGATTAACAACTAGGCCTTGTTGCTTCTTTTTGTCATTTGGGCTCTCAAATATCGGCCAAAGTAAACTTAAAAGTAAGTCTAGAACAGTCTCTTAGAATCAAGCATCTTCAACTTTCAAAGCTTTGAATTTAAATTGCTGCGTGGAGCCCCGCTTTCAGAAAGAGGTGTCTTCACTGAACTGTAGCGCCAGTTTGTACATTTATTGAGAAATTCTCTCGTGTTCTCATCCTGTCTCTTCCACAATATTTATAGATTCTTCGAGATCTACCATAATGCAGACTAAAGATCCTTTCTTCCATTTCTTCACCATACAAGTTCAGTATTCTCACCAAACTATCTTGCTGAGTCCGTGGTTATACCCTACACTTTCTTATCTGTGTCAGGTTTCTTGGAGTTTTATGACTGAAATACCGTCCTCCATCTTTGCTTGTTTCTTCTTCGTGTCTTACACCAAACACTTTCACATCTTTTGAACCTTTCCCCAACTGATGTTAGACTATCAAAATAATCCCACCAAAGGTATGATTACTATGTCTACCAGTCATCTATCATTAATCTTTATTTCTAGCTATAAGGTCCACACATATGTTTTAGAAGCATCTGCATGAATCTCAGTGAACATCTTATGTTCTTATGGTAGTCTCCTGTCTTAGTCAGGGATTCTATTCCTGTACAAACTTCTTGACCAAGAAGCAAGTTGGAGAGGAAAGGGTTTATTGAGCTTATACTTCCACTTTGCAGTTCATCACTAAAGGAAGTCAGGACTGTAACTGAAGCAGGTCAGGAAGCAGGAGCTGATGCAGAGGCCATGGAGGGACGTTTCTTACTGGCTTGCTTCCCCTGGCTTGCTCAGCCTGCTCTCTTATAGAACCCAAGAATACCAGCCCAGGGATGGCTCCACCCACAAGGGGCCCTCCCCACTTGCTCACTAATTGAGAAAATTAGTGGATCTCATGGAGGCACTTCCCCAACTGAAGCTCCCTTCTCTGTGATAACTCCAGCCTGTGTCAAGTTGACACACAAAACTAGCCAGTACAATTGACCCCTTGTCAACTTGACACATAAACACATCACTATTCAGCCTCAACCCTTTAAAGTTCAATCACCTTAAAATGTCCAGTATCTTTATTGTATTTTAGTGGAACTGTGGGTTCCATTAAAATACTTTCTTCCTTCAAGAGGGAAACATATCAGGGCACAGTCACAACCAAAAGCAAAACTCAAATTTCCAATGATTCAATGTCTGGGATCTAACTTACAATCTTCCGGGCTCCTTCAAGGGTGTGGGTCACTTTTCCAGCTCTGCCCTTTGTAGCACACAGCTTGTCTTCTAGGCTCCAGCTGCCTGTACCCCACTGCTGCTGCTGTTCTTGGTGGTTATCGCATGGTACTGGATAACTCTAAAACGCTGCTGACTTCCACTGTAGTTAGGCTTCACCAATAGCCTCTCAAAGGCTCTCTTCATGGTGACAAGCCTCTGTTCCTATGCATGACCCCTTCAAGTCCTGGGCCATCAATTGCAGCTGAGGCTGCACCTTCACCAATGGCCTTCCATGGCCTCTCACTGTGCCAAGAGCCTCAGCTGCTCTTCATGACCCCTTCATGCCTTCAAAACCAGTACCATCTGGGTGACTCTTACACAGTACCAAGTCCAGCCACAACACAAAATACAACTGTGGCTATCTCTGGAACACACTCTCTGTGCTCTCAGAAAACACTTCCAAGGAGATTTCATCTCAGTGATGCTGGTCTCTTCTTAATCACCGCTAATTTCTTAGCTCCAGCTAACCAGCATCAATAGTCCCAGTAACACAAAGGTTTGCTTTAGTGGTTCTGGTATCTTGTTACAGCTGATTCTTCAGCCCCAGCTATCCAAAACCACAGAATCTTCACAATCAAAACATGGCCACTGTAAGTCTTTAATCTTCCCTCTGAAATTTCACAAGCCAGGCCTCCATCTTTTGCACTGTTCTTAACATTGTCTTCCAAGTACCTACAGAACTTTCCACCGAGCTCTTAATATTCTAGGCTTTTCTACCTCAAAGTTCCAAAGTCCTTCCACAGTCCTCCCCAAAACATGGTCAGGTTGTCACAGGAATACCCCACTATGCTGGTACCAATTTGTTTTAGTCAGGGTTTCTATTCCTGCACAAACATCATGACCAAGAAGCAAGTTGAGGAGGAAAGGGTTTATTGAGCTTACATTTCCACATTGCAGTTCATCACTAAAGGAAGTCAGGACTGGAACTCAAGCAGGTCAGGAAGCAGGAGCTGATGCAGAAGCCATGGAGGGATGTTTCTTACTGGCTTGCTTCCTCTGGCTTGCTCAGCCTGCTCTTTTATAGAACCCAAGAGCATCAGGCCAAAGGTGGTACCACCCACAAGGGGCCCCTCCCCACTTGCTCACTAATTGAGAAAATGCCCCACAGCTGGATCTCATGGAGGCACTTCCCCAACTGAAGCTCCTTTCTTTGTGATAACTCCAGCCTGTGTCAAGTTGACACACAAAACTAGCCAGTACATCTCCTCTGTATTAATCTTCAGCATGAGTCTGTTTGTACCGTGAAGGAACACACAACTATTAATTAAAATTGCAGCCAGTCTAATTTCAACAAATACACATTACTTAGAAACTTTGAGCCTGTTTTATTCAAAACGATTCATTTATTTTGTTGTTGTTGGAGGGTTTTTTTGTTGTTTTGTTTTTGTTTTCTAAAGACAAGATCTCTCTCCATAGTTTTGGCTGTCTTGGAACTCTGTCTGTATACCAGACTGGCTTCAAACTCAAAGATCCTACCTTTGCCTCTCCAGTGCTGGGATTAAAGCTGTGTGCCACCATGTGTGGCTTAAACTAAATAATAAAGAATTTAATAAACTTTTGACACTACTTTGTCTTATTTTTATTACTGATCTAGTAAACCAAATATAGTTATTTCTTAGAAATAATCGATAAAATGTGTTTCTAATAAAAATCAGACTTGCCGGGCGGTGGTGGCGCACGCATTTAGTCCCAGCACTTGGGAGGCAGAGGCAGGTGGATTTCTGAGTTCGAGGCCAGCCTGGTCTACAAAGTGAGTTCCAGGACAGCCAGGGCTACACAGAGAAACCCTGTCTCTGAAAAGCAAAACAAAACAAAACAAAAACAAAAACAAAAAAAACCAAAAAATAACCAAAAAAATCAGACTTGCTATTTTTGTTATACATGAGTCTGTTTTTGATTCTCTTCTAATTAATCCATATTTTAACTTTCTGCAGTCTAATCATTTTTTTTACAGGATAATTTGTAAAACAAACACATCATTGAAGTGTCTGTCCTCTAAGGATTTTACTCTAGTGGGACACTGATTGAATAGGGACATGTTGATAAAGAAGTTAATGCACAGAATAATGTCAAGTGTTGGCAATTCTACTAGCTTTTAGTTGCCAGAAAAGTGGTTTTCAGAATGTCTGTGTGTGAGGGAAATTACTAGGCTACAGATTTCAAATAAAGAAAAAGAAACAGCAGTGCTTGGCTTAGACTTCCCTCCCAAGAATGCCTGTCCAGAGTGCTCTGGCTTCTCAGTCTTGGCTCTGGATTTAGTTTATCATGAACTCTTGGGCTCTTAATGTTTCTCTCAAAACCAAGATAAATTCCTGGAAACTAACAAAAGAAAGGAATGTCAATGTTTGTTAAATTAAACTTCAATTCATTCTCACAGGTCTATAGATTAAAAATACAGTTCCTTCTGTTATTATTACTAGTTTATAATAATGTGAATGGCCATTTATAATCACAAATTCATATATGTTGCTAGGTCAGGTTGAACTAGGACTGTGTATTTTAAATTCAGTTTTCAGTGGAAGTGATGTCTTACTTGTGACTTTATGGGAGAGTTCAATATTTTCTAGTTTACTTATAAAAGGACGGCAACAGTTTCAGAATGGCTACCTCATTTTGTAGATCTTGCCGATGTTTACCAAAATAATCAAAAGGCTTACTTGTCAGTGGTGTTCACATAGGCTAAGTGTTCTATTGCATATTATAAAACTTCCTCAGCTAAAGCAATTCCAGCAGACTGTCATGTTTATAGCATTTCCTGTGTATATTGCCTGTTAACCTGTCCTTAGCTCCCTGGTTCAGACCCTGCCTCTGTGCCTGTTCTAGCCCTGGTGTCTGGCATGCTCTTTCCTTGGTTTAACCCTTGACCTCAGATCTTCTGTTTCCCCACACAGTTCTCCAACATGTCCTTTGTCTTCAGATAAAGTGACACTAATTCTTTTCAAGAGAAGTCCCCACATCCGTTCCCACAGTCTTCAAGAACTTTCTTTTCCATGTTCTTATGTGGAAGTCTCTTCGCATCTACTAAGGCTTTTCCCTGAATCTCACCCTGTTCATTTTTTTCCATTACTTGATAGATAATTCCCAAACATTGTTTCTTTTTGGTGCATCTTCCTAAGTGCTGACTTTTACCTACTTCTTTTTTTTTCTTCCTTCTTTTTTTTTTATTGGTTTATTTTTTTTATTCGATATATTTTCTATTGACATTTCAAATGATTTCCCCTTTTCTGCCCCCCCCCACTTCCCGAAAGTCACATAAGCCCCCTTCCTTCCCCCTGGTCTCCCACCCACCCCTTCCCACTTCCCTGTACTGGTTTTGCCCTTTACTGCTACACTGAGTCTTTCCAGAACCATGGGCCACTCCTCCGTTCTTCTTGTACCTCATTTGATGTGTGGATTAGGTTTTGGGTATTCCAATTTTCTAGGCTAATATCCACTTATTAGTGAGTGCATACCATGATTGATCTTTTGAGACTGGGTTACCTCACTTAGTATGATGTTCTCCAGCCACATCCATTTGTCTAAGAATTTCATGATGTATTGTTTCTAATGGCTGAATAGTACTCCATTGTATATATAGACCACATTTTTTGCATCCATTCTTTCCTTGAGGGATACCTGCATTCTTTCCAGGTTCTGGTTGTTATAAATAGGGCTGCTATGAACATAGTGGAGCACGTATCCTTATTACCTGCTGGGGAATCCTCTGGGTATATGCCCAGGAGTGGTATAGCAGGATCCTCCGGAAGTGAGGTCCCCAGTTTTCTGAGGAACCGCCAGACTGATTTCCAGAGCGGTTGTACCCATTTGCAACCCCACCAGCAGTGGAGGAGTGTTCCTCTTTCTCCACATCCTCACCAACACCTGCTGTCTCTTGAGTTTTTAATCTTAACCATTCTGACTGGTGTAGGTGAAATCTCAGGTTTGTTTTGATTTGCATTTCCCTAATGACTAATGAAGTTGAACATTTTTTAAGATGCTTCTCAGCCATTTGAAGTTCTTCAGGTGAAAATTCTTTGTTTAGCTCTGCACCCCATTTTTTATAGGGTTATTTGGTTTTCTGGGGTCTAACTTCTTGATTTCTTTGTATATATTGGATATTAGCCCTCTATCTGATGTAGGTTGGTGAAGATCTTTTCACAATTTGTTGGTTGCTGATTTGTCCTTTTGACGGTGTCCTTTGCCTTACAGAAACTTTGTAATTTTATGAGTTCCCACTTGTCAATTCTTGATCTTAGAGCATACACTATTGGTATTCTGTTCAGGAACTTTCCCCCTGTGCCAGTGTCCTCAAGGGTCTTCCCTAGTTTCTTTTCTATTAGCTTCAGAGTGTTTGGCTTTATATGGAGGTCCTTGATCCATTTGGAGTTGAGCTTAGTACAAGGAGATAAGGATGGATCAATTCAAATTTTTCTGCATGCTGACCTCCAGTTGAACCAGCACCATTTGTTGAAAAGGCTATCTTTTTTCCATTGGATGTTTTCAGCTCCTTTGTTGAGGATTAAGTTGGCCATAGGTGTGTGGGTTCATTTCTGGATCTTGAATACTGTTCCATTGATCTGCCTGCCTGTCATTGTACCAATACCATGCAGTTTTTAACACTATTGCTCAGTAGTATTGCTTGAGGTCAGGGATACTGATGCCCCCAGAATTTCTTTTGTTGTTGAGAATAGTTTTAGCTATCCTGGGTTTTTTGTTATTCCAGATGAATTTGAGAATTGTTCTTTCTAACTTTATGAAGAACTGAGTTGGAATTTTGATGGGTATTGCATTGAATCTGTATATTGCTTTTGGCAAAATGGCCATTTTAACTATATTAATCCTGCCAATCCATGAGCATGGGAGATTTTTCCATTTTTGAGTTCTTCTTCCATTTCCTTCTTCAGAGTCTTGAAGGTCTTGTCATACAGATCTTTCACATGTTTGGTATGAGTCATCCCAAGGTACTTTATACTGTTTTTGGCTATTGTGAAGGGTGTCATTTCCCTAATTTCTTTCTCAGCCTGCTTATCCTTTGAGTATAGGAAGGCGACTGATTTGCTTGAGTTGATTTTATAACCTGCCACTTTGCTGAAGTTGTTTATTAGCTGTAGGAGTTCTCTGGTGGAGTTTTTTTTTTTTTTGGAGGGGGGGGTCGCTTAAGTATACTATCATATCATCTGCAAATCGTGATAGTTTGACTTCTTCCTTTCCAATTTGTATCCCTTTGACCTCCTTATGTTGTCTAATTACCCGAGCTAGTACCACAAGTACTATATTGAAAAGATATGGAGAAAAGAGCAGCCCTGTCTAGTCCCTGATTTTAGTGGGAATGCTTCAAGTTTCTCTTCATTTAATTTGATGCTGGCTACCAGTTTGCTCTATATTGCTTTTACTATGTTTAGGAATGGGCCTTGAATTCCTGTTCTTTCCAAGACTTTAAGCATGAAAGGATGCTAAATTTTGTCAAATGCTTTTTCATCATCCAATGAAATGACCATGTGGTTTTGTTCTTTGAGTTTGTTATGTAGTGGATTGCATTGATGGATTTCCTTATATTGGACCATCCCTTCATCCCTGGCATGAAGCCTACTTGATCATGCTGGGTGATCATTATTATGTGTTCTTGGATTCGGTTGGCAAGAATTTTATTGAGTATTTTTGCATCGATGTTCATAAGGGAAATTGGTCTGAAGTTTTCTTTCTTTGTTGGATCTTTGTGTGGTTTTGGTATCAGCATAATTGTGGCTTCGTAGAAGGAATTGGGTAGTATTCCTTCTTTTTCTATTTTGTGGAATAGTTTGAAGAGTATTGGTGTTAAGTCTTCTTTGAAGGTCTTATAGAATTCTGCACTGAAGCCATCAGGTCCTGTGCTTTTTTTGGTTGGAAGACTTTCTATGACCCCTTCTATTTCTTTAGGGGTTATGGGACTGTTTAGATCATCTATTTGGTCCTGATTTAATTTTGGTATTTGGTATCTGTCTAGGAAATTGTCCATTTCCTCCAGTTTCTCCAATTGTGTTGAGTATAGGCTTTTGTAGTAGGATCTGATGATTTTTTGAATTTCCTCAGTTTCTGTTGTTATATCCCCCTTTTCATTTCTAATTTTGTTAATTTGGATACTTTCTCTGTGCCCTTTGGTCAGTCTGGCTAAGGGTTTATCTATCTTGTTGATTTTCTCAAAGAACCAGCTCCTGGATTCGTTGATTCTTTGTATGGTTCTCTTTGTTTCCACTTGACTGATTTCAGCCCTGAGTTTGATGATTTCCTGTCTTCTCCTCCTCCTGGGTGAAGTAGCTTCTTTTTGTTCCAGAGCTTTCACGTGTGCCATTAAGCTGCTAGTGTATGCTCTCTCCCGTTTCTTTTTGGAGGCATTCAGGGCTATTAGTTTTCCTCTTAGCACTGCTTTCATTGTGTCCCAAAGATTTGGGTATGTTGTGCCTTCATTTGCATTAAATTCTAAAAAGTCTCTGATTTCTTTCTTTATTTCTTCTTTGGCCAAGGTGTCATTGAGTAGAGTATTGTTCAGCCTCCATGTATATGTGGGCTTTCTGTTGTTTTTGTTGCTATTGAAGACCACTTTTACTCCATAGTGATCTGATAGGAGGCATGGGATTAGTATGATCTTCTTATATTTGTTGGGGTCTGTCTTGTGACCAATTATATGGTCGATTTTGGAGAAGGTACCATGAGGTGCTGAGAAAAAGGTATATATTCTTTTGCTTTAGGGTGAAATGTTCTATAAATATCAGTCAAATCCAACTGATCCAAAGCTTCAATTAGTTTTACTGTGTCCCTGCTTAGTTTCTGTTTTCCTGATTGGTCCATTGAGGATAGTGGAGTGTTGAAGTCACCCACAATTATTGTGTTAGTTGCAATGTGTGCTTTGAGCTTTAGTAAAGTTTGTTTTTTTTTTTTTTTTTTTTTTTTTTTTTACGAATGAGGGTGTCCTTGCATTTGGTGTGTAGATGTTCATAACTGAGAGTTCTTCTTGGTGGATTTTACCTTTGACCAGCAAGAAGTGTCCTTCCATGTCTCTTTTGATGACTTTAGGTTGAATGTCAGTTCTATCTGATATTAGAATGGCTACTCCAGCTTGTTTCCTGAGACCATTGGCTTCTAAGATTGTCTTCCAGCCTTTTACTCTAAGGTAGTTTTTGTCTTTGACACTGAAGTGTGTTTCCTGTATGCAGCAAAATGTAGGGAATTGAGTCCATTGATGTTAAGAGATATTAAGGAATAATGATTATTACTGCCTGTCATTTTTGATGTTATTTTTATATTTGAGTGGTTATCTTCTTTTGGGTTTGATGAAAGAAGGTTACTATCTTGCTTTTTCCAGGGTGAAGTTTCCCTCCTTGTATTGGAGTTTTTCTCCTATTATTCTTTGTAGAGCTGGGTTTGTGAAAGATATTGTATAAATTTGGTTTTGTCATGTAATATCTTGCTTTCTCCATCTATGGTGATTGAAAGTTTTGCTGGGTATAGTAGTCTTAGCTGACATTTGTGTTCTCTTAGAGTCTGCATGAGATCTGCCCAGGATCTTCTAGCTTTCATGGTCTCTGATGAGAAGTCTGGTGTGATTCTGATAGGTCTTCCTTTATATGTTACTTGGCCTTTTTCTCTTGCTGCCTTTAATATTCTTTCTTTGTTTAGTACATTTGGGGTTTTGATTATTATGTGATGAGAGGTATTTTTGCTCAGGTCCAGTCTGTTTGGAGTTCTGTAGGCTTCTTGTATATTCATGGGCATCTCTCTCTTTAAGTTGGGAAAGTTTCCTTCCATAATTTTGTTGAAGATATTTGCTGGCCCTTTAAGTTGTAAATCTTCACTCTCATCTATGCCTATAATCCTTAGGTTTGGTCTTCTCATTGTGTCCTGGATTTCCTGGATATTCTGGGATACAAGCTTTTTGCATTTTGCATTTCTTTGACTGTTGAGTCAATGGTTTCTATGGTATCTTCGACATCTGAGATTCTTTCTTCCATCTCTTGTATTCTTTTGTTGATATTTGCATCTATGGCCCCTGATTCCTTCCCAAGGTTTTCTATCTCCAAAGTTGTCTCCCTTTGTGATTTCTTAGTTGTTTCTACTTCTGATTTTAGATCCTGGATGGTTTTGCTTAGCTCCTTCACTTGCTTGTTTGTGTTTTCCTGTAATTCTTTAAGAGATTTTTGTGTTTCCTCTTTCATGACTTCTGCTGTTTGACTCACTTTCTCCTGCCTTTCTTTACGTTGTGTGTGTGTGTGTGTGTGTGTTTCTTCTTTATTGGCTTCTATCTCTTGAGCCTTATTCTCCTGAAACCCGGTTGGGCGATCGGCTGCCCAGCAGAGTGACCAGCACTCGGAAAAGGTCTCGCAGCATACACCATCAGCACTCCCTGAAGGAGCAAACAGACACAACCTGGTTCACAGACACAATCTGGGGCAAGGCACACTAGGGCTCCAAGGGCACTCAAGAGGAGGGCAGCACATCAGCAATCTGTGGCAGGGGAAACCCAGCCATCCAGTATTACCTACTTCTAAAAGGAGTGCTCTTAACTCCGTGTTTAAATTCCCATACATGTCCTGGCATCTACATTATCAATTTCTCCTGTGTCCTGAGATTCTTTATAAAAATCAACAACATTCACTGCCACTTCTCAGTCCTCATTTCTGGACTCTTTGAAAAAATATATTTTCTAGAGCTCTCTGTTTGTTTGAGTTTTGGAAATAAGTGTAACCAAGCTAAGTACAAAACAGTCAAGGTGCACATATATCTTCCCGTGGGTCTCCCTGTCCTCATGGGTCATAGGCCAACTCAGTCCATGAGCGCAGTGGAAGCAGAGACAGCAAGCACATGGGGGGTGGGGTAGAAACCCTGTGAGTTCCAAAGGTGAAGGAACATTAGGACTAGTTGTCAGGACATCAACTTTATGTAGGGTGATTGAAAATTTATAAAGTTATGGGGCGCTGAGGGTAGGGACATCTCGGATGGTCAAAGGTCATTGGATGGAGACTTAGGGCACCTGGCATACCTCTACTGAATGGGGAAGCATTTCAGGAATCTCAGGTGCTAGCTTAACAGGTTTTGTCAGAAGAAAGGAAATTGATCCTATTGACTAATTAAGGCTATGTGACATTCCTCAGGTAGAAGCAAGCATGGGGGCTTAGAATTCCCCAGTAAAGGTCAGAGAAGGAGAAACTCTGGTAACTAAGGAAAGGAATCCCCCATTACTTGCTGAGCCCCAGAAGGCTATCTGGCCATTGGTAGGTAGACTTCAACCTTGATTAGCTGTTTACCCACCCCTTCCTCCTCTTACTCTTGCACAGTGACAAGCACAAAAGGAAGCCAGAAAACAATGTTGTTGGGTATTTGTGGGGACCAAGGAGTGAGGGTCAGGGCTGGGAAGCAGGGATACTCCCCCCATCCTCAGCTCATCTCTTAGAGCAGTTTCCGCTTTGGAAATTATTCATGTTCTATGTTGTTTACGCATTAAGTCAGTAAGCCCAAGCAGGAAAAAGAAACTGCAGCAGTAAAAATACAAGTAAACCTCATTCTACTTGAGACAAGTGATACCACATTGGCAGAGTAAACAGAAACTAATTTGACCTGATTGGAAACTGCTTTGTATTTTTACAATTCTCCATTAAAAAGTACTATTGTTAAGTAGATTGAGCTGATAGTTATGCTTATATGCAAAAGAAAAGGGTAAAGCTTGATAGAATATTAAAATTGATAATTTGGATGGGAAAATATAAGGATACTACATTTCATTCAAATTAATAGCCATCATTTATTCTTTTAATTTTTCCTTTAGCTTATGAAATGCAGAAAACATACAAAAGAGAATATGTACAGAACCTTAGTTGTTTTTGTTTTGTTTTGTTTTGTTTTTTGTTGTGCCTCGAAAGTTGCTTCATAGACCAGGTTGTTACCGCCTTAAACTCAGAGATCTGCCTGCCTCTGCCTGAGCAATGGGATTAAAGGCACGCGCAGGGCTTTGCATTTTTAACACAATTTACCTCAATATATTTTATATTTGTTTTGGACTGTAATATACCTCTGCATGAATGTACTATAATTCCCTGTTTATTCTCTAGTTTTCTTTTTCTGCCTCCCACAAAACCCCTCACTGTACAGAAATGAGTGTGTTTTCTTTCTGTGTGTTTCAAAGGTAATAGCACATCCTGTGATGCATCATGTGATCAAGTGTTTGCTTCCATTGTGTTGTTTCTCCCTTAGCATTATCCTTTAACATCCGTCCATGATGTCGTACTCAGTTCATCTTAAATGACAAGCACATGCCAGGTGTCCTTCGTTTTGTAGATTTCGAGAGTCTTTCCTTGTAGTTCCTATTTAAGGTGCATACCTCCTGTGCACTAAATGGGCTTTCTCTAGGATGTGTTTGGTGGGACTGGTAAACTTATTAGAATTAGGAAATTAACACTCATAGTCAAATTTTTTTCCTTCACCTTTTGTTTTCTAATGTGCTTTGCAGTTGTCTTTGTTTTCCTAGCTAGGATCTAAGCTATGAGAATCAAATATGTCTCACATTAAATATGTTTCACATTATGTCTCAATACTCTTTGGACTTTTGTTTCCTTTCATTTTAGGATCCCATTTCTCTCTCTCTCTCTCTCTCTCTCTCTCTCTCTAGTGTGTGTGTGTGTGTGTGTGTGTGTGTGTGTGTGTTTGTGTGTGTGTTTACTTACTAGGTCAGGATAAACAGGAAGATTTCTTTATTCCAGAATTCTGGGTTCCACAGCCGTACACCACGCAGGGTTAGAGGACTGTGAACCCCGAGTGCTGAATTGCGACAGCTTTTATAAGTTTACAACAAAGCCCAGAGTCACAAACCAATCATTTCTTAGCATGGAGAGCCCACAAAATGCGAGCCAATCAATTTGTACCATTCCATAGTTTTTAGGCCAATCAGTTTAAATTATCGGAGTCCATGCTCAGTGGACCAATTAGTGTCCTATTTTCTTGGATGTCTATAACTGCATGAACTCCTGGATAGAGTAATGGTGTAAGCAGTTTACAGAAGCAAGATAAGCTTAGCTCATTTCCAGTTACCTTACTGGGCCAGGATCACCTATTCAAGGCCTTTCTGCCTAGCTCTTAAAGGGCGGGCTCTGGACTGTGACCTTTTACCTAGTTTCTAACAAAGAGCACAAAGAGTGGGCTCTGGAATGTGAAGTGTTTGGGGCTCCTTAGAAGGCTGGAGTTAGGCTATATTTTCTATTCTTTCATTGGTTGTTGGCTTTTCACATCATCGGGAAGTCCAGGTCGCCCCTGTGTTCTTTTCACACACTCCTAATAGTGTTCAAGTACTTGTATATTTTTTAACAAGCTGTTCTAGGTGCAGATTGTCCTCTGCCTTGGTAAGGGCTGAAATCATCCTGCTTTCACCAAGAAATCATGTTTAGCAATCCAGGTCTGAGCACTGGGGTGATTGTGGATTTTGCTGCTAGGCCCTCCCAGTTTACAGTGCAGGGAGAGGCCCTGATAGTCAGTTACAGATCTGCTCCACATGCTGTGTTCTTGTCTTCCTGCTTCTTCTAATTGTGTTCCCCAACAGTATAGACCTTCAGTTCTTTGCTGCTGCTTTTATATAGGCAAATACATTACTTAAAAGTTAATACATGTTTTCTGTAGACTATTTTTTGTCATAAGAGAGAGAACTATTCTTAGTATCACCGTTGTAACTATACTTCCATTCTTTCCATTTCATGATCATATATGTACATGAGTAAAGAAGTGAGAAACTCTTATACTTTGATTTTTAATACGGTTTAAAATTACAGTAATTAATGCTTGTGAGGCCTGTTTGCTCCTCTGCCACACTGTCAGAAGTGTTTTCACAGTATACTGCCAATTTATATTGGGCATCCTTTACTCTGATTTGTGATTTATCTAAGTCTTAGTTTCCTTGCCTGTAAGATGGAATTAGTACTAAATAAACACTGTTATTGCAGTTTATTAAAGTGTATGTCTGTGTGTGTCACCACTGATTACTAATTTCTTAACAGCAATCAGCAAAGTGAAAGCATTATGAAAATATCAAAGCACTTATTCTCCTATGTAGACAGATAACTCATTGCTAATTTGTTAGCATGTGGAATATATTATTTAAGATTAAAGACCTTTCTTCTTCACATTTGTTGTAGCTGGCTTTGTGGGATATTGGGCATCAAACCCAAGCTCCTGCTCTACTGTTAACCACATCCCTACCCTGAAGCACTTTCAAGGACATGACATGGTATATTTTAGGATAGTAAAGAATTTGCCATAAATGGTTTAAAAACTTTTTTAAACAAATGACTGATGTGTAAACATTTAAAGATATACATGTATGTATGTTTAACATCTAAATATATATGATATTTAATAATAAATAATATGTAATACTTGTAAAGCATATAAATTGGGAATCATGTTTTGTATGCAACAAAAATGTGATGAACGCATGTGTTATTTGCTGGCAGAATGTGCTTGGTCAGCCTGTTTTTAGCCTTCATGCTTATAACACAGAATAAAAACATTGGTTCTCCACAGCCAACCAAATATTTGTTTTGCTGCTACTTACTCATTACTGTAGACTAAATAATTTTTCTTGCCTTCAGCAGCATAAATATAGTTTTAGTCAAGACTTTGGTCATCTCAGGCTTAGTTATATGTCTGTTCATGCAATATCCCACATGTGTTTCATAATAAAATTGTAAGTATTTTATCTTCTATTGAACGGTGAATGAGTCATTGGGTTCATGTATACAGAAATAATTCTAAAAGAAAAAGATAATGGTATCTGCTAAAATGAAGGGGGAGCTGCCTTCATGGGATATAGAACTACACTCTTCTAAAGGAAAAAGCAGAGCCTAAACTCTGAAATGTTTAAAGCAGGATATCTTGTATACTTTTCAGTATAAACTGGAGATAGCTGTGGTAAAACCATCTATCAGTATGATGATACTTCTTGTTTAAAAGAAAAGAAAAAGGTCAAGACAAAGAGTAAGGGATGAAATTGATGAATAAAACAACTGTTATCCCAGATCATGTGTTTGTATATGTCTTACTAAGAAAAAAAAAACCCAAGTTTATAAAGTTTTGGGTTTTGTTTTCAAGTTAGTATAATAAAGGAATTAAAGTTGTCAGAATTCTTAACAGAAAAAGTGTTTTGTGATTAACTTTTAGAGTGGCAAACTGCTTGTCATTATAATATGCCATGATGTATGTCACAATTCAAAGTCAAGAGTAGGTAGATAGCCTCCCCCCTTGCTATTTTCCTGTATCCACTACCACTTTTTGTCTTTCCCTCTGCTCTCCTGAACTGTTGATCCTGTGTTCACCAAGCGGTCATTTGCTCTGGTCATAAATATCTGTTGTGACTTCCTTTGGCATGTACTTGTTCAGAACAAAATTCGCAATACATTTGCTGTGAACTGTCACGGGGAGAATGTAGCATTTCCAACATCCGACCCATCTCCTACCCGCAGATGTCACTGTAATGGTTCTGCTCCTTTCTCTCCTCAGTTTCCTTTGAAATCTGTCAGAATCTATCAGTGCTTTAAAAAAATAAACAAGCACTGGTGGATTTCTAAACCTCCTAAGCCCCTAGGTGAGTGGACTGCGCTCCAAGGATCTGCGCCCTGCTCTCTTCCCATGACCCCCTTTCCTCAGGTCTCTGCAGAGCCTCCTTGCAGAGCAGAGCCTGAGGGAAGTCTCATTCCCTCTCTCTCAGCTCCTCCTGTGTCACAGCATCAACTTGTTTAGAGTCATGTGCCCTGCCTGGCAAGCCCCAGCTGCCCTTCCCTAAGACACTCTTCTCTGCATTTTCTGTCACTCTCTCATGTGCAGGACATCTTTTTACCTTTCCCTCAAGAATTTTTTGTCTGCCTTCTTCATTGTTGTTTCAGAACACCTGTAACGATATCTTACCTTCTCTCAAAAGTAAGTTTGAAAAGTAAGTTACATAAATGAATGTTGAACTGGAGTGACTCTAGCAATCTCAGTGTTGCATTTGATACTTATTCCACTGAATGAGACAAATCAGGATTTGATAGTAAAGGAGAAGGTAGAATTATTATTGCTCAGGCAGTCCACAGTCCACTGCTTTTAACATATGCCTATATTTAAAAAAAAAAACAAACAACAAAAACAAAACAAAAGCTCAATACATGTTTTTCTTTGTTCTTTCCCTTCATGTATCTGTGATGGAAAGAAAACTGTGGGGAAGCCAGAAATATTGGTGTTTACATAAAGGAGGTGTGGCCAGAGATGTCTATTGATTTCCCCTGATATTACCCTGTAACTAGCCGATGGATCCTATGTTGCCCAAGAATATATGCAACTACACATCAAATCCGGTGCAATAATATTTTCTGGTGCAAAAATACAGTAAAATCCTTCTGAGTCAAGAAACTAGCCCTCTCCTACAGGAAAAAAAAAAAAAGATTGTTTTCTGTCTGTAACTTAAGAGGATATGCACTGTATAGTTGAGGTTTTAGTTTTTTCTGTTCTGTGAATTAAATTCTTGTATAATAACCAAGAAGTTATTTTCTAATCTTATTTACTAGCAGCATATACCTTTTACACAATGAAATGGAGACTATGTCTTTTGTGGCCAGCTCCTCCATGTTTCCCACACCATCCTCTTCTCAGCCAGAAGTCACTGCCTCAGCACACAGTCAAGTAAAAGACACAGTCAAATACTCAAAACAAACTTAATGAAGGCATTATTTTGTGAGATCATAAATTGACTGATTAAAAACAATATGATTGCTACTTTTTTTTTGTTAGCTTATAGAAAGACAACAGATATCTGTAAACTGTTTCATAGAGGAGAAATTATTCCTGGTAGTTACATGCTTAACTCCATTATAGTCAGTCAGTCTCTCTCTCTCTCTCTCTCTCTCTCTCTCTCTCTGTGTGTGTGTGTGTGTGTGTGTCACTGATTCCATTTGATGCTTCAAAATACATTCTGGGTTCTTACAGTTCCTTTCAGTGTCTGTCATCAGGGACCTACTGATCATTACACTTCGGACAAACAGATATTTCATCCACAAGATTTGTAGTGACCAGTGATGACCCCTCAGATTCACTCTTCAGTGAAGAAAGCACAGTGGGCATCCTCTTGTACAAACATGAAGTCAGAGGTTGGAACAGATGAAAGAGATGGGTTCTGGTCTGAGACTGAACGAAGACATGTGTGTTGGGAAAGAAAGAGGCTTACTGATGAAACTGTTTCCACTTGCCCTTAGTTAGCTTAATAAAACTATCTTGGGCTAGACTTCTTTTCTGCAATTAGGCAAGCAATTTGATTTCCATCTGCTTTTGATATTTGCAGCATAAGCTGAATGTGAATTTTGATTGGCATAGTAAGTGGTCAGGCCTGTCACGGGCTAGGACTTATTATTTTTGTCTTCAGTTTTTGTCTTCTGTTACTTAATCTGCCTGATGCAAAAAGACCGTGCAGTACCTTGCTCATCTCAGCTGCAGGCACACACCCCAGGCAGCCGTTTCTTTCCTTAAAACACAGTTTGCCTGTAAGTATTTGAGTGACTTCTTGTACCCACTTTGGCCATTTATTCAACATTGTTACAGTCTTTGTTTTTTTAAAACTTAAAAACGTTTCTTGTATCAGCAGCAGTGATAGTGTGTTCCACCCTGTTTCCATGTATCTTCTTACTGCTGCTTCCTAAAAAGGAAAGGTTCCCTCCAGCCAGCCTGTTCCACCTTGTTTCTCATCAGGAGGTTTGGCACAAGTCCAAGTTCTGTCAACACTGTTCCATCAGATAAATAGCTGTTGGTAACACAGAGGATGAGGACAGGGCATGCACACCGACACCGATGAGCAGCCTACAGCATTCCTACTTGTCTTGGCCTGCATTGCTCAGCTGGAGGCCAGTCTAATTCACCTGTACCTTGTGCTGAGGGTCATTCTCACTCCTGCAAGTAAGAGCATCTGTCTGATAACAGTTGAGTCATTTGGATAAGAAATGCACTCTCTTCCAGTTTTCCTTGACAAAATGGTTAATAAGCTTTTGTTCGTGATCTGTAAACATCTTTTCAGTAAGATACAAAGCTTAATCAGAACACAGCAGCATATCTGCAGTCTTGTCATCTGTGCTAGTTCACTGTTAACAGAATGGGACCCTCACCTTTTCAAGATGCTTTACAGAGGAATCCCGGCTCAGTGGTGATCTTCCCTGTAGACGAGAATTTAGTGTTACATATAAAGTCATCACTGTTGTTAGATTCAGGAATCTAACGTGATGGTCATTCTGAACATCACACCACTGCACTGAATCACCTTCTGTGTTATATGATCAGTTAAGTCTAATCAGAAAAGTTTTAGTAAAAATTCTGCCATATTTGAAGCACCTGCGTTTGCTATGGTCCTCATTAGGTCAGCCAAGTTTTCCTAGGTACAGTTTCCAGACACACATTTTCTTAAATGCTTTTAATTTGTTAACAAACTGTAAATTAGAGGGTAGAGCAAAGTTTAATTATAGGCGGTAGTTCACTGGTGAACATGAGAGCAGTAGTTTGTCTCAGTCATCTTTTGTTGTTGTTATTTAGTGGAATGGCTAGAGTGTATCATATATAGTAAGGGTAAATATTGTTTGTGAATTTTCAAATTGTTTTATTGTTAAACAATATAAAGTTGACATCTTTGCTGATAGGAAACAGTATGCCTGTAATTTTATAACACTTAACCTTATACTAGTTTTATCTATTATATAAATACTGAACATATAAAAATATATTTGCCATATGTGTCTAGTCAAAAGAATTCAGATGCCACTGAGTTAGAATAAATGTGTAATAGCTCTGTGGTCAGCCTAGAAGAATTTACAAGGTACTTCCCCTAATCTCTGAAGGAGCTAGCCTCAGCTGGGCAAAACAGTTCTATCTCAAATGAAGGAAGTATCTTGTGACCTGTGTCTTAAGATACGAACATCTAAGATTCATTGCACAGAACATTCTTAGTGAGCAGTGCTTTAAAAGCCAAATTTGGTTTGCATATGCACCAGAGGCACACAGAGCAGGAGAGGTAAATGTCAAGAATTATTCTTACTGAGCTAGGCAGAAAAATACAAAGTCAGCAACAATCTAAAGAAACTTAATTCCATTATTCAGAAAATAATTTTAAAGCCAATTTTAATTTGGCATCAGGGAGATTTTGTTGAGAGATTTAAATATCTTACTTTCTAAGTCCGTTGCTTTCTGAATGAATTAGTTTGACTGCAAAAGCCTTGAATATACAGGGACACATATGCTCTTCTCTTTGTCTTTTGCATACTTCTCTGTAAGTTCCTAGTCAGAGCCATATGTCTTACCATGACCATGTCAGCCACACTGTTTCTGTTGGGCTATTTTAACAATCTGCTAACAGGCTGCCAACAGATTGCTGTTGCTAATCTCAGAACCTACCAGTTGTGTGTGTGGCTTTTCTTAAACACAAACATGAGCACGTGTCAATCTCTTTAATAAAGTTCTTTAATGCTATCTCATTTCCAAGTGGATAAAGCCCTTTGCACCAAACACAGGCCTTACATGGCCTGTACTTTGACTCCTGCACAGATATCATCACTCACCCAGGATCCTATGCTCCATACAAAGTAAATTGTTTAATACACAAACCTATTTCACTTATTGACCTTTGGCCTCACGTCTCTTCTTGGAAAGCCATCAGTATCTAATGAATGCCAATATTCGAGATCTTATTTGAGATTGTTTCTCTAAAATGCCTTTCCTGATGCCTCCTAGTCACTAGACTGGTGATACTAAAACTTTAATGCATTATGGACTGTCCAGAGTCCATAGTGTAAGACTAATTTTTGAAGCCTTATAAATGAATCAAGTATGAGATGAACTCTACCTGTTCTAAACTGAGATGCACTATAAATGTGGCATATACACCAGATTTTAAAATCTTAAAACCATAACCTACTAATTAGCTTATTAGTAACTATGTTAATTGCATGTTGATGTAGTGTTTTAAATATTAGGTTATTTTTAATTTTTATAATTAATTTCATCTACTTCATTTTATTTTTTTAATGTAATCACTCGACTAGACTATTTTAAATTCCACTTGTGGCTTGCATTATAGTTTTATTGATAATGGTAATATAGAATAAATCATAAGTATACTGAATTACAGTCATACATTCATAACATTTCAGTCAGCAAAAGACCACTGTATTAGTCAGTGTTCTCTAGAGTATCAGAACATATAAAATGAATATCTCTCTCTTCCCCTCCCTCTCCCTCTCTTCCTCTCCCTTTCTCCCTCTCCTCCCTCCCCCCTCTCTCTTTCTTCCTCTTCCTTCCCCTTCCTCCCTCACATTCACACACTCCTCATTAATTCCTTCAAATCTACCTCCTTACCCTCTCCTAACTTTATGTCCTCTTTTTGTTTGTTGGTTATTTGTTTGGTTAAAAAATATTTTTTAAAGTTTAATAAAAAATTTGCTAGAATCTTTTGTAATAATACAGAATTTACAAATATTTGAAAAGGATGGCATCCTAATATTGAGGGGTTTTCTGTTTCTGTTTTGGCAAATACTTCATTCTTCTGTTCACATAAGTCTTCACTTCTTTCAACTGTGTTGAATAGTTTCCACCGTAGAGATATTTAGCTCATTTTAGAAATATGTTAAACAGTGCTATAACATATTTTTATTTTAATTTCTTAATGTTTGCTGCTAATACCTGAAAAAAAAAAACCCTTGAATTTTGTGTACTAACATTAATTCCTACCACCTTGCTAAGCCTGTTCAGTAGCACTAGTCAATTTTTTGTAGATTTCCTGAGATTTGTTTTTTGCTTAAATTTTCTGTGTATAAAGATAATTTAGTTTTGTTTGTTCTGATATTTTTCTAACATTGTTGCTCTGGCTGGGCTTAAGGGACAGAAGCAGTGAGTGCATATATACTTGCTAGTTCCAAGTCTCACAAGGGAAACATTGAGTCTTTGACTGTTAAATTCAGAGTCAGGTATTGAGGCTAGTAGATAGATGAGTTACCTGTAGTGTTAGTTGGAGATTCTTTATCTGCATTGCTTTATATCAACTTAACATTTTATTCAAAGGGAGTTAAGATATACATCTCCTGCTTTTTTTTTTTTTGGCAAGAGTTTACATACAATATGCTATTTCTTGTATAAATAAGCATAAAATTCTTTTTACTTTGGTTTTCCATTTTATTTTTTAGTATCTTGATTTCAGTCTTATTAGTATTTATTATTAGATATTTTTATGAGAAATATGTCCCTAATGACCAGCATGTCTGAGAAAAAATCATTTAAATGTTCATTAATATTTTGTTCAATATTTTATTATTTACTTTTAATTGTTTAAGAACTTTGAAAATTATTTTAGCCCATGATATGAATAATGAAGACATGAGAGTAGAAGAGAGACTGAGTGGAAGGAGGAAATGGATCAGGGGAAACAAAGGGGTGCAGGGGAGGGCAATGGGGTGAATATGAGAAAACATATTGGACATATGTATAAAATATCATAACAAAACCTATTATTATATACAGTGAACATATGTTACTTAAAAAGAAACAAGAGAAATACATTGTTCATCAAGGTGACTTGTCAAATGCAATTAAAGTCTCCAAATATGATATTATAAAATATACTTTCTAGGTGAAAAAAATTCAAAATAATTTCTGCTTTGAAAGAGTATTACTTAATTTATACTTTAATGTAGAGGATTATTTGGGTTTGTCTGATAAGTTCCATAAACAGAATTGGCACTAGAACAATCTTAAACTCTTTCTTAGTGAAATGAAATATTTCTCACTCTCTTATTTTGGATTAGAATATAATTAGAATCACATTCACACTGATTAGTTTAAAAAGAATCTTTGGCTTAGTTGCTTTCACCTAAACAGGATAGAGGGAGTGATGGAATGGAATATTTGGGGTGAGCAGCTTCCCAAGGTTCCAGGCTTGCCCTCAAGAAGTTGTGGCCCTTATTTTCAGATGCGAATCACGCTACTAATTAATATTGTCTTTAAGGCATGAGAAAATACACGGTTAAGTTACACAGATTAGTAACAACAATGTGAATGGCAGGAAAAATAAGCAAGGCGACCTTGAGAAATATTTCTAATCAGCCAAGTTTATTCTCTTCTTTCCCAACATTCACCCAGCATCCTTACCAAACACATGCTGCAGACTAGCAAAATCTTTGGCAGAAGTAGAGTAAATTTTGAAATTATTTTCCCTGCAGCCACACCCAAATGAGTGACAATAACAATCACAATTATTCTTCAGTAGGTGCCTCACATGGCGCCTTAGTGTAATTGTTTTTTTATTTCGAATGCTCAGGGAGTTTTTACTGTGGCTGCTCGGAGATCCTCGGTGAGGAGTTATTCGCAGGAGCTTGGGCTCTTTATCAGTGACTGCACTAGGAAAGAGAATACCTGGGCCAAGTGTAAGGTGTGGTTCTTGCCGTCCACTTAGGCAAGCAGACTGCCATGTCAAAGGCCGGTTAGCTGTGCCGTCTGGGTCACTCAGAGACTTCCTGAGAAGCACTTACAGGGATGCAGCCTGTCTGGAGTGTGGATTTTTGATTCATAGCCTATCTTTGCTGGGAGTAGTTTTATTCATCCATTCAGGGAACTTCCATTTAAACTTAAGGAAGTTTTGTTGGTGGAACCCAGGTTCCTGAAGGGATTGGTGGTGGGTGGTGGTGGTGATGGTGGTAGTGGTGGTAGTGATGGTGGTAGTAGTAGTAGTAGTAGTAGTAAAGAGAGGGGGAGGGGGAGGGAGAGAGATTGCTTATTTATTTTTATTAGATCACCTATTATCAGGATTCTTTTTAAAAATTTTAGTGCCTCCTTAATTTTGGTTGATCTTCTCCCTGCCCAGCAATCTAGCTTTTAGAATTTCCTAAGAAATAATTGGAGCAAACAAGCCTGAAAAGGTACTTGATGAGCGCGGCCCTTCAAGGCTCAGGCCCAGGAAAACATCAGTTTACACCATCTCCCCACTGTCTCCCCCTGCCCTGCCCCCTTATCCCCTGATGAAGTCTCACACTTTTGCTCAGGCTGACCTCCAGCTGCTGGGCTCAGGCCATCCTGTTGCTCTCTCCTAAGAGCCGGTGCTCCAAACTCTACTGCCGCACTTAGTTCTCCGCTCTCTTGCAGTTCCTCTTCCTAAGATACATTTTCACCAGACAGTCACTTTCCCTTTTAGAACATTCATTGCCTCAGATAGACTGTATCAATGCAGGAGTGAGCATTGTTTGGATTCTCACCACTACTTACTTAAAAGGAAACAGCCTCTCCCTTAAGAACCTCAGTTCTGGTGACCTCAGAGTGGTGGTCATTCAGGCATCATCTTCTTTTCCAGCTTTTACTGATTGGATGGATTTCCCAGTGGAACCCCATGGGCTTTCCAGCACAACCACGTCCCAGTTTGATTTCAGTGAGCTGTGCCTGACACTCGATCAGGGCACTGTCTGTGAAAGTGCAAGCTGTAAACAGAATAGGAGTGGCGGAGCTGGTTCCCCACACAGCCTGCCAGCAAATACTGTTGGCCTTTGAGCAAGTTCAAAATCATAGGCAAACCCATTGGTAAGCTTGATCTGCATCTGAGCATCCAAATGTATAGAAAGTTTAAGTTAAGTTTGGATCATTTCTCAAAAGAATTTTTAACATTTCTCCTCTCAGACTTTTATTGGTGTCCAGACAGTAGGATTGAATATACAGAAATATATTTTATTCAAACATGTATGTTACTAAAATGAAACTTGTATCTACTGTCTGCTTCTTCAGGTGAGGTTTAATTATTTGAAAGGACTTATAACTATAAAATTGCTTGTAGATATAAAATACAGTGCCTATTACTCATTGCCAAATAATCATACTTCATATTTATATAACGTGAATACTATACAGAGTCCTGCCGCAGGCTTTATTACAGCTAATTCTTACCAATCCTGAGAAGAAATTTAATGGAGGAGAGTTTCCACTTAGCAAGTGAAGAATCCAAACCATTAAAGATACTTAGTGCAAAGACTCAGTGTGGCAGTGTAGGGCAAAGCCAGAACAGGGAAGTGGGAAGGGGTGGGTGGGAGAACAGGGGGAGGGAAGAGGGCTGATGGGACTTTCAGGGAATGGGCGGGGGCCAGAAAAGGGGAAATCATTTGAAATGTAAATAAAAAATATATCAAATAAAAAATATTTTTTAAAAAAAAGAATTTAGACTGAAAGAAGAAAAAAAAAAAGATACTTAGTACCTACCCTAACTTTTTCAGTGGACTTGGGAGTCAGAAGCTTTTATTCAGTGCTCTTTCCACTGTAAGCTACAAAGCACCGTTTCCATCCTTTACAAATGAAATGACGCACAAACGCGGGACGGACCTAGTGCTGGATGAAAGGCCGGCAAGCTGAGTTCTTGCATGCTACCTCTTAGTCTCTTCACATGGCCTCTCTCCCCGGGACCCAGCTGGAATCAGAAGTCTAGCCTTCCTGTCTTTTCTATCCAGTCTTAGGCTCATCACCTTTTTTTTTTTTTTTTTTTTTTTTTTTTTTTTTTTTTTTTTTTTTTTACCAATCAGAGAAAATTGGAGAGCATTTTTTTTACACAACATCAATACAGGAGATGGTTCAATAATCATGATAATGCTAGCATCCAGACTGGGCACAGAGATCAGCCACTGAATATACAGTGCACAGGACCAACCGCTAACACTCAGGAGGCAGAGGCAGGCAGATCTCTGTGAGTTCCAGAACAACCAGGACAATACAGACAAACCCTGTTTCAAAAAACCAAACCAAAAGAAAAAGTATCTATAGTGAATGTTCCCTGCAGAGAGGAAGTGTCCTTGGGAATGAATGTAGAATGGAGACATCAGCCTGTTAGAAAACTTCATCTCAGGTGGGAAGATAGCTCAGTGGTCAAAGCACTTGTCCTGAAAGCAAGAAGATTTGAGTTCAACTTCCCAGCCCCCACACAAAAGCCAAACATGGCAGTAAATGCCTAGAACCCCAGCACTGAGGAGCAGAGACAGACTGATCCCTAGAGCCAGATCACTGAGCAATGCATTCAGTCAGACCCTGTCTCAAAATGAAGGTAGGACAGAAAGATGGTCTGTGGGTAAAGGTGTTTGTACCAGAGCAAAACCTTGACTTTCATGGGAAGAGCAGAACCAACCCTGCAAGTTGTCCTCTGACCTCTACTTATGTAACATGGTACATGTACTCACACACGCACATAGACACATAAGATAAATGAATGTAAAGACAAATTAAGTAAGTGATTTCCGGAACTTGCAGTTTAGTGCATTTGACTTCTTAGAACCTCATTTTCTCCATCTGTAAAATGAGCAGAGTCCTAACTATTAACACTGATGTTTCATGTTGTGGTTCTGCAAACAATGCTTTAACACATAGTTTAAAAATCAAGATGAAGCTCGGACTATAATGCAGATGTGCAGAAGGCCCAGCTCTGAGCTCCCTCAGGCCACATTTGTGCACATGTCTAATGGAGAATAATACAGCAGGAGGTCAGTGGGTATTTTTATAATTTATAGTCCAACTTGGAATCCAATCTGAGAATCAGGATAAATGTTAACTGTATTGTTTTCAGAAACTTGCTACCTACACATTTCTCAGATTAGCTGAAAGAAAAACACAAGAAAAATATTCCGTTATTTAAGAATTATTATAAACCCCTTAATAATATGAAGCAGTGAGGCTATATATAGAGGGAAAAATAACACTTCCATCTAAATAAAATGGGATTAAACGTGGTTAATCTCAGCTCTGAGGTACTTCAGTGTGCAGTTATATTTCCAGTAACCCTAAACACTTGGACTGGATTTCATGAAACTGGAGGCTTATTGACCACCAGATGGAGCCAGTATTATTTTATTGTAGCATAAAAATACCCTGGATGGTGCTTCAAAGATGAAGCAGAAAAATCTCAGGCTCTGAAAATTGCCAAAATGAAGTTTCACTCAGAGTAAAATAAACTTTTTAGGTTTCTCTGTCTAGTTTTTGTGAATGTTTGTGTATATGCAGAAGATACTACTTCTTATGAAATTATTTTATTATTATAATCCTATCGTGTATCCTTTAGACAAAGTAAGGATTATATTGTGGTTGTGTAATATCATATCATAATTATGAAAAATAAAAAATGATGGATTACATTGAACGGTCATTTAGATATCACAAGCCCTATCCATTATAACTATCACCGTGGCAGATTTCAAAGGGAAGAAAGGAAGGGTGTGTGGCCAGATGAGAGAAATGCATCTTTTATCCCCAGCAGCTTCCTAAGGGAGAAAGTGAAGATGGTGAGTGGGTGTAACTCCTGCAGGGTTTCTACCCACAAGACTTGATGCCCAGGCATTCATCAGTGATACCTGCTTCCAGTTGACTCCATCAATTTAACAAGGGCCATAAATCTATCTCTATATCCTTATAACTCAATGTAATTAATCAGCTACCTATTGAAAAAGTCTGTATATTCTGGGGCTCTAGGACCTTGAACAATCCTCAAAGACCCATTCTGTCCAGTGAAGTAAAGATGACTATAGACATTGTTGTTATTTGATACCTTTAAATGAACATTTGTCCCTGTTGCTATTACTGTTTATTGTCCACATAATACAATACAAGGCCTATGCCAGGACAAGAACAGGCTGTGAATTTACACCTGAGAGGTGCTCCAGACAACAGCAGTTACCATACAGGGCCCCTGGGCATTATGGTCTGTGTTAAAGGTTTGAGTATAGGGGAGCTGTGATTAGAGGGAATGTAGGATAGACCATAAAAAAATGTTTGGGGGAGGAAACCATTTGAGTAAACCTACTATGTGACACACTGTATTCTTTTACAGTCCATGCAGCCATATATTTGAAACTAGAGGGAAGTACAGGACCTCTTTTTATATTCAATATTATTTACTAGATATAGTTGTATTACCTAATGCCTTTGCATATTCAATTATACCTTTCCTTTTCTTTCTGTTTCTCTCTTTCTCTAACAACTAAGCTAGTTAAAAGCTCATTATTTTAGAGCCAGTACATGGGTGTAATATGCCATACTCCCATCTCCAGTTTAATATCTATGAGATACATGATTTAATCCTTTGTTAGCTTAGTGTGCCAATCAACAAAATGAGATTAATAGCATGCCTTCCTTATATAGTTGTTGGGTGTAAGGACTATAATTCACTTGCTAGTATTTGGCACATAGTGAATATTTACTTTAAATGTTTACAATTGTAGTACTTATTTTCAAGCACTTTTCCTGGATTTAAGTTCTGATAAATAAAAATTTTGATGAAAAAATATTTTGTTATTTCCAGACTGTATGATAAACACAGCTACACATTAATAGCAATCTGTCCCTTTGGTTATTCAAATCTGTTTACTATTATTACCACACCACCTTCATTTACATAAAAGATTTTATTTTTTTATGGAAATTTCACAAAATATTCTTTAAGGTGATGGATCCAGAGCCACTTAAAACCATTCTATAAGAAGGTTTCTGGTATATAGACAGCATTGCTTGCTTGCTTTATTTAATAAGTTTGTTACTTCATGGACAGAGCTGCCAACTCCTTGAATTTTGGTCCTAGATCCATAGTAGATATAAACTCTTACCTTTAGAATGAAGCTTATGGGTTGATACTATGAGTTCATTTGCTAGGTAGACAAGAAATCTGAATGGAAAAAAGATGAAGTTTACTCACTAGTTTGTAGAAGGAGGGATAAAGACATTCTTTGTAGTACAAGAACAAAGGTATTTATGTCCTCTTACTATTGTTGGGTTGTAAGTTGTAGCTGTTGACTCCCATGGAACTCCAGTTGTGAGGGTGTGGGATCATGTCAAGAACCTGACCTGCCTTTGTCTCAGAGGGAGCTAGCTAATATAGTCACATTCTTATTCTAATGCTGTAGAATGACATATGTAAACCCTAACAATAGTGGTGTTTTACATAGGAATCCAAATGTTGGTGCTAACATTATAGTAAGTAGTGTAATTTCTTAATATTTTCATATATATTACAATTGTGTGCCCTTCACATTCCTTTCAAAGCATCTCTTTGAGTATTAGGTACATGAAGTCAAAGTCACATCAGTTTGGTGTTTAACACACAACAGGTCTTTTGTAAATGTTTTCTCTTTATTCTTTTAATTCCCATTTTGAGTATATTTCATTTTGGTGGTTATTAAGTAGTCGTATTGTATTACTGAATCACAATCCAATATTAAGTTGAGATTCATAAGGCACTTAATAAAATGTAAGCTACTTCTGTTTTTTAATGTTTAACAACTTAATGTTAAAGAATTAAATTTTTTTAATTTCTTATATATTTTATTGTCCAGTTTTATACTATTAGAGACATCCAGTTGTTTATTCAGGAGAAGTCAAGCATATGAAACCAAACGTCCTATGTCCTGACCTGGCAGCTACAACACTCCATTCTTCTATAAACATGGGAGTGCTAGATAAAAGACAGCCCAAGCCTGTTGGACATAGTTGGACAATTGTACATGCTTCTGAGGAGGGTTGGAGAAGGGGGAGATGGAAAGGGAAGAGAATATGAAGTGAGCAAGCTGATGCTAGGCTAGGGTTGTCCAGAGGGCACTAAACCCAGATGTATGCTCTAATAGTTAATTCTAATAACTAGAAGTTTTAATCTCATATATTCGGTCTTAGGTTAGATAGAGCCAGAAAAACTGTCCACCTTGCCAGGAAAGTCACACAAAAAAAAAATTAATAAAAAATTTTTAAAAAATTAAAAAATAAAAAGCTTGACATTTTTTCAGAACTATGAAAGAAAGGGGGGGGGTTATTTTAAAAAGCAAAATGCTAAGCATCCAGTAGACATGATTATAAATTTATAAATGATCCTAAAGTGTGATCACCTATGTGGTGTAGGAATGCTAAGTCAGAATTGGATAAAGATGGCCTCTGGACCAATGGAATGCCTTGGTTGTCTCTGAGAAGCAAATGCAAGGGAACCTTTATGCAGTCTGTGTGTCAAAAATTTCCTGTGGGTTATGGCAAAATTACATATGTGAATGAAATAAACTCAGCAACATGAGAAATGGCCGTGAGGCAAAGCCGGAAGCACAGCAAAAGGATCCCAAGAAGACTTAAAAGATACAAGTATATTTTAGTAACTGGAGAGATGTTCAAGGATAAAAAGCACAGTGAATGAACACAGTTATGAAAAGTAATGAATTTGAAAAAGAGCCAAATACAGCTTTAATTCTGTAAATTAAAAAATACATATCTATTAAAGTCAGTGATGAGTAAGTACTTCAAAGCTGATTAGTTACAACTACACAGAGAATTGATGAAATAAATAAGGAAAGTAATCAGTTTACTGATGGAAACTGAAAACTTGGGAAGTAAATGTTCAGAAGCCATATGAGCATTCATAGTACATCATACTTACAGTAGTATGGATGTCACACACGTGCATGCGGGCGCGCACGCGCACATACCCTTTTAGGAAGTGGATGAGTTAATGCCCCCCCCTTTTTTAACATAGTTGCATTAGTATAGAAAATTCCTTTGCCTTTAGCTCAGTTTACCTTATAAATGTGTTTGAACTACAGTTTCCATTCAGTTCAGATGGAAGCTGACGAGGCTTAATCCTCCTGTCATGGACCTACCTAGTAAAACCTCAGCAGGCCCTGCAGCCAGTCTCAAGCTTTTTGCCTAATCTTTCTGACTCAAAATGAAAGCAATAAGAAAATACATCCTTAAGTCAAGTGATATTAAGGTTAATTAATTAATTTAGTACCTAACCTCACTAAACAAAAACTAGAATGGCCAGTGAGTATATTTTGAGAGCAATATGCCTACCTAGACTTGTCTGACTTTAATGGTTTAGAGTTACTAATTCATAGAAAGTAAAATTACATACCATGAATTTCATTGGGTCTTTATATTCTGCCTAGTAAGTTTCCCACATAAAAATTAGTGACCAGCTTACCTTAATTCTTTTAAAAAAATATTTTTATTTCATGTGTGTGTGCCTGCCTAGTATCTATGGAGGTAGGAGAGAGCATTATGGAACTCAAAGAAAAAATGGTTTTAAACAACTGTGTGAGTGCTAGGAACCTAACCTGTGACCTCTGGAAGAGCAACTGTGCTCTCAAATGCTGAGCCATCTCTCCAGCCCATTATATTAATTTTTAATCCAAAGCGGACTTTCATTTCAAACCTTTCTTTGCTATTGGTAAACAGGTAAAATAAGTTATGTAATGTATCTTTTCTATGGTTAATTTCTATGAGCACAGTCAACCAAATCTTATCATCCTTGTGGTTTTTGGTTGAGATGGAATTCATTAGCAAATTTAAATAGCTAAAGAAAGGCCTATTTAGTGTGAAACAATTATGAATATTAATTTATATAAGATAATTGCTTTTATAAGAATTAAAGATTTTGCCAGGTGGTGGTGATACATACCTGTAATCCTAGTACTCTGGGAGGCAGAGGCAGGCGGATTTCTGAGTTTGAGGCCAGCCTGGTCTACAGAGTGAGTTCCAGGACAGCCAGGGCAATACAGAGAATCCTGTCTCGAAAAAAACCAAATCCAAAAAAACCAAAAAACAATAATAATAAAGATTTTAAATATTATTGTAGTGGGATATGTAATTTTTCAGCTGTGATTGAAATGATTTTGTTTATAAACTTTAGTCTAGAAAATCTTTTAAACTTTTAGAGGGAAATACCTTTTCTGTAAGATAGAATCTCTCTCTTATTCCACTGACATAATCTTAGCAAGTGACATTTAATGGTATATTGTATTTTAATTACTTGGAGATACATTGTAACAACTATTCCAGGTCTGGAGAAATTGCCCCATTGTTAGGACCACTGGCTGCTCTTTCAGAAGACCTGTGCTCAAGTCCAGCTAAGCACATCAATATGACAGCTCAGGGCTATCTGTAATTCTAGTTCCAGGGGATCTGAGACCCCTCTTCCGGTCTCCATGGATGTGAGGCACACAGTGGGTACATAGACATATGTGCAGGTAAAGTGCCGAAACAGATAAAATAAAAGTAAAAAAACAAAAACAAAAACCTGCTGGGTAGTGGTGCACACCTTTGATCCTAGCACTCAGGAGGCAGAGGCAGGCAGATCTCTTGAGTTCAGGGCCAGCCTGGTTTACAAAGTAAGTTCCAGGATAGCTAGGGCTACACAGAGAAACCCTGTGTGGAAAAGCAAAGCAAAACAAGCAAAACAAAAAACAAAAAAACTCTAATCCTAACATGCAGGCAAACACAAAGCAGTATCAAGTTTCTCTTCAAGGTACTGTAAACCACATCTGTTTTTACTTTATAACTGTGAGAAAGTTATCACAACAATCAGACTGAACCAGGGTGCAGCATGTTTTGAAGCTAAGATCGTCTGTTCTGGAAATACGCAGATGAGACCACCCTTAGATCAACCTGCATGGTCCAGCCACATGCTTCGCCCTAAGCTCAAACTCAGGGGAGTCATCTGTGTAGCAATTCTTGCCAGCCCACCTGTCAGTAGTAAGCAGAAGGATTGTCCTTACCTCTGTTGAGTAGAGTGAGCCTGTCATTTAAAACACAAATTAAACTGGAGTAAATGACCAGTAACAACAACCAAGCACTAAGAACCTCAGAATGCATTCAAGCAGCCAAACCCAAAGGTGGCTACAGCTGCAAACTGTCACTTCTGTGCCACCAGAGTCTGTGGGTCCTTCTAGAACATTCTAGAGGATGGGGTGTGGAAGGAGTGAAACATTTACATGTATGTTAGGTTACTGCCTGTGACTTACCTGTTTAACCCTAAGGTTCCCAAGCATTCACATTCTTCATTTTCAACACAAAATCCAGTCAAAGTCAAAATGCTTTTACTTGTAACTAGAGGCTTGAACGTCTAGGTTTTACAGCATCCTTCTTTAGAAGCCAAAAGCCATGGTCAGGATAAGATTACAGTCCACATCTATGTTGGATGCCACTTGGATTAGCAACTGGGGACAGGGTGGAATTCCGGCATTCTGTGTAGCTGCAGTGTGTCTGTTGAATGTTGTGGAGTGAAGCTTTCCTCAGACTGGCTGTGGCTGCAGGTAGGATGCGAACAGCAAGTGCTGGAGCAAGCGAGGCTGGAAACTGTGGTGGGTGTTTGATCTGGAATCATTTAAGTAATGGTGACAATCCCCACAGTTCTCTTCAACTATTTCTTTAACATTTTCCAAAATTAAATTGATTCTACAACCTATTGATTAGAGATGTAAATCTTTTGTGTTAATTTCACTTAATCATGCCAAAGAAAATACATCAAAAAAAAGATCCTAGAATCTGTAACTCCTTCACTTTTCAGTGCTCACCATTTATACTACCAAGTATATTCTACAGCACTCTTTTTTTTATTGTTTGTTTGTTTATTTTTTTTATTCGATATATTTTTTATTTACATTTCAAATGATTTCCCCTTTTCTAGCCCCCCACTCCCCGAAAGTCCCATAAGCCCCCTTCTCTCCCCCTGTCCTCCCACCCACCCCTTCCCACTTCCCCGTTCTGGTTTTGCCCTATACTTCTTCACTGAGTCTTTCCAGAACAAGGGGCCACTCCTCCTTTCTTCTTGTACCTCATTTGATGTATGGATTATGTTTGGGGTATTCCAGTTTTCTAGGTTAATATCCACTTATTAGTGAGTGCATACCATGAGTCACCTTTTGAGTCTGGGTTACCTCACTTAGTATGATGTTTTCTAGCTCCATCCATTTGCCTAAGAATTTCATGAATTCATTGTTTCTAATGGCTGAATAGTACTCCATTGTGTAGATATACCACATTTTTTGCATCCACTCTTCTGTTGAGGGATACCTGGGTTCTTTCCAGCATCTGGCAATTATAAATAGGGCTGCTATGAACATAGTAGAGCATGTATCCTTATTACATGGTGGGGAATGCTCTGGGTATATGCCCAGGAGTGGTATAGCAGGATCTTCTGGAAGTGAGGTGCCCAGTTTTCGGAGGAACCGCCAGACTGATTTCCAGAGTGGTTGTACCAATTTGCAACCCCACCAGCAGTGGAGGAGTGTTCCTCTTTCTCCACATCCTCTCCAACACCTGCTGTCTCCTGAATTTTTAATCTTAGCCATTCTGACTGGTGTAAGGTGAAATCTCAGGGTTGTTTTGATTTGCATTTCCCTAATGACTAATGAAGTTGAGCATTTTTTAAGATGCTTCTCTGCCATCCGAAGTTCTTCAGGTGAGAATTCCCTGTTTAACTCTGTACCCCATTTTTTAATAGGGTTGTTTGGTTTTCTGGAGTCTAACTTCTTGAGTTCTTTATATATATTGGATATTAGCCCTCTATCTGATGTAGGATTGGTGAAGATCTTTTCCCAATTTGTTGGTTGCCGATTTGTCCTTTTGATGGTGTCCTTTGCCATACAGAAACTTTGTAATTTTATGAGGTCCCATTTGTCAATTCTTGATCTTAGAGCATACGCTATTGGTGTTCTGTTCAGAAATTTTCTCCCTGTACCAATGTCCTCAAGGGTCTTCCCCAGTTTCTTTTCTATTAGCTTCAGAGTGTCTGGCTTTATGTGGAGGTCCTTGATCCATTTGGATTTGAGCTTAGTACAAGGAGACAAAGATGGATCAATTCGCATTCTTCTGCATGCTGACCTCCAGTTGAACCAGCACCATTTGTTGAAAAGGCTATCTTTTTTCCATTGGATGTTTTCAGCCCCTTTGTCGAGGATCAAGTGGCCATAAGTGTGTGGGTTCATTTCTGGATCTTCAATCCTGTTCCATTGATCTGTCTGCCTATCACTGTACCAATACCATGCAGTTTTTAACACTATTGCTCTGTAGTATTGCTTGAGGTCAGGGATACTGATTCCCCCAGATTTTCTTTTGTTGCTGAGAATACTTTTAGCTATCCTGGGTTTTTTGTTATTCCAGATGAATTTGTTAATTGCTTTTTCTAACTCTGTGAAGAATTGAGTTGGGATTTTGATGGGTATTGCATTGAATCTGTATATTGCTTTTGGCAAAATGGCCATTTTAACTATATTGATTCTGGCGATCCATGAGCATGGGAGGTTTTCCCATTTTTTGAGGTCTTCTTCCATTTCCTTCTTCAGAGTCTTGAAGTTCTTGTCGTAAAGATCTTTCACATGTTTGGTAAGAGTCACCCCAAGATACTTTATACTGTTTGTGGCTATTGTGAAGGGGGTCATTTCCCTAATTTCTTTCTCAGCCTGCTTATCCTTTGAGTATAGGAAGGCCACTGATTTGCTTGAGTTGATTTTGTAACCTGCCACTTTGCTGAAGTTGTTTATCAGCTGTAGGAGCTCTCTAGTGGAGTTCTTTGGGTCACTTAGGTAGACGATCATGTCGTCTGCAAATAATGATAGTTTGACTTCCTCCTTTCCAATTTGTATCCCTTTGACCTCCTTATGTTGTCGAATTGCCCGAGCTAGTACCTCAAGTACAATATTGAAAAGATAAGGAGAAAGGGGGCAGCCTTGTCTGGTCCCTGATTTCAGTGGGATTGCTTCAAGTTTCTCTCCATTTAGTTTGATGCTGGCTACCGGTTTGCTGTATATTGCTTTTACTATGTTTAGGTATGGGCCTTGAATTCCTGTTCTCTCCAAGACTTTAAGCATGAAGGGATGCTGAATTTTGTCAAATGCTTTTTCAGCATCCAATGAAATGACCATGTGGTTTTGTTCTTTGAGTTTGTTTATGTAGTGGATTGTATTGATGGATTTCCGTATATTGAACCAACCCTGCAAGAATTTTATTGAGTATTTTTGCATCGATGTTCATAAGGGAAATTGGTCTGAAGTTCTCTTTCTTTGTTGGATCTTTGTGTGGCTTTGGTATCAGCGTAATTGTGGCTTCGTAGAAGGAATTGGATAGTGTTCCTTCTGTTTCTATTTTGTGGAATAGTTTGAAGAGTATTGGTGTTATTCTACAGCACTCTTAGGAAGGATGATTGAGTATTACAACAGTAGGATATTGTCTAGCAATATATCTAGATTACATGCCTGTATTTTCATTTCCATGACTATAAAGAATAAAGTCTAATAAATGTGGAGGAGAAAAAAGTGATTCATTAAAGTTACCTTAACTTTTCCATGTAATTTAAAATGTGGAAAATGTAGAAAAAGAGGACACTAAAATATTTCCATATCTAAAAGCATACCTACTGAGGAGTCGTCATCACAATCAGATTCAAGGTAGCTTTGTACTCTGCAGAGTGCCTGTGTTTCCCACTATCATAATAAATTGTTGTCATAGCGAAAAGGGTGGAAGTAGTTAGAGAGAAGGCGCATTCCCCAGCAAGAGACAATATACCTTAATGTTTATCAGATCAGTCATAACAGTGAAGCATTCTTTTAAGTCTGAAAAAGTCCTTAAAATCTATAAAGGAATGCACTAGGACAAAGAGCTCTGGTCTTGGAGTGAGTGAACGATTCATAGATAACTGAAGAGAGAGAGCTCATGTGTGGGGGAGTGTCTGTGTGCCTGTGTGCTTATGAGTAGTATTTTTAAAATTTGATAAAATGCTATCCACTAAAATATAATTTCTCTCTGAAGAAGGCACTTCAAAACATAAAAAAGTAAACAATACACTAAGAGAAGCCATTTGTAGAAAAAAATGCCTGATAAAAGGATTGTACCTGGAATATATTTTTCCACTTTCAATTCATTATTAAGACAAAATTATGAACACAAGATCTGAACAAGCAGTTCAGAAGCAGCCATATGAATGGACGGTGACGCCTCTTAGCTGTTGGCAGGAAAGAAAGAGACCCGTAAGAAGCCAGCACTCACTCCACTGGGAAGTCCCACACAGTTCTAGGAACAGCTGGGAGCCAGGCAGCTCTGACTTCTGCATCACTTCAGTCCCGATGGAGGGAGGCACAGCCCCTCTCTCAACAGTGACAGTGTCCTAGAAGCAGTGTAGATGGCACTCAAGTAGTGCAAAACGTAATTCTTAGAGTTTGATCATACTGTGAGTGCCATTCAGTTTTGTACAGGATTGCCCAACAACATGGAGGTATTTGATAAAAGACAGGAGAGTGTATATACAGGATAATTCCCTTATGTGAGCTTCTAGAATGCAAAACTATAATTCAGAAAAAAAGACTTCTTTCTGAGGAAGGCAGATGGACCACTAATGGAGACGTGCAGATCCTTTTTAAGGTCAAGGAGTTATTATGCATCTTGATTGTGGTAGTAAAACATATTACAAGCAATACTAGGGTGGTTATAGTCTATGCTCTGAATGAATTTCATTGTATATAAAATATCTCTCAGTATAGCTTATTCAAAATTTTTGTCATTACCAGATTCCAAAATCAAGTTGGTACTATTCTCTAAATTATTTAAAGGCTTTTACTGTAGACAACACTGTTGTAGGATTTCCATGCTTTTTTTTTTAATTCACTTTACATCCCATTCATTGCCCACCTTGCATTCACCCCCTCTCACAATCCTCCTCCATTCTCCCTTCCCTTCTCCTCTGGGAGGGTGGCATCCCCTCCTGGCTGTCTCCGATCCAGGAAAATCAAGTCTCTGTGGGGCTAGACACATCCTTTCTCACTCAGGCCAGACAAGGCAGCCCAGCTAAGAAGAACATATCATACAGACAGGCAACAGCATTTGGGACAGCCTCTGCTCCAGCTCAGGACCCACATGGTAGTAAAGCTGCACATCTGCTACATCTGTGTGGGGAAGAAGCCTAGGTCCAGACTCTGTATGTACTTTGGTTGGTGGTTTAGTCTCCGAGAGCCCCAAGGGTCCAAGTTAGTTGACTCTGTTGGTCTTCCTATGGAGTTCCTCTCCCCTTCAGGGCTACAATCCTTCCATATATTTTTATATACCTAAATGTACCTAATGCTGGCTTTTAAATTTTGATTTATAAAGCTTCTTTGTTGCACGGTATATGTGTATACTAGAGCTGGCAGTGGTAGGAAGCCTCTATAATTCTAAGCCCCTAGAGAAGCTGAAGCTGGATGGAAGATCCTAAATTTTGAGGGCAACCTGGGCTACATAGTAAGACCTTCCTATTTAAATTTTTCTAAAGTCTATTTGTAACCTAGTGTTTACAAAATAGACTTTAGAAAAATTTTAAAGTGTAATTAAGGGTTTGACCCTTGCTAAAGGAGTTTATACACTAGTATCGCTTCTCGGCCTTTTGGCTAAGATCAAGTGTAGGAGTTTATACACAAAGGAATGTATGCAAAAGTCATTAAAACAAACATGAGACTGAATGTTAACTTGACTTCGCTGTAACAATGGTAGCTCAATACATCCATCTATCACTGTTTAAAGTTCTACCACAAAGGCTTTCAGTGACTCGTAGCTGAAAATGTAAGGACTTGTCTTTTCTATTTAGCACTAGCTGGTTCTGAGGATATACATCAGCATTCATACTTCAAAATTTTGCCATAGAGAACATCAGAAAATGGATATATAACTGATTCCCTAAGGTTGTGGAGCAGTTCTGCCCGCAGTGCGGGTCAGGGCCAGGCTGACCTGCCACCTTTTCACTTCCCTTCTCCAGTTTCTCTGTTCCCTCTTTCACTTGTTTTATAATTTATCAGCATGGATCACTCGCCAGGCTCTGCTCTAAGTGCTGGGGAAATATAACTTTTCCTCCAGGATTTTAATGTCCTCTAGTAGGAAAAGAAGAGTAAACAGTAAATTACCATAAAGTCTGCTTAGTGCTAAGGGGCAGTCTAGGAGCTCAAGGGAACACCCTTACCAGACGTTGTGACTGTAACCAGAAAGGCTGCTTGGACCAAGTGCCAGCCAGGCCGAGACCTCAGAGGGAACAGGAACAAGGCAGGGAAATTAACTGGGGAATGGTGAGATAGAATGTTTTTAGGATTTGTTAAGGAAGAAAAACAGAAGGTAGGAAGTCGAGAACAAGGTGAGCTCCAAGAGGAAAGAAAACACTTTTGAGATACAGAATAAGGGAGTGGGATCCAGGCTAGGAAGCAGTAAGTTGGGACAGGATGTGAGTAGCCCGTTGGTGGAGCGTACACTCAGCTCACAGGTGGGAGCTGACGGCTGAAGGCGCATCCAGGTGCTAGATCCCAGGATAGTGCAAGTGCACTGTTACAGGAGGATAAGACTGACAGTCAAGGCTGTGAGTCAAGGACAAATGTGAACGTAGTCCTAAGAAATCTATTCTAGCAATTCTTGTATTTACGGCAGATGCAGCCTTCCCCTCTGAGTGGCTGGCACAGCATGTGTGCTGTGGACACTGTGGCTGTGTTGTTTGCTTGTGTTGTTTGTCCATAGCACTGCTGGCTATGTACATTTGTTGTCTAAACTCTGACTTAGTAAAATTAAATCTTTTCTCCTTCTGCTGCTGTCTTCGCTTAATTTGGCAGGTGTATTTATTTCCTATTTACCATCAACCTGAAGTTTACTTTCGTTATTTTAATGGGGTGGAAGCAAAGGTGGTGAATTATTGAAACTTCACCCAATATTTGAAAATGTATATTATAAGGATAGAAACAATATAAAATAGTACTGCTGAATTTTATAAAATCTAAGTTATTTTTAAGTGAGATCAATTATTTTACAGTTAGTCTAAGAGAATATAAAAGAAAAATATAGTAAAAAAAATACCTTTAATGCATAATAGAAAAAATGCAAAGTCTGACAAATTTAGTGCCTGTCACTTTGTAACCAAGAAAATAATAGATTTTGGTGGATTGGATTTTGGTTGTGCTTTGTTTTAATTAATGGGGGGGGAAAGCCCTAGTTTGAGCTCCCTATTTGGTAACCTGAATGTGTGCGTGTACCCTGCCCCTGAGTGTGTGCTCCTGTTCTGCAGAGGAAGAAGCTGCCCCAGATGGCGCTGTTGCAGAGTACAGGCGGGAAAAGCAGAAGTATGAAGCTCTTCGGAAGCAACAGCCAAAGAAGGGGACCTCCCGAGAGGATCAGGTAACTTTAAAACCAAAGTTTGTGTGGAGTTCAATGCTTATTTTATTCTCTCCCAGTGGTGCTAGGTAGAGCTTAGTCTGATTATGAGTCCAAGGAGTCTCCTTATGAAAAGGGAGATGCACAAGACCTTGACCACTCTTGGACAGCCACATGTGGAAGTTTTTCCCAGGCGTGTATGGGAAAACCTCAAAACTTTAAAATTTCAACTGATCTGTTCATGTCAAGTACAAGAGCTTCATAGAGCCCCATGGTCTCAGGAATCTCAGGGAGAAGTGCCTCCTATAAAACAACATGGAGTAATGATAGCTAGCACACAGGGTAAGCTTCCACCCCAGTCAGTCACATGACATGCGACAGAGTCGGTCACGTGACATGCGACAGAGTCAGTCGCATGCTGGACATGAACTAGCACACTGCGCAGGAAGATAGTGCTTGATCTGTAAATTGGTTTCTACTAATTTCCTTGTTTGCTACAAAGAAAATTTCTCAATTTTCTAAAGTTGTAATGTGAAAATATTAATAGAATGAGAAGAGATAGAACTAGCTTGCCAGTTTGCCAAGTGATACATGGCACTTGATAAAACAAATATCTCAGTTGCCCTTTGTGTGGAAAAGTGTGAGGCTGCAGCTGGTGTGATACCTCAATGTTAAGAGCACTTGCTGAGGCCCATACCTAAACATAGTAAAAGCAATATACAGCAAACCGGTAGCCAGCATCAAACTAAACGGAGAGAAACTTGAAGCAATCCCACTGAAATCAGGGACCAGACAAGGCTGCCCCCTTTCTCCTTATCTTTTCAATATTGTACTTGAGGTACTAGCTCGGGCAATTCGACAACATAAGGAGGTCAAAGGGATACAAATTGGAAAGGAGGAAGTCAAACTATCATTATTTGCAGACGACATGATCGTCTACCTAAGTGACCCAAAGAACTCCACTAGAGAGCTCCTACAGCTGATAAACAACTTCAGCAAAGTGGCAGGTTACAAAATCAACTCAAGCAAATCAGTGGCCTTCCTATACTCAAAGGATAAGCAGGCTGAGAAAGAAATTAGGGAAATGACCCCCTTCACAATAGCCACAAACAGTATAAAGTATCTTGGGGTGACTCTTACCAAACATGCGAAAGATCTGTATGGCAAGAACTTCAAGACTCTGAAGAAGGAAATGGAAGAAGACCTCAAAAAATGGGAAAACCTCCCATGCTCATGGATCGGTAGAATCAATATAGTTAAAATGGCCATTTTGCCTAAAGCACTATACAGATTCAATGCAATACCCATCAAAATCCCAACTCAATTCTTCACAGAGTTAGAAAGAGCAATTATCAAATTCATCTGGAACAACAAAAAACCCAGGATAGCTAAAACTATTCTCAGCAACAAAAGAAAATCTGGGGGAATCAGTATCCCTGACCTCAAGCAATACTACAGAGCAATAGTGTTAAAAACTGCATGGTATTGGTACAGTGACAGGCGGGAGGATCAATGGAACAGGATTGAAGATCCAGAAATGAACCCACACACCTATGGCCACTTGATCCTCGACAAAGAGGCTGAAAACATCCAATGGAAAAAAGATAGCCTTTTCAACAAATGGTGCTGGTTCAACTGGAGGTCAGCATGCAGAAGAATGCGAATTGATCCATCCTTGTCTCCTTGTACTAAGCTCAAATCCAAATGGATCAAGGACCTCCACATAAAGCCAGACACTCTGAAGCTAATAGAAAAGAAACTGGGGAAGACCCTTGAGGACATCGGTACAGGGAGAAAGTTTCTGAACAGAACACCAATAGCGTATGCTCTAAGAGCAAGAATTGACAAATGGGACCTCATAAGGTTACAGAGTTTCTGTAAGGCAAAGGACACCATCAAGAGGACAGATCGGCAACCAACAAATTGGGAAAAGATCTTCACCAATCCTACATCAGATAGAGGGCTAATATCCAATATATATAAAGAACTCAAGAAGTTAGACTCCAGAAAACCGAACAACCCTATTAAAAAATGGGGTACAGAGTTAAACAAAGAATTCTCACCTGAAGAACTTCGGATGGCGGAGAAGCATCTTAAAAAATGCTCCACTTCATTAGTCATTAGGGAAATGCAAATCAAAACAACCCTAAGATTTCATCTTACACCAGTCAGAATGGCTAAGATTAAAAATTCAGGAGACAGCAGGTGTTGGAGAGGGTGCGGAGAAAGAGGAACACTCCTCCACTGCTGGTGGGGTTGCAAATTGGTACAACCACTCTGGAAAGCAGTCTGGCGGTTCCTCCGAAAACTGGGCACCTCACTTCCAGAAGATCCTGCTATACCACTCCTGGGCATATACCCAGAGGATTCCCCACCATGTAATAAGGATACATGCTCTACTATGTTCATAGCAGCCCTATTTATAATTGCCAGATGCTGGAAAGAACCCAGGTATCCCTCAACAGAAGAGTGGATACAAAAAATGTGGTATATCTACACAATGGAGTACTATTCAGCCATTAGAAACAATGAATTCATGAAATTCTTAGGCAAATGGATGGAGCTAGAGAACATCATACTAAGTGAGGTAACCCAGACTCAAAAGGTGAATCATGGTATGCACTCACTAATAAGTGGTTATTAACCTAGAAAACTGGAATACCCAAAACATAATCCACACATCAAATGAGATACAAGAAGAAAGCAGGAGTGGTCCCTGGTTCTGGAAAGACTCAGTGAAACAGTATTTGGCAAAACCAGAACGGGGAACTGGGAAGGGGTGGGAGGGAGGACAGGGGAAGAGAAGGGGGCTTACGGGACTTTCGGGGAGTGGGGGGGGGGGCGGCTAGAAAAGGGGAAATCATTTGAAATGTAAATAAATTATATCAAATAAAAAAAAAAAAAAAGAGCAACAGATTATTCATGACCTAAATAATAATAAAAAACAAACCTCTGCTTGATTAATATAGTATCTGTGTTGCAATTGAAATAAAGAAGTGAAAGGCCAAAAAAAAAAAAAAAAAAAAAAAAAGAGCACTTGCTGCCTTTGCAGAGGAGCAGTGCTCAGTTCCCAGCACCCGCACTGTGGCTCACGGCCATGTGGAACTCTGACCTCCACTGGTGCACATACATTCATGAAGACCAAATACTTACAACACATAAAATTTTAAAATCTTAGGCTGGAGAGATAGCTCAGTGGTTAAGAGCCCTGACTGCTCTTCCGGAAGTTCCAAGTTCAATTCCCAGCAACTGCATGGTAGTTCACAACCATCTGTAATGGAGATCCCTCTTCTTATGTGTCTGAAGACAGCGACCGTGTACTCACATACATGAAATAAATAAATCTTTTTAAAAATTTTAAAAATCTTAAGGGAGGGCATTCTGAAATTCTCAAACTAAGATTTCTGGTGTTACCTTGCATGAATGAGCATATACCATTTTAGAGATAAAACTAAATAAAAGCATATTAAAACTCGAAGCTTACTTGGTTAAGTTACTATAACTACAAACTGTTTTATAAATGTAGTCACAAAGTTTCTGCATAGCAGCTTCACATATAGTAACCCACCCGGCCCAGAGCCTTAAGGCAAATAACTATTAGGAACCTAATAGGTAGCTTTCTCACTTCCCTGAACTATAAGAGAAGGGAGCCAATCAGTAAGTGATTCCAACAAAAAGCTGTGAGCATTTTCCCAAGGACAGGTCCTAGGGAACTATATAAATGTGCAGGAGATGGACCTACACATGACCAGGCTAGGAAGGTCCCGCTAGCTTTACAGGGGAACCAGGAAAGACACCAGGGGAAGTAAGAGCAGTTTGGCCCAGGCAACAGGATCAGTGTGAGAGGAGTCTATGTGCAAAGTCTTCTCCCTCATTCAAAGAGAAAAGGCACCACGTATGACTAACCCAGCCAGAAAAAGACAAAAACCGAGCTAGAAAACTAAGAGGTGTCTGCTCCTTTGAACCAGGTTATTCTGTGCAGTAAGGAACCATCGATAGCAGGATTTAACATGATGTCATTTAGATGTCACTCTGGGACCATCTAGCCAACAGCTGGACACTGAAGATAGACTGGAGGTACAGAGGCCTAGTAGAAGACTCTTGGTTGTAGATGTTTGAGCATAGGCTACTAAGGCCAGGTACCCAGAATAACTCCCCATGTGAGACCGGTCTAACTGTACTTAAGAACTGTGCTATAAATCCTTGGTCATTGATTCCTTTTATGAAGACCAGCTTTCTGAGTCATTCTCCCTCATATACCAACCAAAAATATCTCCACTGTAGGTGCTATCATCACTGTACAAGGGGCTCTAGAAATTTTATGTTCTATTTTCTGACCTGTGCCTTCTTTTACTTTAAGCTATACCTAGACAAAAATCTGATGGCCTTAAATATAAGACAAGCTAGGAATGAGAAAGGGGATTTTTGTTTGGTCTTAATGGTTTTTAAGCAAATGCCAGTAGCATGATAATTGGCCCAAAAATTGGCCTTCCCACTCCAACACAGGCAGAAACACCCACAGCTAGCTTAATTTTCTAGAAAATTTTATATTTTCATTCTACTAAAAAATCCTCCTTTTTTATTTTTATTGTTCTTTATTTCCTCAAAAATAAATATTTCCAGACTGCAGAGATGACCCAGCCAGTTAAGAGCACATACTACTCTTGGAGAGGGCCCAAGTTCAGTTCCCAGAAGCTATGTTGAGTGGTTCACACCTGTGTGTGATGCCAGCTTCAAGGAGACCCATGTCTCCGAGACCTCTGGCCTCTGAGGTCACCCACATACAGATGACATACACTGTGTGAGTACATAGATACACACATAAATAAAATTAAAAGTAAGTCTTTAAAATTATATATTTGCAATTATATAAGAGATCACTATTAAAAATTGATAGGGCTTCTATTAATTTAGTTAATTTAGTGTTAGTTAGACATGGATACTCATATGAGAGGTATTCATGCAAGACATAAACCAGTATGTATGCACAAAGTCTGAATGCCATTTACCAAAACTGTAATACTGGCTGTTCTGAGTAGTGATATAATAGTTTTTTCTATTTGTTCCTGTGTTTTCCAAAAATCTCTACAGTAATCTTTTTTTTACTATAAATTAGTACAATAAAAGTTGTAATTAATAGTGTTGGGCTTTTGTTTTTGTTTTGTTTTGTTTTTTTTACTGAGTCAAATTGAGTTTTTTAATAATTACTTTTCATTACTGTTTCATAGCAATAGTTGCCTTGTTTCTTGAAAGCATTTTGACACTTCTTCCTTATTGAACTCAAACTAGACTGTAAATACTACTTAGATTTTCCATGAACTATAATCCTAATGATCTCGAGCTTGATTATGGAGCTGAAGTACCTCCGGGTCCACCAGCCCTGTCTCACATGTTGGGCTAGCATTCACACATCTTTTGAAGAACGAGGAATTTAGAGTTGAATTTAAAACACCAAACTCATTATTATTATTATTATTATTATTATTATTATTATTATTATTATTATTGATGAATTTAAAACATCAAACTCATTATTAGGCCTTTGATTTTTCAGGCAGGCTGTGTTCCACCCCTCTTCACCAGGAAGAACTCTTTAAAACCTGAAGTAGAAAACTTTGATTCCTAGCCCATGTTTTCCTCTCGAGTTCTAGACTGAGCTGTGACCAGAAGATGTGAATTACAGAGTCATGACCATTGGTTGTTCCGTGCCCACAGAGGCAGAGAAAACTAAGAATCCAGAGTGTTATTTTCCTCAAAAACATGCCTCAAAAAAAATTTCTATAATTTCTGACAACCATTCAATAATACATTTATTGCTTTTTAACAAATTTATCAAGTTCCTTTTTCATAGACATTTAACATGCTAGCATTCACAGCTCATGTAGGTGATATTACATCACAACCCACTTTCTAGATGCAGATTATATTTTGAAAGTGTGTTCCTGGGTCACAGTTGCTAGAGAGAATGCACACTTCCGTTTCTAAAGCCCACAGAGTTTTCTGTGAGCATTCTTTCATTTTACTAACCCTCCACAGACTGGTGGACTCAGCTACTCTACCTTCCAGGGTAGTTGCGTCACATCCTGGAAATTTGTTAATGAATAACATTTACTTTTGTGTTTGATTCCACATATGCTAGTTACTGGCTCTTCTGTTGGATAAGCACGAAAAACTTACCAGTGAGCATGCATTTTACAGAGTTAGAATGTCTGCTGCTGAGCACATTTAAGTCTTGGAATAGAGAATACTATAAAGTCTCAAAGGAAATATGCCAGTGCAGATCCAAACAGAACAGTGTCAGGATTTGCTGATGTCACCACTATAGCCTGAAAGGCAATTTTATTAACTTAAAGAAAAAATAAATCAACAGTTACTTGTTTCTTATATCCAAGCAGCATATTTTTTTTCTACCAAATTCAAGCATCTCTCCTTGGATGATCTTTATCAACAGCTTAGCATCTCATTATCATTTCAGACCCTGGCACTGCTGAGCCAGTTTAAATCTAAGCTCACTCAAGCAATTACTGAAACACCTGAAAACAGTGTTCCTGAAGCGGAAGTGGAAGATGACGAAGGCTGGTAAGCTCTTTGATGCCTCAGTACTAACTGCACAGTGTCTCATGGTGAAGACTGTGGAGACATTCCTGTTGCAGCATCTGTAGCAGGCTTGACGCTAACACTGCCAGGCCTCCTTTCCCCTGTTCATGACAGTGACAATGTGAAATTAAATGGTCTTACCAAGCATTGATGCCAGTATTTTGTGAACCAGGAAAAAAATGCAAAAGAAAGATCAATGCTCTAAGTAATTTCTAAAATTATAAATTAAAAAAAAGATTTGTGTTAAGCAGCCAGGAAACAACCCTAAAAGATAATAAACTAATATATTTTTGCACTTTCACACAAACATTTTAGAATTCAGTTGTCCATTTTAGTAATATATTTCCTACCAACTTCCTGTTCAAGTTTAGCTACAGGATCTTAGTAAGACATGCATGGTTAATTTTATCTTCGGATGATTTTCAGCTTTTAAAGAAAAGACTTGTATGCGTACTATACATAGAACTTGATCTTATTCTGGGGAAGAAGGTATAAGCAAAAAACAAATACAGTGCAGCGGTGCTTTCCCCTTCCCACCTCTGTCCTCGAGCTGACTTCAGAGGCAGTGTATCAGTCCTCCCCACACCTCCCTGCCTCCACCTCCCACAGTACTCTGGCTCAGGCACATTGAAACAGGCCAACCAGCAGAGCTCCTCTACGTGCATGACTCAGCTCTTGGAGCCTCTGAAGAGTCCCATGTGCCATCACCCCAACCTACAGTCATGGCCCCGAGCTCCCTCGCCACAGCATCTCCCCTATTTCAAAGCTGTCCAACCCTCCCATCCTCCAGAAGAGCAGTCAGCAAGACTTGTCGAGCACTCACAAATCTAGTGGGTGGAGGGAGGAGAGCTGGACACATATTTAAAAAGACATAAAAAACACTTCTTAAGAAAACAGTTAAACAAGTAAGTAATGTGCCTAACATTAGCCAACAGGGCCACACGAGAAGGACTTGAGTAGAACGAAGCGTACCTACCTGGACCCTGAAAAATGTCTGTGTACTTGTCTATTAATTTATAGTCTCTGCAGGATCTGGATTGGGATGCCAGTCTTTATAAATCCTAGATCTCTCATAACCTGTTTTTACAACTTGTATAGTTTTTGTGCACACATTCAAAGTGACTTGAAGGCAAACGCTGGCTACTCTTATAGTTCTGTGCCAAAGGCACAGGCTCCGTGAGTGTTCAGACCCACAGGGACCAGTGAGTGCACACCACATAGAAAAACATTCTGTTCTTATGTAGCCCCACAAGGTTAGTTTTATTTTGAATTCTTTCAATGTCTCAAATTATCTTTCAACTATTTATTTGGGGGTCAGCTAACACCCCTACATTTTACCAAGTCCTCTAACCCTTATTGTTGAATCTATGCATTTTTGAGGAAATATGACCCATGTGTTTCTGATTCATTTACCCTTAACTCACCAAGATGGATGTTTTGTAAGAGCAGCTTGATGCCCATTAAGTTTTCCTAACCTTTGTTATAAGCCATCTAAGCACTTTTTATTGAACAGGAAAGTCACCATCAAATTCAAAACCCAGAAGTTTCACCCGAAACTCATAACCCACAGGACTCAGATTTTCTTTCAACTTGGCAAGTCCAGTTAACATCCTAAGGTTCTTCCTAGCCCCTTGGCTCAGGATTTCCTAATCCTGAGGTTCTCTTTATCTTCAGATACCAATGAAGTGTTTTCAAATGGGCTGTTCTTATTTTTTAAAGGATTTGACCATATAATCAGTGTTTCATCTCGTCTCCTTATTAGAAAGTTAAGCAAGAACATTTTCTTATATGGGGGCTGGAGTGGGGGAACCAGTGGTCTGTAATGTTGGCTGGTTCTCCATCTGAAGAAAAAAAATGTGGTAAAAGAGAGAAGACAATGTGTGGTGACGGGGAAATCAGTTACCATCAGCAGGAGGAGGACTCAGGTTCCTTCCAGTGTTACCATCTGAGGAGAGAATCAAACTCTATGCATGTACCTCCACAGTAATTTTGGTATTTATTTAAGAAGCATCCTGATAAGGATAACTTTAGTGATGAAAGCACTATGCGGAACCTTCTAGAATGCATGCTGTCCTGATGTAAGGCCTTTGCGTTGCACTGCAGACCGTGGAACTGCATTGTGCCTGTTCATAGGTCAGTCAGCTGTACATCACTGTATCTGTGATGACTTAGATCCTGTCTCATAAAAGTGTATTCTACCCAGGAAAGGGGTCCCATACTCAAGATGAGCTAGAGCAAACTTTATGAGTGCGGGGCATGTGCCCGTGTGTTATGCATAAATTACATGGTTCTCAGACTGTTTTGTAGGTCATGGTTACCACTTTTTTGAGATGTGAAAGTCAGCCAGTATGCTGTATGGCACTGTCAGGGTCTGTTATCTGAGGAAAATAATTGCTTCTAAGACATTTTTATGTGTCCACATGAGTGGCCACACATTGAGGGATCATTTTCAGTTTCTGTCAAGATAGAAACCATTACCAATTTGTTATGTTTTCTTTTACTTGGCAAGCCATCCCATTCACATTTTTGGCTGAGCTGCTGTGTTGGCACGGTGCATACAGGCATTTGGGTGCCACTCAGCAGCAAACAGAAAGAAAGAAAGAAAGGAAGAAAAAGCAGGAGGGGAAAAGAAAGAAAAGAAATATGATTCTATTGTAAACAGTATGTATGGTGTTTGATAATTACTACCAGATTTCACTGTCTAGCAAGGCACTTAAAATGTGTTATTGGTAGATGAAGCTCAAGTGCATAGAAATTTCTCACTTGCAATAGCATTTTTTCATTGTCCGGAATCATTGCTAGTTTTTGGTGGCAGTGGTGGCTCCAGATTAAAGTTTAGCAGGTGGAGCAGTGTTCCTGGCACTACATTTCTCAGCCCTACACATCACACTCATACTGCTGTAGGGCCCTTCTTCAAGCATGGATTCCATAAAATGATTTAGACACATGGCAGGAGGCATCTGGCAGAGCACTGTCTGATCATGTGGATGAAGTCAATATGCCAGTTTGGGTTTGGTTAGATAAAGCTTGCTTGGTGTCTGACAAGGTTAGACAGAAGCTAGCTATAGCTAAAAAAGGCCATGGGGACAGACAGACTTTTTTTTTTCCATGTGACAGCTGACAGAACTATTGAAGATATTCACTGTGTACTTTTAGGTTTTCTTGAAAATGTCTTCCAGATTGTTTGACGGAGATTATCATAATACTATACAACAAAATATGTGATAGAGTGATAACTAATGTGGTGGCTCACTGCTCCTTGTCTCTCTTCTGTTCTCCTTTCCTCGCTAGCATATGTAGCATTCCGTATTATAAAAATTCAAATATCCTAGCTTGGCATGATTACCTCAAATCAATACTTTAATGATTATTATATAAGTGAGAATATTTACTATATAAAAGCAAGTAATATTCACTTTTAAAAAGTACACAAAAATCATCTACAGTCTCAAAATCAAAGATAAAATATATAATACAATAATACTATACAAACTAATTTATATGTATAGTCTATAAATTTGTATGTATAAACTATGGAATATATATATTCACATTTTATATTTTAATTTAAACTCTTCCAGACATGTTTCTACATGTATGTCTTAAATAAATTTATATATCTATTTTCTGTCTTAGTTCTTTAGAAATATATAATTATTACTTCTTATCATTTTTATATAATTTTAAATTTTATATTGTGTGATATTCCATTATGTGGTTATGAATGGACTTACTTGACCATAATATTGTATATTTAGGCTCTTTCCAGTTTTCAGGCTTTGGTATTATGAACAATACTGTAAGAAATATCTATATATCTATTTTATTGCACATTTTCTCTGTTTTTAAGCCTGGAATTGCTTAGTCAGTGAGGAAACATGGTAGGCCTCTGCTAAATATTTTCAAATGTTACTCCAATTTATACTCACAAGTAAACATCACTACAGATTTTCCTTTAACACAATTAACATCTCAAAATTAATTAAGTTTCTTTGCTGGCTTTAGTGAAAGAGAATAACATTTTTTAAAAAATTTTTGCTTTTGTGTTGAAAAAAATTAAAACACACATCTGGTCTGGTTTGCCTCTGTTTTTAATAAAGTTGTGCGAGTCTCAGCACAGCTCCTCCCCTCATCCCAGCATCTTCTCTGCCCTGATTCCGAAAAACTGTCAGAGAATAGCTCCATGGGTTAGAACTTTAGGGTCTGGGTTTCTTCTGTCTCTACTTTATTACTCTACCTTGGCTTGCATTAAAAATCAGTTTTATCCATCAGTTGTAGTTTGTTTTTGCTAGAGATTGAAATTTTGTAAGCCTGATTTGACTTGAAGAAGTTTTAAAGCCTTCCTCTGGAGTTAACAGTACAGAAGTAATGAATACCAGTTGTCTGAGTATCCAAACAGTGAATTTTTAATAAGACAAATGCTTTAAAAATGATTATTGACTTTTAGACCCACCTGGTCAGATTGCATCATGAAATCCCATTTTTGAATATAACTTCATCTTGTTGCTTATCCTGGTGAAGCTCCAAGCACGTTTTATATTCACAACATACTGCTTTTATGGATTGTTGAGTCATGTAGTGAACGAACGAATGAACGGTATAGCGGTGTAAGTAATCATTGTAATTAGAGCCTTTACTTCCTACCAGCAGGACACTGTCAGGCATGACAGTAAAGTAAAGGTAAGAGAGCCCACTTAGCCTGCGTTAGCCTGCGGGGACTCTCGTTACCCTTCAGTGTCAGCTTAGTAGCAGGTCTCTTAAGTTTTGGTCTCTGGACCCTTGAGATTTTTAAAAATTATTAACAAGCCTGAGAACTTGGTTTGAATATTTCTACTAGTGTTTGCCTTTTCAGAAGAAGCCTTAAATGTCTTTAATAATTTAAAACCATTATGTTAACATAAATAACAGTTTTTTATTAAAATATCCACCCTTTCCTTTCCACCCTCCAGCTCCTCTCATGTCTCCCCATTCTCACTCCCCATGAAATTCATGACCTTTTGTTCTTTAATTGTTATTATTACATGTATATGCATTAATATATAAATACAACCTACTGAGTTGTTTGTGTATGATTTCAGGGCTGACCACTTGGTATTGGTTAACCATTAGGGCTCACCTTGGGAAAGACTAACTTTTTTTCAGCATCCCTGAGTTGCCTATAGTGTTTTGTCTAGAGGTACCACCACCCATGAGATTTCTTTCTTCCCCCTTAGCATGTCTGTTGGTACTGTCATTGTTCATCTTGTTGAGGAATCATGCTTGACATTTCTCTGTCATTTCTAGGAGATACAGTGTCACTGCAGATTTTCTGATTCTCTGACTCTTACTGTCTTTCCAGGACTCTTTTACAATGTTCCCTGAGTCTTATGTACAGGAGTTGTGTTGTAAATATAGCTGTGCACCCACAATCAGTTGTTCTCTGCATTTGACCAGTTGTGTAAATGTATTTGTGTGTGTGTGTGTGTGTGTGTTGTTTTCTGTCTGTTGCAAAGAAAAGCTTCTTTGATAAGTGAGAGCTGTACTTATATATCTGTATAAGGATAAGTATGTAGAATGCAGTTAGGAATCATTATAGCTTAGTGAAGTGATGAGCATTCTGTTTAAGATCCATGACCTCATTGGCCATGGAGAGTTGGTTAGGTTTGCAGTACCAAGCATGACTTTCTTTCTGTTGAGGAGACCTTAAGTCCTACGAGGAGCTGTTGGTGACTGCCAAGATATGGGTGCCACTCTTGTACCCTCGGGGTTATTTTGCTGTCCTGGCCATTGTTGCAGTTCTAATTCTAGCTGCAAAACAGAAAGTTTTCATGGAGAGTGGCTTTGCTTTACAGCATGGTAGGAGCTGGCAGATTCTCTTGTGCATTCTATCATGTTGTGATCTTTCAGAAACATCTCAGCAGGTAAAGAAAGGTGTGTACCACCCAGACTGTCAACCTGAGTTTGGTCACTAGGACCCACATGGTAAGAGAGAACCAATTCCTGCAAGATGTCCCAAGGCCTCCACATGCTGGGACAAGTAGCACACATGTGGACAAAGACACACAAATAAATAACTGTATTTTTATGATGTCATCATATACTCATGAAAGAATGAGAAAAACACATAAATGTCCTAGTGCTCATACAGATGGCGTTGCCCTGGTAGACGCAGGATGCCTATACCATTCTTGGAGAACTGCTGGACTCCAACTCTCTAATTATGTGGTCATCTTGGCCCCTATTTATCTGAGGTTATGACCAAACATGTTGGTTCTGGAAGCTTTGTTCCCTGGGTATGTTTGATTTCAAGTAGTTTCAACATGGTACTTTATGGATTAAATGTTTTGGGTTTTGGAAATACTGTGCAGTACTTAAAATTTTTATCATTTTTCATATTACTTATTTGTGCCTTACCTCTCAAAACAGACTGTCATATTAGTCCCCTCTTATTGATTCTAAGTGTGTCATAAGAGTTGTCTTAGCTGGGTTTTTAGCTCAGCAACTCTCTAGAATAGATAAATAAGGCAAAGTAAGTCAGACTGATCTTATATAGTATTTAATGAAATGTAATTTGTGATTTATCTGTGCCTGGCATATAGTAGGCGGTCAGATATTTTATCAGACTTGATGCAGATCTTCCCTAAGGAAAGGAGTGTTTGCATCTATGCCACATTGTTCCCACTGGACCTGAGGGCCAAGGTGCAGCAAGACCAAATGTATGTGTATACAGCAGTATAAACTCCTGTGTGGTACATTTTGTCTATTTCCCTTGCTGTTTTGAAAGGCAGTGATCACCTTTAGTAAGTCCTATGCTTGCCTTCAGACCTTCGTGCATTTATTTGAGGTTGTTACTGGCTGCTGAGATTTCAGAGTTCCTTATATGATTAGATCAGATTTTCTATTTTTCTCTCATGCTTTTAATTTTTAAAATCTTTGCTTTTTATTTGTTTATTACATTCACGAACAATGTCTCACTGGTCATACAAGTGTCTGAATGGCACTTCTTTTTCTTTATGGATTGTGTGTTTGGGTGGTCATATTTAAGGCCTCTTTCACAGAATTTTCTCCTAATATCATTAGCTATTTTATTCTTTTACAGTTAGATCTGTTACTCATGTTTTGTAAGAGACTATGTGAGATATGAGGTTCAGGCTAAGTTTTATTTTCTTCTTTGAGTGGTTGGATTGCTATGACTTAACTGTTTCCAAACCTGCCTTTCTCTCCTGAGTGCCCTGGCTGCTGTCAGTGCTTGGTTCTCTGTGGTTTGCAGACTAGCCTGTTCTGTTGAATGGCATACTTATACTAATGCCTCATTGGCTTACTAAGAGCAGCTTTTGAAGCCAGGTCGTAAGTAACCAGCTAATAGGAAGGAGTCTTAACACTTTTCTCTTCTACGCTGCTTTGGCTATACTACTTGTTTTGCCTTTCCATGTAAATTTCAGAGTCAGTTTCTCTTAAGTACAAAATAAATCTGCTATGGTTTTATTTGAATTCCATTGTTTATTAATCAATCTTAGGAAATTTGGTATCCTTGCCACATTGGCTTTCCAGTGTTGAATTTTAGAGTTTAGTGTTTTCCCACAGGTCCTAGGCTATTAATTTTTTTTTTCACTTTTCTTCCAGTTCAGAGTGGATGATCTGTGTGATGATCTGTCCTCGTATTCACTGACCCTTTCTCTGCCACAGACATCCGGACACTGAGCCCATCCAGTGGGTCTTCAGTTTTAAATTTTGTGTTTTTCAGTTATTCTTCCATGTCTTCATCCTATTTCTCTGCATATTCCCAGAGTACTTCTTAAAGTCTTCACACTCCCATGATTATGTGAATACGCTTCTATGCCTCACTAGTGTTTTGTACTGTTATTTTATTTTTAACTTTCATCAGAAGCACACCTGGAACTGATTTGGTTCTGTTAGGCTAACTGTTAGAACTTTCTGGTTCTAAATTGCATACTAGAAAGTTAGTAATCCTGTTTCTTCCACTGATATTATCAGAGTGAGGTCTTGTGCGTATTTTTACGTTCATTTCATTATTTTACATTGATTTTTTTTGTCTGTTCTTCTGCCAGTGCCCCATTTGTAATGACTATTAGCAGCACATTGCTGGCTGGTGTGTGGAAGGCCAAGGTGCGCCTTTATTGTTCTACTCTCAGAGCATGCGTGGATAATGTGCTCCATTCTTATTTTCCTTTAGTTATCCACACCTGGAAGAAACTTAGACAATAGACTATGGAATCAATAAAAAATAAATAAAATAAAAAATTTAAAAAAACCCATTATTTAACAGGTGGCCTCTACCTGAATTGTAGCCCTGGTGCCAGGAAGGAAATAATTAGTCTTTAGACAAACCCTTCAAAGACATGGAAAAGATCACATGTGGAAAATAACTAGCATTCGAATGAAAAGATTGGACTACGGGGTTTTAATTGCCGTCTTTCTGGTCCAGGTCTATATGTGTTCTTAACGAGACATTTGGGCAGGTGTTTTTCCATCTCTCTATGGTCCAGAAGCACAAGAAATGTTAACAGAGTCTCAGAGTAAACTATCACAGCTTTACCTGCTGTAAATCTGTAGACTACCTTCAGGATGGCCACGTATAAATGCAAGCCACAAAACCATCTTCTGGAGATACTTAGTCCTTCAGCTACTTGTCAGTTTGAATTAGTAGTAATCTCTCTCTCTCTCTGGAACTACTGTAGATAACCACAAAGTTAAATGTAGCAATACTGTCTTGTTCTTTCTTTGAGGTGAATTATTTAACCTAATAAGCTGCTGTGATTGAGCTGTCTTGCTTTGGAATTTTGGTTGGTGGGTGTGGCTGACTGGTTGGTGTCTTTTGAGGTAAATACTCATGTAACTTAGGTTGGCCTCAAACTTGCTATGTAGCTGAGGTATGCTTTGAACTCCTCATCCTCATGCTTCTGAGCCAGATACTTACGTTGTGCCTGGCATGCATGGTATATATCTGTAAAATTCTGGCGCCTGAGAGAAACCTGAGGCAAAAAGGTTGCCATGAAACAAAAGGGGGAAAAGCCGAACAGGGGAATGGCACGGGCCATTCCAGGGCAACATTCATTATGTGAGTACAGAATGAGACCCTGTCTCAAAGAAAATAAAAAGCAAGAAATGATTTAATTCAGCACGGTTGTACAAGCCTGTAATCCCAGCACTCAGGAGAGCAAGAGTTCAAGGCCAGCAGCTGCTAGCCAGCCTGTGCAACAATCAGACATTGCCTAAAAAATTTAAAAAGTAGACACTTATTTACACTGAATATTCACATATCATCAGTTCCATTTAACCCTACAGGCAAGATATTGTTAGTATATTATATGGGAAGAACCTGAGGTGGCAAAAAATATAATTAAGCTGTAACAAGCCACAGAAGTCAAGCATGGCTGATGGCTGGTGGTTTGTAAAAGGGTTTCATGTAGCAGGCTGGTCTCAACTCTCAGAAGTCAAGACTGATTTTGAACTTCTGATCTCCCTGCTCTGACCTCCCCTAGGTGCTGGGATTATAGAGGTGTTCTATCGTGTCCAGTTGTACACAGTGATGGGGACCAAACCCAGAACCTCCTGTCTGCCAGGCAAGCATTCTTCCTAATCAGCCAGTTCCCAGCCCTTAGATAATGAAACAGAATGCAGCCGTGATTTGTGGTGTTCTGTTTCAAATGTCATTTAAGGTTTTTCCACCAAAGCAACAATTTTTCTGAATTAGCCTGCATATTTTTCATATTTTCTAATATAGTAGTGTTGTTGTATTCAACTGTACCAGTAAACCCCCAAAAGTAGTTCTTAAAATAAATTAGCCATACTCTTTTAAATCTTGGAAGATGTTAAATTTCACATCTCAAACATTATTTGTATTGTTTAAAGAATTAAACTTCAGAGAGAGATTTAAAAGCTTGTTTAGCTTAATTTAGAACTTCCTGTGTGTTTGTCTATAATATTCATAGAAATATAAATAGTAGAGTGCTTATGAGCATGGAAGTTTAAGGTTAGGCCTAATCTTGAATCCTAGCTTGGAAATTTCCTAGCTGGTGATCTTGGAGAAATTATATAATCTTTTATTGCTATTTTTCAAAGTATAAATTAAGTAATTAAGGGTAATACTGGAACTTTTGGGGGGCAGGGTCAGTTGGTGAATCAAGTTAGCTTCTATTTAGAAATAGGGATTGACAAGAAGTTAAGAGCAGTCAGTGCTCAGTAAGTGTCTCTGTCATCTTTGATGTTGTTCATTATTTTTAAAAATTAGCCATGGGTGCCAGTAGATCTCTTGGGACCATGATTAGAACTTGTACCAGTTCTGTTACAGTTGGTGATGTCTAGACCTTCCATTGACTTATAGCCAGTGGCTATTTTTAGCATAGTGTCTGTCATACTTTTTTTGTTTTTTAAGATTTTATTTACTTGAGTACTGTGGCCATCTTCGGACATCCCAGAAGAGGTCATCAGATTCCATTACAAGTGGTTGTGAGCCACAGTGTAGTTGCTGGGAAATTGAGCTCAGGACCTCTGAAGAGCCATCTCTCCAGCACCTCTAACCATAGTTATCAATAGTCTGATTTGCACTTAAGGTTTGGAGTGTGTGTGTGTGTTTTATTTATGGACAGTAATGCCTCGCTAGTGAGATAGTGGCTCTTTCCATGAGGCTACACTCAAGCATGGAAATGAGAGGAGGCACACATGGCAAAATGTGCATTTTTCACAGAATTTGAAGACATAGCTGAAGTAGCTCAGCCTCGGGCAGCATAGTGCTGTGAGCTCAGTGTAAGACACGTGGTGTTCCGTGCCCCTCTCCACTGGCTTCTAAGGTGCTGACCCCAGGAAGCAAGAAGGTATTATCATAGACCAGGACCTCTCCTGGTTAGTGCTCATTCTCTACAGATCTATAAATAATATTGCAGAAGGCCAGTGTGGTTCATTATAAATAGGCCCTTGTCAGAGTTGCTGACCCGGGATGGTGATTATTTTAATTCTAAGCTCTCTAACCAGTCCCTGAAGTCACCTCTGCTACTTTTTTCTTTTGAGTGAAGAAAGCTCTTGAGCCTTATTCTGTTCTTGCATGCAGTCTGCCCTGAAATACATTTCTCTCGCAGGGAAGCTGTGAGCACATAGGACTTGAATGAGAAGAGCGGCCCCATGTGCCCTGGGACTCAGCAGACCTGGTTGGGAGCTACTTCTTTTCTCTCCGGGGCTGTTAGTCTGCTGGCTACAGAGTTCCTGTTCCCGGCTAAACTGTGGATTGAAGCTCCCAGCAGGTGTGAGGACACACACTGCAGATGTCTTCTGGAAAGCTCTTTAAATCTTTCCACCTGGTCCTGCTCAGTGTTAAGCTGTTGGGTAGGCCAGAAAGCCAAGGAAGTGCCTTCTCCTGCTGTTATTTGGAAAATTATATATTCCACATTTAGTCTAGCACTACCCAGTATTTACTAATATTTTTTAACAAAGGAAAATGAAGGACATTATTTAAAGTTGGCTTTTCAAAACCCCAGAAGGGCAGTGTTCCTTTAAAACTCAGAACAAAGGCGAATTTTCCATGTTAGCGGTGAACATCGACAGTACACTGATTTCTATCTGTGTTTTCTTTTTCCACAAGTCTGTGCCTAGTTTCCACCTTGCCTGGTTTCCCAAAATCTCCACTTTTCCTCCACTTATTTCTGTTAGCTCAAGGGTTTTGAATTTCTGTTCCTACTTTTATCCTGTTGTCAGTTTTAAACGTGTTTTGTTTCTGTTTTCCTTTCTATCTGTGTTCCTTAAGCTTTCCTCCTTCATAATTCTCCTTGGTGATCTCAGCCTCTTTCTGGGACATCTCAGTCCTGTGACGCCTCTCTGCTCAACAAGCAGCGCTCCGGCCCTGCTTGCTAGGGGTCATGTTTTTAGATGGATCTCAGCTCAGGACGCATCGACTCTCTCCGTCCACCGTGTCTTCTTTCATCTCACATGTGATCTCAGCTGCCTACTTCATTTTTTGCATCATCTTGATTTGGGTTTTTTCCATGCATGCTGGTACTTAACCCCTAACCTTAATTCCTCAATAAGTTTGTAATCAGCAATGAAGAAAACTCTAAAAGTAAAATCTTTACATTTGTGACCTAAAAATAACATTGTGATAGTTTAAAACAGAAGTAAAAGACAAAGTGGTGTTTAGAGTATGTTTAAACATATATTTAAAAGGTATAAAATGTCAAAATATTATTTGTTATATTTTGAATAGCAGCTAAATTACATGTGTCTTAGGGTTGCTATTGCTATGAAGAAGGCCATGACCAGGGCAACTCTCAGAAAAGAAAACATTTCATTGGGGCTGGCTTACAGTTCAGAGGTTTAGTCCACTGACATCAGAGGTAAGCATGGCAGACATTGTGCCAAAGAAGGAGCTGAGAGTTCTACATTTAGATCTGCAGAAAGAGGAAAGACCTGTGTGTCACCTGCCTTGGTTTGAATCTCTCAAAGCCCACCCCTAGTGAGGTACACCTTCTGGAAAAAGCCACACCTATTCCAACAAGGCCACACCTAGCGCCACCACTCCTCTAGGGACCATTTTCCTGCTAACTTCTGCATCCTGTGACTTTGTACTATGCTGTCTTAACAAACTGAGAATAAGTGCCAAGGTTGGTGAACAGTTCTCAGATCTCCAGAAAGTATTTGCTCTTTGTTTTTCATTGGCAGGAACATTTCCCCAACAGCATTCAGGACTGTGAACTGGGAACCTGACTCTTGAGTAGGGACTTACTCTATACCCTTCCAGTGGCTTCTGCCCCGTTACTTTTCATAAGGTGGAAGAGAGAAACCAGCTTACCTTCACGTCTCAAATGTCTGCGACTCTGCTAGGAGTTCTGAGAGTGCCTTCAGTATTGTGAGACACAGCACTGATACTCCATGTCTACATGCTGACATGTGGCAACAGATGAAACTGTGCTCGGAATCTTTATATAAAAGACAAACTGCAAACTATTGCATCTCTGGATAAGAAAGAAAATCATTTCAGGATTATCCGGAAAACTTATTGTGTTCCAATAAAAATACCAGTAGAAAGAGGGAAGGAAACATGCAAACAAAACTTGCCAACATGCTTACTGATACAAGGAACAGTGGGGTACTGGGAGGTGTGATTGTGGAAGAGTGCCTAGTGTTTGCTGAACCGTGGGTTCTATCCTCAGCAGGTCAAAGAGAGAAAAGAGCATAAGAGCACAATTGCACACCTGAGATGCAGCTTATCCATAGTGATAGGAAAAGCAGGGAACTTGGCAGGCTGGGGGCGTAGTGACTCTACATAGGAGAAACCTAAAAAGTGCAACCTCAGCACAATGGTCACAGTGACACTAGCAGTCATTGAGCCATGTTAGTGTGCAGACTCATGTGATGACAGTCTTCAGAATCTTTAAGCCACATCTTACTGTGAGAAAACATCATATTAGAGTGGCATGATGCACAGCAAAGACCTGACTGGCACTCCTCAAGGACATTTGGACATCCTGACCTAGAGAGACAGTGCAGTGGGTAAATCACTTGCTACACGAGAGTGAGGACCTGAGTTCAAATCCGTAGAAAACACACACACACAAAATAAGCTAGACATAGGCTTCAAGCATACCTGTATCCCCAGTACTAGGGGTTGGGCAGGGCAGACAGGAGGATCACTGCGATTTGCTGACCACTGCCCGAGCTCCAGGTTCAGGGAGAGACCCTACCTCAGAGGAATAAGGCTCAGAGTGATGGAAGACACCAAGTGCCCTATGGCCTCTGCATACACACCTACATTCATATGTACTCAAGCACCATATTCACCATACAAACACATACACACAAAGAAATTGTTTTAAAGGCAATTCAGTATCCTCTCCTGGTCTCTGCACACAGACACCCCCACCACCACCACCACCACCAACACCACCACCACACACAGAGAGCCAATTGCCACTGCCAAGATATAACCTAAGGAAACATGACTGTGGAATGTAATGAGATGTCCTGGACTGAAGTTCTCACAAGGAAAAGGGCATCAGATAAATGGAGGGTGTGTTCCTGTACTCAATCTACTATACAATGTTGGCTGGGTGACTTTGGCAGACATTCATTTTTCCATAATTCTGGGTACTAGAAGCTAGATTAGATGCTGGTAAGACCGATAAAAGTAAGATGTCTGCTTCAAGTTGTAGATAACCAGTGTCTCTCCACCCAATGGTCTTCCTCTTTGGGTGCATACTTTTCCTGTGTCTTCTTAGAACTTCTCGAAATTTATCAGCATATCTTTTCTTTTCCCTCTCAGAATTGGTCTACTTTAATTCTTACTATAAATAATGTCCTTGACTAGTTGATGATTCATATAGGAAGACATGTACATTTAGAAATATACATGTAAGCATCCAAGACTGATTGAGCCCAAGTATGTTGCTTTAAATGATTATATACATAAAAGTAAGGAATGTCAGTATTATAAAATGCCTAATTACAAAAATGATAAATTTTTGTATTAACATAGTTTGTAGGTGATACAACTGGTCACACACACACACACACAGTCATATGGTAAAGTTCTAATATGATAGTATTTGGAGGTGGGGCATTTGGAGAGAAGTTAGGTATTGATGAGATCGTCCTATGAGAAGAAAAACAGACTAGTGTTCCCTCCCCATTCATCCACACTGTGTAAGGACACAGTGACAGAGAGCCATCTTATAGCCCAAGGACAGAGTCCTAGTCAGGTGAGTGTTGGTGGGAAAATAAATTTCTGTTTGTACACCACCATATCTGTGGCATTGAGATATGGGCCACCTGAGAAAGGTACACATGAATCACATGGGTTAAAGTGATTTCCGGACCCCTTTGCCATCTGCAGAGGCCTTCAGATTGCATAGTGTGCAAGCCTCACTTGTGAGTGCTGTGTGAGGTGACTAGGCTGGGCCTTACCATCTTCTTCACAGGTAAGAAAGCGGGCAGGAGAAGTGGGGTGACTGCCCCACAGCCACAGGGAGCCAGCCAAGCTCAGGTCTGACCTCATTCACAAAGGAATCCTGAGGAAGTGCTGAAGAAATTCCAATGTCAGTGCAGGTTCTGAGGGCCAAGGTAATGGGAAAAGATGTTAGGAAGAAGTGGGAATTAAACTGGACTTTGATAGGACTAGGAAGGAGGGGGCAGAACCTTGCAGAAAAGTAACATGGACAGAAGTGAGGTGCGCTCTGTTTCTAATGCAGAACGGTGTGATCCTTCAAAGACTCAGATGGAAGCAACACTTGGAAACTTCTGTCGTGCTGAAATCTGTATTTACAAACAAAGGCTGTTTCTGCCTTTCAAACCGTTCCACAAGCATTTAGGTTTGTGTTCTGGAGCCCAAATGACAAACCCCTGGTAAATAATAACCAGGAGCTATCTAGTTGGGTTTCTTAAGAATTCTAATAGGGAAATGGGAAGTCCTCACAACATACAAACAAGTTATGTTGTAACAAATTATGTGTATGTTCTCAAAGAGTAACAAGGTCATTCAAACCAGGAAGGAGAAGGCTGTCTGAGGACACTAAGTACGTTTTCCCACACTTCAGAGCTAAGCAGACAGGAGCAGATGTTAATCTTTAAGCAGCTTAACTGGCCCGTTTGAGACAGGTCAGCACTGGATTATTGTAGCACAATATACTTTCTGTAAAAAATACCTTGCCTCACCTTTTTAGTACTAACTAGCCCTTTTCTTTGTTAGAAAGTTTAAAAGGTAACTTGCGTGCCTAAAAACGAGGGAGTTTATACAATGTGTAATTGCTAAATAATTTGGATTTGTATTTTAAAACTATCAAAAAGAAAAGTAAAGAAAATCAATATCCTAGCCAACGTTTTTTTTTCGGAGGTGATGGGAATCCCAGAAAATTGGACTTGTTTGCAAGCACTTATCAACAGCATTCTTCTGGCCAAGCATTGCTGCATGATGAGATACAGAGGCCAGTGAAACAGAGCCCCTGTTCTTTAGAGCACTGTGACCCAGAGAGGCAGGGTCGCACCACCCTGAAGAAGGCTAGAGCATGGAGAAGACTGTCAGGGGGCCAGGAGAGGAGCTCCTCGCTGCTAGAGAAAGCAGGCCAGGCCCAGCAGGAGCCAGGGTGGTGGCACAGCTAATGGGAGGCAGAGAGAGTGCAGTCTTGGAAATTCAGAGGCAGCACCGAGGCCACTGGGAGCGGTGTTCTCTCAAAAGCTACGAAGAGTCTGGCATAGATGGAATGAAAGAGGGGATGGTGTAGAGCATGGTGAGGCGTGCCAGAGCCAGACTACAGAAGGAGTATGGGAAATCCGGGGTCCTACTGTACACAGTGGGCCAGTGGGGATGAACCAGAAGGGCCTTCCCAGATAGATTGGCTGTGTTTTGGGGCAGAGGCGAAGAGGAAAAATACACACACACACATCTATGTATGTGTGTGTGTGTGTGTGTGTGTGTGTATCGAGAGAGGAAGGAAGGGGGAAACAAAGAGAAGAAAGAAAGACAGAAAGGGACAGACAGAAACAGAGGAACCTAGAGATTGCCATGAACCACAATGCAAACCTTAGTAACTTGTCACCTGACATAATCAGACACTCATGCTCACTCCTGCTTCTGCCCCTCAGATGCCTTCAGCTAAATGGGGTCATAGCTAGGATCCTCATCTAAGTAGAACAAGTAGATGCTGGGACTAGGATTCTAGAAAATAGGGACTTAAGATAGTAACAGAATTCATAGTAGAAGTTGATGCTGTTTGTAAGCACTTTTCCCCAAAGATGTAACCTTTGTGTTGTGTGTGGGTGGGGGTGTTGAAAGTACTTTAGAAGCCAGTCTGGGGTTCCCACATGATCCTCCCCTTATAGCTGCATTGTAATTTCTTGCACTCCAGAACAAGCAGTACCCATTGTGATTTCTTCTTACTAGTCCTAGCACAGAACTCACTTTTGACTGATTCCTGAGGTTAAAAATCCATCTTTGCAGATAAAGCCTATTACCTCTACCACCTGGTCAACAGTTTGCAGGTTCCTCCACTCTCTCAGAAGTTGCCTATGAGAGGAGACTGATCTTCTGGGGAGGTAGCTAAGTGTTAAGAGTGCTCACCCACCATGCACCAGGCCTGCGTTCAGCATATAGCTCTGCAAAGAAAACAGAGTGTGCTCGTTCGTTCGTCTCTTCCCTGCCGATCCGTAGTGCAGATCCCACCAGGTGACATGGGACCTCTCTGAGAGCACTCTCGGCGGGTGTTCTCATTATTGCCTCGCACTGTTAACATGCCAAATCACGTCTGCCTCATGGCTGTGTGCTCTCCCAAATAAGCAGTTTGCTTCAGAAGAGCAGAGCCTGGGTCTGCCTGACTTTTTGTCATTGATAACTAGCATTGGCCTCTTCCATAAAAAGCCCTCAAATGTCTATTGAGTAAGTAAGTGAGTTTACCTCATTACCTTGTTTTCATACTATAACTAAGGACTGGACTCTGCCCTTGGAATTACTCAATTTGAAGAGCAGGGTAGGTGCCAGTTAATCTTCCAGTGTGTGAATAACTTGTCATATGAACCAGTCTTGGGGCTGGGGAGATGGCTCACCAATTAAGAACACTTGTTGCTCTTTTGAGGACCTGGGTTGAATGCCAAGCACCCACATCATAGTTCACAGCTAACCATATCTCCAGTTCCAGGAGAACTAACACCCTCTTCTGACCTCCATGGGTACCAGGCATCTAATGAGATGATCATGTAGGGTTTTTTCTTTCGGTTTGTTTATATTGTTCATTATATTGACAAGATTTTCATATATTGAACGAACCATAACTCCAGTTCCATGAGATCTGACACCCTCTTCTGACCTCCATGGGAACCAGGCATGTACATGCAAGCAAAACATTTATACACACACACACTAATAACAATAATAATAATAATACTGTTATTTTTATCATTATCAAATAATCTTTTATTATTCAGTATTATTATTATCATTATTATTATCTAAAGGTTTTTTGTTTTTTTTTGTTTTTTTTTTTTTTTAGGAACCCACTGTACTATGAAGGAACAAAGCCAAGGTAAATGGAGCCTTTACCTTGGAAGTATAAAGTTTCTTAATCTTTGGCTCTGTGTTCTTTACGTTTAAAAGTAACCAGTGAGAAGTTTTTAATGACTGGTTCTGGGACCCCGTCCCATCATAGTATAATTAAATTAGTGTCTTTGAAGATAACACATGATAGGAATGTTTTGTTTGGTTTTTTTAACTACCCAGCTGATTTTCACCTTCAGCCTGCATCTAATGTAAGAGTGCTAAAACTACTTAGGAAATGTTGCTTTAAAAAAAAAAAACAAAAAAAAAACAACAAAAATTCCCTCCTCTGAGTTCTACATTAAAAGCTGTGGGAGATCACGAGCAGGAGGCGTCTCCCACTGAAGTCTGTCAGGGAGTAAAACCTTGCAGTACCTGACAGAATGTAACATAGAGCAACCATTAGTGTGTATGCTGAGTTGTGAAAGGTCATGGGAAGTGGACTGGAGACTCTGCAGCCTGGTAGGGGTTTCAGGGTGCTTATCATTAAAATAAAAAACAGCCCCTGCCCACAAAGGGTCAAGTGGTTGCATAGCAACCCTTAAATACCAGGCTTGAAGGTTTCCTTCTCATTAAAACCTCACCATGCTCAGCACTGGACATACAGCTGTGAGTCAGGTCCACTGTGTGAAAACCCGAGTCTCCTCATAGTCCAGTAAACACACAGTTACAAGAGTGAAAGCTGACAAGAAGGGCTAAGCACAGTCTGCGATAGGAAGCAACACATTGGCACATCACGTGCTTCTGCCTGAGCTATTTTAGTCTAATCTGCCAGTAAGTCATTCCCCAATAGAGGTGTATGATAAGAGAAGTGAATAAGAAACACTTTCAGAGTGTAGAAGGATTTGAGGAGGAAAAATATTACAATATTAAAACAGTAAGTTGAGTAGCAGAGTGATTAAGTGTGTTGTGAGTGGGACCTAGTGACACACACATTCATACCTGTAACCCAGCATCAGAAAGGTACCAGGACGGCCATCTCAGAAAACAAAATGAACATGCTTATTTCAAGGAGAAATGTTCTCAAATTGGCGTGACTTGGAAATGAGAACTAGTTCTGAAATCTTTTAACAAGAGAGCTGTTTACTTTCTCTCAGGATAAATCATTTCAGAGCGTTTTAATGAGAGATGAATTGCTAATGATGGGATTGTGTATTGAAATGAGAATTGGATCTTCTGGCTCCTGCACAGATGTCACCACCATCCCGTAATCTGTCTTCCCAGTTATGTGAGAACTTTAATACTGACTGTTGGTGAAGTCAGCGCAGAACACTTGTTTACTTTTGTTTATGCTTTTGCACAGTCCCACATCAAAGTAAAATTCCTTGTTTAACACCACTCAAGATAGGAAGCCTCCGTCTCCGTGACTATCACCAGTGCTTTCATTTGAGGATCTGAGCCTATGCTGAAGATTTTGTTAATCAGAACTAAGTTTCTGTCTTTTCCTTCCAGTAAACAAGTTCTGAAATTCTCACATGTAAATGATTAGTGTGTAATTAATTCCACAAGAATTCATTGCTGATTGGTCCAGTTTGATAACAAGTGGATAGGGCTGAGTTATTGGGATGTACAAAACTGAACTCTTAAGTTCTTAGTCTGCATGTGTGCCCACACAGGAGACTGAAGTGTTGGGCATGCTTTCAAGTCATACAGCATGTGATTTATGGAGGCACAGAGGTCAGGAGTTTATTATACCCAAAATCATAATAACTATTCTGTTTTCCCTTTTAAAATGAAGTGACCAAAGCATGTTGAAAGATAAATGGTGAACCATTTCTTGCTGTTAAAGATTCAGTGCTATTGTGGAGTAGGCAGCCATCCTAGGTGTTATGGTATTAAATCTGAAGTAGCCTGTAAGCTGAGAGCCCCTTCTTTCCTCTGGGTTTAAGATTGCTATTAATCAAAATGTTGGACCTGTGTAGTGCAGTGCGTATGAGACAAACAGTTGAAGCAGACGGCTCCTTTAATTTATGGCTTTCTGTGTTTTTCAGATTTGTGAGAGAAGGTTTCTTCCTGTAGACTTGGTTCTGTGGCTCACATGCCTAGATTTCATTTCTTATACCAGAGTCAACCAAGTCCAATAGTTGCAAGATTACCTCGTGGCATTGAGAGGAGGAAGGTACCTTTTTATGTTTTTAATTGACAACATCTGGAAAAGTCATTTTGAAACTTGGATAGTTTCTACTGGAAATAGGTGTTATTAAAAAATCTGTATTGGAAGGAGACTATGAGATCACCTTTTAAACAAAACAATGAATTTGTGTAAAGGTTAATCTAAGTAGGTAGTGGGGTAAGTGAAGCATCAACGTAGAAATATGAAATGAAATTGTTCTGAAGGGTGTGTGATCCAGGTGGACGTAAGCGTCCAGGTGTAAGCCGTTAAGGGCTCCCAGTGTAGGGCTGCGCTCCTGTCATTGTAAAGAGCCTTTAGCAGGAGGCCATAGATAGCTTCAAGGCACTTGCTCCCCTTCCCTTCCAGGGACACACTGGAAACTCCTAGAGTGCACTTTGTGGGGTGCACGAGAGAGACTGCAGGAATATGGAAGAGGGGGCCTCTCTTCACACAGTACATTACTGAAGTGAAAAATGACTATACTTTATTCACTGTCTCTGAGGATCTTAGTTAGGGTTTCTGTTGCTGTGAAGAAACACCATGGCCAAAAAGCAAGTTGAGGAAGAAAGGGTTTATTACTTCCACATCACTGTTCATCAGAGCAAGTAGAAAAGGGCTGAGGAGCTGATGCCGAGGCCATGAGGGCGCTGGTTGGAGACTTGTTCCTCACGACTTGCTAAGTGTACTTTCTCATAGAACTCAGGACCACCAGCCTAGGGAAGCACAGTGGGAGGGGAATATTGTGGGGTTAGCAGCACCTTCAGAAGTAGAGGCTGTTGCTGTTCACTGGCTTTCAGAAGCATGAGGTTGTTAACTGGTAGTTGGCTTTCCCAATGACACGAGCTGTCACTGGTTCAGTAGACGTAGGTAGGTCATCATTAATTGGTTCAACCAGTTGGTGTTTCCAGCTGGTTCTGCTGGCTCCTTGTTTCCATGGTTGTGGAAACATCAACTCTTTTCAATGACTTGGGCATTCTCAGAAGCCAATGCCTAAATGAACACCACAGGCAATTTAAAGCACAAAAACATCAGACTCTGGGAAAAGCCACATACATACCCAATGGTTGTAGGCTGCACTCTAGTTGACAGTGCTTCCTGGAGCAATGGAACTGTTAGAAGTCAGTTATTAAAGTCAGAACAAGCAATGCATTATTAATAATACATACCAATGTGACTGTGGTTTACCTCATTTAAATATGATCTTAGTCATCTGTATGTCACTGACACAGCATCGACTCCACCTTCCAAAGTAGAAGAGAAGCAGTGGCCATGTGGTACTGAGTCTCCAAAATGACAGTGTCTGTAAGACTTTCTTCTCCTTCCAAATCCCTTCGAGAATCTTCAGAATCTGAACATGGACTTTTCCATACAAATAAATGTCACTCTTCATCTTTGCAGCTGCAGGAAAAAGAGTGAGGGTTCCTGATAGTGCCAACTCCCCAAATCTCTACTGATATAAATAAGAGAAATCTGTGTCATTTGTGAGCGGAGGCGAGAAGCTTTGCTCAGTGTTAGAGTGCTAGCCTAGCAACGGGTGTATGCAGGGGTATATCCCTGTCCGCTGCCGTGAAGGAAAGGCATGGCTAACACACACTAATAGACTGATTGGATTTGTATTAAATAGCTAGTAGAAAATTCTTATCACTTGCCTGTTTACATAAAAACAGAATCTTTTTTTTCCTAACTCATTAAGTTGCCCTGATGCCTAGTCCTCTGACCCCTCCAGCCCCCAGTTTATCTCTGATGCTTCACAGTGGGGGCACAGCTAATCACCGGCAGAGTTCCGGGCTGCTCTGGATAGCTAGCTTATGACTACTTAGGACTCAAGCACGTGCTGATCCTTTAAGACCAGTAAGCATTTGTTAAAGTAGGAAGGCGGGGTTGTGAGGTTTGCTGTAGTCAACTGTAAGAGGAGGAAGTTAGTTTGTGGAGTTATGCCAGAAATATAATTTCCTTTCTGCATAGAAAACCTCAGCCCCTCCCACAACCCCACTTGAACATGACTTTTAGTTACTTTTTAAACTTCTGTTCATGGATGCATACTTTTGTTCTGTTTGTCACTGCTTTTTTTTTTTTTTTTATTTGCTAATGGTGCTGGAGATTGAACCCAGGGCCTTATGTCTGCAAGGCAAATGCTCTCCTATGAGGCAAATGAGCTACACTAGCCCTTACATTTTCAGGTTGCGTTTTGTTGCTGTTGTTGTTGTTGTTGCTGCTGCTGCTGCTGCTGCTGTTGCCTTGTTTTGTTTTTGTTTTGTTTTGCTTTTAATGAAAGCCTTGCTTTTGACCCTTTGAACCACTCAAAACACAAGCATCAGATAGATCTGGTCATTGGCTGGCAACTTGCTCCACTCTTGGCTCCCCGTGGTTGAGTTCAAAGAAAGAGGACCAAGTTGCAAAAGGGTTTCAGAGACTCCACCAGGTAGATCTCATAGACTCCCACCAGGGAGGAGCTCAAAGTGACATGGGAGCAGACTCCTGAGAAGGCAGAGGAGCGGGTGGGGCACCCTGACTTCAGCATGCTTCCAGAGTTTTGCTTTGTTTCTCTTATGCAGTTCTGGGGACCCAAGCCCAAGACTTTGCACAGGCTAGGCCAGCATTCTGTCACAGAGCCGAGCTCCTCACCTCAGCTTTGTTTTCTGTGGAAGTGTTCTCCAGATGGCATGAGCACTGTCTGGCTCCCTGTGCCAGAGAGAGTGGGGTACCAAGTGTCTCTGCTGGGTCCCAGCCTGAATTCACTGGGCCATCTCTTCTCATCTCTAGGATGTCACACGTACTCCAGTTTGAAGACAAAACCAGGAAAGTGAAAGATGCAAGCATGCAGGACTCAGACACGTTTGAGATCTATGATCCTCGGAACCCAGTGAACAAAAGGAGGCGGGAGGAAAGCAAAAAGCTGTTGAGAGAGAAGAAAGAAAGGCGGTGAGAGGAGCCGTGATGCCAGCGAGGTGGCGCCTGCGGGGTGTCCTGTCACAGCCGTGTCCGCGGAATCGCAGCAGCTGTGGGAAGCCTGTCAGAGCCTGTGTTCTAATTTTCAGAAAACAGGTATCTCCTTTTGTAAATTTGGAATGATGTAAGCAAATGCTTTTGGTTACTGATACATTTTTTCCCTAATTGACCTTTTATATTACTAAATCTGAAATAAATCTTTCCAGTTTAAGTGTTAACCATTTGCAGATTGTGTAAGCCTGTCTATGCCCCTCTACCCTGAAATGTGTGAAGGAGTCTTGTTCAGATTTGTTATAGGAGGTGCTCACAGAAAGAAAAAGGGAAACTTCCCTGATACTGTAATATAAAATCAAAATTATAAAATAAAAACATTAACATTGGGTTTTTTTTTTTGGCATATAAACATATAAAAATAGACAGACCAGTAGGACTCCTGCTTTACTTCATGAGGAGACCACAGGCAAGTTAACATTCACTCTGCCCAGCCCACTGCCTGGATATCAGGAGTGTCTCAGGGCAGTAGCACTCTGACGCATGTTCACTGACCGCCACCGCCTGCTGGTGGGCCACCTGCCACTCTCTGCCCTGTCATCATGGCAACACCAGGAGCAAGTGGGTGCACAGGACCTGCACCACCAGTAGAACTCATCAAGACTCTAGCCTTTGACACACTCGTTCAAACTGGGTATTTTTGTTACCTATATTTAGTTCTAAACTCTGAGTGCTAAAATTGTACAGCAGACAGACTAACTTCAGTCACCTAATAAAACTTCACTAGCCACATCTTTTCAGAAGAAGTAATGAAATCGGTTTCCTCCTCCCAAGGCACCGGTTCTTCGGTGTGATCCCAGGTGCAGCACTGGCAGCAGACAGAGGATGCAGAAATGCTAGCGCCTGCCTGGCCTAGTTGCTACCACCATTCTCTCCAAACTACCAAAGTCTAGAGAATTAAAACATCATACCCGTGGGCCAATGAATTAGAATCCTAGACCTGTACACTAAAGAAATTTTCAGCCATTCAAAATGAGTATATGCTAACATACATCAAAGACTCATAGAATACAAATGTCATTTCCTAGCCCACTGTAGGATATTTTATAGACCACCTAACTCTGGGCGTGCATCTAAAGGACAGGTGTATGCCTAGCCAGGCCCTGAACTAGATTCTCAGCATGGAAAAAAATAAGTAAGCAGAACTATATTACTGTTTCTTAAAAGGAACAAACAAAACCAGATATATATATAATTTTTAAGCATATAAAAGATTATTTTTATCATTATAGATATGCACATATGTAAAACAAATATGTAAAAACATGTAAAACTATCAATTACCTCTGAGGATAGAAGAGAAATGCCCAGGGTTCACTTGAGTTACAGCTAGAAAATAGTGCTGAGCGCTCAACCTTACACACACGAGTGTGCCCAAAACCACCACAACCTTTGTCCTTCATGACTGTGACTAAAAACCTGAGGTGAGAAGACAGGATTCCCAGGATCCAGAAAATCCTTCTTTTGAAAGAAGATGGAGAAAATTTCAGAGAAAAGAAAGGTGTTGTCAAGTCAGCTCAGAATTTCGGACAATTGAGGCAGCATTTGGTTGTGCAAACACAGCACTGCATTACTTCTTATCTGCATGTTCATTGTACATAGCGAAGCCTTGCCCGTATCTACCCTCCCTCCCCGCTTCTGCCCGTCCTGCCCACTAGCACACTCATTTATGTTTTGGTACCCTGTGTACATGTACAATTGTATGTGTTTATGTAAAATCTGTGATCCACCAGTTAGAGAAAATGCAGTATTTATTTATCCTCTGTGTCCGGCTTACTTTCCTGACTGTGCTCTGCTACTGCACTCGGTTTCCAGCAGCTAACATAAGTTTATAGCTGATGAAACCCCGTCCTGCAGCGCGCACGTTTTCTTTACTGTTTCTGCTGACAGCTAGGCGGAGTCCATCTTTGCAGACATTATGAAATGTCTGAGTCCATATGTGTTGAAACTCCATCTCTTCCATTCTTCCTCTGATGTGGCCACTTCACCAGTTCGGTATAAGCCCAGCAGAGCTCCCTGGTGCTCTCTGCAGGGACCAGTCAGAGAAGAGTTTCAGTTTTTAAAACACAGTTTATATTTTCTTTTATTTTTGAAATTATAATTTTATTATTTGCCCTTTTCTTTTTCTCCCTTTAAACCCTCCTATTCTCTCCTCCTTGCTCTTTTTCATTAATTGTTAATATATACATATGTCTGTATATGTCTCTGTGTGTGTATATGTATTAATTGTTAATATATACATATGTCTGTATATGTCTCTGTTTATACATCTGCATATATATCTGTATATGTACATATACATACAAACTCATATTTCTAATCATAACCTGCTCAGTCTATAATATATATATATATATATATATATATATATATATATATATATATATATATATATATATATTGTTTTTGGAGCCAACCATTTGGTATTGGAGAACCAGTTGGTGTGTTCTTCCTTGGAGAAGACAATTTCTTCCCCTGTCAGCATGTCTTAGTTCTTTGTGTAGGGTTGAGGCCTTTTGGGCTCACCACCACACCGCTGCCATCTACATCAGCCTATCTAATTTTACTGTCCTTTAAAGCTCCTGTTTAGGCAGTCATATCGGTGTGACTTTGTCACTGTAGCTTCTGACATTACAATCTTGCATACAACTCTCTGGTCATCTAGTTCGTAGATCTTCCTGCCTCCTCTTTTGCAATATTCCCCAAGCCTTGAGTATGGGTATTGTTCTGTAGATGTATCCATTGGGACTGCACTCTACAACTCTGCATTTTTATAGGTTATGATTTCTGTAATGATCTCTGTCAGTTGCAAAGAAAATATCCACTGCATGAGCTGAGACTATATTTTATTGGTGGGTAGAAGGACAAATATTTAGAATGAAGTTAGGGATAATGCTATTTTAATAAAGTGATGGTTGTAGATTTTCCTCCAAGACCCATGACTTCACTAGCCGTAGGTAGTTGGCTAGGTTTCCAGTACCAGGCATGGTTTCCCTTTTGTTGAGTGGGTCTTAAGTCCAGTTGGAGAGCTATTGGTTCCCACAAAGATATGTGAGCCACTACAGCATCCTTCCATTTACAGTGTGGTGCTGGTTTGTCACATATGGGCATCGCAGCTGGGTAGGACTATTGGCGGCTTCCCTCCTTTGGAAGCTTGCATGGTGCCTTCTGATACCCTGGAAGGCAGACAGTTGAATGACAAAATTAAAATCTTAGTTTAGCTAAATGGTCATCTTATTTTAACTGCAAAAAACAGAGGTTCTGAGATGTAGTAGTAACTAGATTATTGTGGGGTTTCACCATTACAAATTTCACTAAATTTAATAATAGTAACAATAACAACTTAAAATGTGAAAGAATATTAAAAATAGTCTTTAAACTTCACTTAATTTTTATATTTGGGCTTATTTTTTGTTTGCGTGTTTTGGTCAGGGATATTGGGCTGAGACCAAGCACCCTATCAGAGTTCTTGTTCTTTACCGTGACAACACTAAAGGGAGAGAAACAATTGGCATTTGTTCTCACTATGGGAAGAAGCCGTGCCGTCCACGTTGGGTAAAGCTGGTGCTGGGTTAAGAGGTCAACCAGCCCTCGGGATTTCCTTTCTCAGAGGGTAATTGAAGTTAATGCAGATCTGTCTGGGATTTTAATGTTATAAAACTGCACATTGCCACATGCCCTCAGGATCGCTTCCTCTGAGGCCACACAGTCAGTAATGCATCTGTCCATCTAAAAATGGGGACATCATAAAACAGGTCATTACAATGTGTGAGGAGCAGAGTGGTTTGCTGTTTTTAGAACACACTCAGTGACAGACGGTGGCCATCCTTTTCAAACTGTCACTGTCGGGCTCTTGATAAGATGGTGTGTGTGAGGTACATACGCCTGCCATGCCCTGTCAGTATGGCCTATACGGAAAGGGCTAGAGAGAAGCAGAAAATGGCTGAAGCATGCTGCTCTGTCCTAGCGATAGCCAGAAAGACAGGGGACGTGTGAAGTGAGTTACACTGAGGGGCCTATCAGTGTGAACAACTTGTTTATGCGGTGTTGATGTGGAGACGTGTAGAGGGGTTACATTCTTCACTGCCATTCACAAGAGCAGATCTGTCAGCTTTCACCAGAGCTGTGACAGCCAGCACTCCAGCAGTTTGTCCGGTGGTCCCCATTTCTGCTTACTGGAAAGCACAGGACATTTTCTGTCTTTGCTTCTTGTAGCTTTGAGTGGAGGGATGTGAATCAGGAATCACACTGTAGAGAAATCCCTGCGAGATGAAACTCCAGTCCTGAGAAAAATGGTTAAGACATCAGACCTTACTATGATGGTGTCAGAAGTGCTGAGTCTGTAGAAAGAGTATTCTGTAACAGGACAACTACCCCTCCCTGAAACCACCCCCCCTCTTAGACCCACAGGCAATGTCTTTGTAGCAGCTACTGCTGCTGGTTTTGGTGGTATGGGGTTGAATGAGCTGAGAGAGAATCTGCGACATCTGTCATGCCTCGCCTGCATAGCCCGTTGCGGGTGCTGAGGTCGCCCTGGTATGTTCCTTCCCTCTGCCATTTGATTTCATTTCTGGCTGATGCCTTTGGATGTGTGCTGGCTCTGGCATCAGTCCCACAGAACTCACTGCTGGGATCCCTTTTCTAGAGCCGTGATCCACAGACATTCCTATTTTGTGTGATAACCGTTTCATGATTGATTTGTATCTTTAGATTCTCTGTTGATGAAGTTTTCCAAAAGCCTTACTTTTGCTTGTATTTTCCTCCTCTCCTTTTTTTCCTATTGAATTCCAGTTCATCTTATGCTCAGCTCAAAAGGGAACCAAATCTCTGGGGTAGGGGGGGGGCAGTTGGGGGGGGGGAGTTGGGGGGAAGGAGGTGTAAGAAATCAAATGATAGGCCTCTGATGTGTGTACTCCCTCTTTGTGTACTATCATTGTATAAATGATAATATACAAATCCATTGCTTAACTTAGAAGAGCAGCATTGAGCTAGATAGAGGATGGGGATTCCTACCTGAAAAAACAAAACAAAACAAAACAAAAAAAAAAACAAAACAAAACAAACAAAAAAAAAAAAACCCTAGATTCTAAATGAAGTGCAGGCAGAAGGTTGGTCTCTCCAGTGTGCTGGGAATTATTCCCTGAAGATTATCATGGCGTTCATTCATGTTACTTGATCAGCTAAACTCTCTTCTGGAGGCTTTCCTCACAGCACCAGTTAAGAAGGAAGAGACATTGTCTTTTAGAAAACTATTAATATTTTCTCATCCTTATGATGCCAAATGTGATCATTAATGATGAACTGTTAGCTTTAAAAAAAAATAATCAAGATAATTTTGAAATTAGGAAATACTGAATGGACTTTTATATGTATTTCCATGTTTAATATAGTTAAGACTGTATCAGGATACTCAAATAGTTCAATCGCAAATACACCAGAAATTAAGTGGCCCACATATAAAAAATATATCACCCCACTTAAAATGCATGAATTGTAGTTACTTCCCAGGAGTCACGGTGAACTTGTAATCTGTGGGCTTCCTTCTCTTTTTCATGTGATATGGATAAAACGGTGCTTAATTTTCATTTTGAGGAAAATATTTTGTTGAGTGTAAGAGGCATGTATTGTTTTTCTTCTGTTCTAGAATCTTATTATAATACTGTATTTTGGGCGCAGGTATATTGTGGATGATATTTCCCAATTAACCAAAGACTTCAGCAAGTGATTTTCTAACTTACAAAAGGGATACATGACTTGTGAGGTCTAAGTCCATTGCTTGGGAAATCTGGCACACACAAAGATGAGCAGAGCTACCATTCCTAGCCTCGCCCTCCAGCCCTGGTCAGGGCGGTTTCCCACCTGCACCTTGGCAATGCAGACTATTCAGTTGCCGAGGCCATATAACTGGGCACCTGTCTTTACCTCCCACACTCAAGCCGTTCTGATACTCTGTTGCTTCTCCCTTCAGCATAGACACAGAATATCACTTGTGTCTACCACCCATGTGACAGACCATCCATTTTCACATGGGCCACTAAGAGAGGGCCGAATCTAGACTCCTTACTTTCACACAGCTCCCTGTAACATTTTATCATGGCAGTCAGTGGAAGTTTTTAAAGAATAAGTCACAGTGTTATATTAGTTAAACCCTATGTGATTCAGAGTCCAAACTCAGGCCCTTACAGTGGGGTATGAGGAATTGCCACCGGCTCCTCAGTTTTGCCAACCCCCTCTCTCACCACCCTCCACACTTCCCTGACTGCTCACCAAGTAAGCTATATGATTCCGTCCCAGGGTCTTTGTGGTGTCTGCCCCTCTGCCTAAGCACTGCTTCCCACAGCAGCCGGCAGCCCTTGGCTCCTTCAGGTCAGTGTTGAGATGATGCTTCAGAGAATTCAACTCTACTTTTGAAATGCAGTTCTGTCCATGCCATACACTCAGTCACCATCTGCCTGTTCATTTGTAGTCGATGATACAATTAACCACTAAGCACTTTACCCAATAGCATATTTAATGTTTACACACTGTCCCATGAGGTCAGAACCTGCTATATTCATTTACAGATGAGGACATCTAGTCTTAGGCTGTTTGTTGAAATCTAAGGCATGGCACTGCCAAGAAGAGCACTTGCTGCAATTACTGAGAGCCAGAATTCAGTTCTCAGAACTCACATAGCTTGTAATGCCTATAGCTTCCATTCTAGGAGATCTAGCACCCTCTTCTTGTCTCTACCAATACCAGGCATGTACATAGCATGAACACATCCGTACACACAAAAATTACATGTTTAAAGAAGGTTACTTATCTTGCACTCAGTCCATTAAAATGGACTAATTTTGTCAACTTTTTTTTACTAGTATCTCAGTGTTCAGAACATAACAGAAAGCAGATATCTAATAAATATTTGTTAAATTGACAGATAAGCCACTACTTCCCAGACAGAACTTTCAAAGGCCAATTTGAGTTTATTACGTGCTCATAGCTTAGTATCTTCATGGAAAAAAAGGTTGTATTTATGATAAATATGCAGAAGGGTACAACCTCAGCTCAAGAACAGCCCTGACAATGGATAATCTCTAGATACTGGATTCCCTTCTCCCAGACGGAAACGACAAAATCCATCTAATCCTCCCACCAAGGCCCTGTCACAGCCTAGGCAAACACAGGCAGGAAAACTGCTTCCACATGTGAAGACCTGTGATATGAACTGCTCATGCTAAGCACTGCATTAACTCATTTGATTCTTATAAGCAACCTTGTGAAGCGTTCGCATCTATCCTCATTCTGCTTTCCAAAAGATGTGGGCCTTAGTGAAGATAAGTAATTTATCAGTGTCACACAGCAAATAGAGAAGCTAGAGTATCAGACTGAACCCAGAACTTCTGCCCCTGATCGCCAGTTTACTGAGACTCTCCCTACAGGAACCAAGGTGCCTTTCTGGTAGACATTCTACTGACTTACAGAGTTTATGATCCAGTAACAAACACAGACTTCAGTTGAAAATAATTGTAGGTAAAAATGAAATGAGAGCTAGAAGGACCAATCAGTGGGCTTAGTCAGACCAACCTAGAACAACCTCATGATAGAGAGTTTGACATAATCTGAAAGGAAAGGAAAACATGCCATTGAGGAGGCAGGTCATGTTCCAGGTGGGAAGAAAGTTGTGCAGACCGACTATTAAGAAAAATGTTAGGGACAATGATGTGTCTATGTAATGCCAAAACATCTGGTCAATTCCATTTTTTTTTAAAGCCAACCTCCATCGATGTAGTGAATTTCTTCAGTTAATCCAGATGTTTGGCGGCTTGTAGACAAAACATCCAGATGATTAACTGAAGATTTGACAGAGTTGACTGGATTAGCCAGATGTTGCAGCACTGTATAGACACTGTCAGGACGTTTACTTGGCTGCAGTGGGGTCCAGCTGTAAAGGAGATGGATGGTCTGGGCAGTGAGGGGAGCTTTGGAGCAGAAGACCTGGGCCTGGATTGGATGCAACTGGGAGCTGCTACAGGAGGTGTGGGGTGGACACGGTGCTTCGGAAAGCGATGCCGTGTGAAGAGAAGGAAGAATACCAGTGAGAGGAAAAGCTGCAGACAGGAAAGAGGATCTTAGGAGAGTGCAGGTGCACGTGAGGTAATTAAAGCCTGAACCAGAAGGCTGGGAAGGCAACAGGAAGAAGCGGATCTGAAAAACATTACAGAACAAGAACAGGAAGTCGTGATGGGCTAGACAGAGAGTCAGAAGCATCTCACCTCAAAGCTGGAGACAGCGAGGCCTGGGAAAGCAGCTCCTGGCAGTCTCCCCACAGGAGTAAACCAAGAGGGATCCCCAAAAGCCTCCATTCAGAGCCTGCTGCCAGACCTACAGTTAGCAGGTACCGAGAACGCAAGTCCTTCAAGTTCTGGGTCCCAAATCAACTCTGCTAGATTCACATCATCCGGTAGACGTAGCCGGTGTAGAGGGTAGATTGTAATGACGTGTGCTTCCATGTAGTGTGCAGTGCGAACTAAGAAATATAGAGCATAATTAGGGGCAGTAAGATTAAGAGAAACTGCACAGTGCCTGTTTGATTTAACAGATTAGTATTTGAAAAGCCTATTTATAGGCAGGCATTAAAGGCTGAGTACAAGCATTTACTTGTGTGACTTAAAGGTCTGATTTCTAACAGTTTGGAGATGACACACAGGCCTTGACAGATATTTCACAGATTTTTTTTTTTTAATGTTCAAATCTTATTTGATAAGAATCAGGCTTACCTTTAGACACAAACATGGATTTCATCTTATTTGAGTTAGCACCATGATAGTGCTGCAGTTGAGATCTTAAATGTCCCCCAAAGGCCTGTCTGTTTACAGCTGGGTTCCTAGCCCACAGTGCTAAGGAAGGTGGTAGACAGTTAGGGCTTCAAGCTTGTGGAAGGAAGTTATGTCGTGGAAAGTATGCTCCTGAAGGAGATATTATCTCTTTTTTCCTCTCCCACAGTCTTTGAGGTTAGCAGCCTCCGTGCTCCCACAATGGCCTGATTTGCTACCATGCTCCACAACACTGTAACCAAGTAACCAAGGATCAAAACTTCTGAAATCCCATGCCAGAACAAACCTTCCCTCTCGCCAGTCGATTCATCCCAGGTATTTGTCATGGTGAGGGAAAGCTGACACACCCGGTGGGTGCGCTGGCTTACGAAAGAGCATCCTGAGTATTTACGGAATTCGTGGTTTTGCACATGTGCAGTCTCCAGCGTTTTCAGCTCCAAGCCTGTCAGCCCACACAACCAGTTGGGTGCCCTTTATACAGACAGTGAGATTTTTCTCCAAACACTTGCTTGTTCAACGGAGAGAAAAAGCAAAGCAAAACAAATTTTTTTCATAGTTTGAAATATAACTGAATGCTAAAGAGCTGCCTCACGTGGCCAATGCCCCGGGTTCAAGCCCCGGAACCAAAAAGATAAAACAACAAAACTAGGAAAAGGAAAAGCCTTTCAGAGAGACTAAGCTCTGTTCACACTTTTTGCGCTCTCTCCACCGCCACCACCGCCACCGCCACCCAACCCTGAAGTAGAACTTAAAGGTTCATCAGAGAGTCAGTTGTGTTGGATGGTGTTTTGCTGGGGCAAACTCTTGAAGGAGTGTTTTCCTAAAGTGGACGCAAGTCAAAGACTAAGGCAGACTCATAAGGCAGCATGTCACTGAAGCAGACATAGAGAGGATGTTCTGCTAAAGCAAACACATCAAAGGACATGTGATGAAGGATTCTTTGCTAGGGACACACATGTATTGGTCCAGCTTACATTGCATAGTTGAGCTCCCTTTGTCAGGACTCTGAGGACTCGGACTGATTGGATGCACGTGCACACAGAGGACACGTGATGTTGGAGGGTATAAATAGGACTGGACAGGGTGCTGGGGACAGCTTGGCTGGCTGGCACAGCTGGCTGGGCCACACTGGTGGGCCTCTCATCTTCACTGATCTTCGCTTTCCTAAGAGAAGCACAGCTGAGAACCTCTCCTGGTGTTCCTCTTGGTCCCTCCAGCTGACTAGAGCTGAGGCCGAGGCCTGGCTGTCTCTCCTAGGTCATGTCTCTGCTATTGCTAACCTGACCCTACTGAGCTGGATTTCTGGTATATCCGTGAAGTGTTTGCGAGTGGCTCAAGCTGCTGCTACCAACCTGTGAACTGAACTGCAAATTTCCAGACAACACAGATGGGAGTTGTTCCAAAGAACCCTTCTAAACAGGCGCACTCACCCCAACCCCCACCCTGTGTCCTTTCTTTCACACTACCTCTGGTGGGTGGTAGGCTACTAGGGAGGTTAAAGCGTTGAAGAACCATCATTAAAAATAGGATTTGAAAAAAATTAAAGGTACAGTTGCCCCTACAAACACCCTAGAAGGACACAGAACTTAAGAAATGTGTTTGTGTACTGCAGTCACCCTGGGGAGATGAAGGGGTCAGAGGTCCTAGAGTCATTAATTTCCCACACTCAGAAAGAACAGGTCTGGGTAGGGGCCCAGAGCCTGTCGTTGTCTTGTTGTTGTTGTTGTTGTTGTTGCTGTTGCTGTTGCTGTTGCTTATTAAGCTCCCCCAACTAATTGTGGTGCTCGGTTTTGTTTCTCACTACCCTGAAGATCAGTCCTGGGCAGATGCTGCTTTCCTAAGGCAGAAAAAAGAGTGAGAACCTTCTATCAGATCTGACTCTCAAACTGTAAACATTGATTTAATGTCTTTACTCACCTAAGAGTCACATGGCCCTAAAGATTTCTTTTTGAAATGAGTTCCTAGGCAAATCCAGTCTATCCTTTGATGGTGGAATTTTTCACAGAAGCTGCACAAAGCCCGATTCAGTCAGCCTGAGAACCCTTTGTCTGTTCTCAGTTCCCAGCGCTGCTCTACCCCCTCCCAAACACTGTTAGTGCAGGACGGGAAATGTAATTAATGATCTTGATAAGTCTCCCAGTACTCCAAGGCTGAACAAGTCATTTATTTATCAAATACAGCACCAGTTGGTTTCTCTAAAACAGTGAGTGATTCAGGTGTTTCATATCTGCTTCCTGTGGTCCTTCCATTATAGAAATGAGATTTAGCAGATAGCAAGTTACTTTTTCAAAAGGCTAATCAGCACCAAGATTGGAGTATTTGTTCTCTTAGATGCCCTTCTTTTGGCAGAACAAACTATACCCACAAGAAGACTTTCTGGATTGTTTTTTTTTTTTCCTTGATAGTATGGTTTCATTTGCCCTGGGATCAACTTATTTTCCTGGATATCTTTTCCCCAAGGATGCAGTAGACACTGGGAGAATTTTATTTGAAAACCAGTAGAGGGGCACAGTGGAAAGTCAAGTGGGCATCTAACTCACTTTGTTGTGTTTTAAATACAGCAGACATCCCATGCACAAGAATTACTTTTGGTCTGAGTAGTAGTTACTTTCAAATTCTCCAGACTCTTTCAAGTCTCTTCTAGCAACCACAGCAAATATTGTCATGCCCCTGTGGGAGGACCCGAGGGCAAGAGAGGGCTGTGAAGGAAAACCCTTGGGAATGTTCACAACATAAAGGTCTTTTGTCCTGAAACAAATCGAAACAGAGAAATTCATTTCCATTGATCCTCTTATCATCTATGTAAATACATTAATGTTCACCACCTTGACCTGAACCACAGGGTTGATAAGGGTAAACCCTTAACAGATGATTCTTTAGGCACTTAATTGACTCTACTACCTTAGTAATAGAGTAGAACTGATCACAGAGAAGGGCTTTTGAGTACTGAATGCTTTTTTTTTTTGAGGGAAACTGCCAGCTCATACAATGACTTTGTATAAACTGGGGGAAAGGCACCATTCCCAAGACACTTCCCACACATCAGAAAGTCAGAAACTGAACTTTGGGGAAATCCCTCCTCCCTGCATCTGCAATGTAACAATGCCTGCCCTGCTGTTTTCCTGGTCATCTGTTACACTCCAGTTCTTGGAGGAACCAGATCTTTGTCCCTTTAACTGCATGGCCCTGCTTGGCCTGGTCTGTCTCTGTTACCTGAAGATGACCACAGTCCCCACCACTGCCTCTGGCACTTGACTTTCTAAAGGGCTCTGGGGAAGATAATTCCTTACCAAGCTTGCCAACCAATGGCTGCCAAACAAAATGAGGATCAAAGCCATTCTTCCCTGCCCTGAGGAATATGAGTAGAAATATTCTTCTACAGGCTGGTTGTAGTCTTAGGTCTCCACAAGCTACTGGCTGGTGTATCAGTCTCCTTGGAAACATTCTGATACAGTCTATACCCTGCCTATAACACCTGGGGAAGCCTTCTCTTTATGCTATGTGGGCTGCACATTTAGTGTCTCCTCTCCAGAGCAAATGCCCTCTGTGCTAATAAAAATAAGGGCTTCTTATGAGTTAAGTGTACTACCATAAAACTGCTTGACTATCCTAGTGAACATTTCCCCAGCTAGTTCATTAATAACAAGTTTTTTTGTTTCTCAGCAATTATATCAAGACCCATATGAAGAGGAGGCAGCCATTTAAGAACTCTGTACTAGCCAAAGAAGTCTTCGAGCTTCTAGAATGTTCCCTCTTTGTATTTTCTTGGTTATTGGTAGTTAAGACCTTTATCCCATCAATAAAGGAAGAAATATTTTGTTTTGTTGTCCTCTTTACTAGTGAACCTTTCTCCAGTCACCTTCCACAGTAAGGATAACGTACTGAATCTACAAATGCTAAAACCCAAGTTCCCACTCTTCTGGGCTGACACAATGGAGACAAGTTTTGGCATTCCGTTTTCCTTTAAAATTACTACAGAAAGAGAAAATGGTGGCCACAGATCTGACATGTATACAGTTAAACCTTAAGAAAACTGCTTCCAAGACAGGACTCAGACACTCCAGAATTTGTTGGAATGGATCAACAACAACAGAAGTAAAAAACCTAGTTGCTTTGCCTGCAGGACCTCCTTGAGATGGACTCTACGGGGAACAGTTCCATCTTCCAGAGTGGATATTCACTTGTTTGCTTTTCCAGCCAGGACTCTGGGAGAAGCCAGCAGGCAATGTAGTCATTTGGTAATGTCCTTCCCTCTGCCAAGGTGGATTAATGCTGGAGATCTTACAACTAGTGAGTAATGGGTGGTGTTTACTGATCCTCCGAGATCCCCAAGGTGTGATTATTTTCATCTGTAGACCTCTGTCATCCCCCAAAGGGTGCTTTGTCATTTCCTTTACTCTTCCTTCACTGGCCTCTCCAGGCTGCACTACAAGGACAGCAAGACCCGGGAGTGTCACCGTGTCCTCAAACCCAACTGGTAAACACTTCCCAGACCCTGCTAAAGTGAGAGGTTGTCCCCACTTAACACTGGCTTCCTTTCTACAGAGTTCGGCATAGTCATTTATTAAAATGTGATTTTAATAACCATGTTCTCACTCCGGCACTGTTTTATTATGCCCCTGCGTCACCCTCAGAGTGGCTTTAGACTGTCATAAGCCTGTGAAGATCTCAGTCCATGAACAGCCCCACATATGGAAGATGTAGTTTGAGAAGTAATTGCTCTTTGCATTTTTAAGTAGTTCTTGTGGTTCATTACCCCACAGCTGCTGTCACCGCCACCACCCCAGTTATTCAACTTGTATTCTGCTCCATTCTGGATTCACAGATCTGTGAAAGCCTTCAGACATCAAAGAAGGCCACATTCTAGAGTTCAAGTTCTGCACACTCAATAAAACTAAATAAATTCTAAAGCTAAAAACAAGTAAGGGGTAATATTCTTGTCTAACAAAAATATAACTGAATACAAAACAAAAAGAGGGGCTGGAGAGATGGCTTCGTGGTTAAGAGCACTGACTGCTCTGCCAGAGTTCCTGAGTTCAATTCCCAGCAACCACATGGTAGTACTCATAACCATTGGTAATGGGATCCAATGTACTCTTCTAGTGTGCGTCTGAAGACAACTGCAGTGTACTCATATAAATAAAAAATAAATAAATCTTTTTTTAAAAAAGAAAAAGAAATCAAAATAAAATTAAAAGCTCAAGTTCTGTCGGTGCCACCAACTGGCTTGGATTCCTCAATGACCTACCTCAACCCTGAGTTCCCTCCTCAGTAAACTGGACTTACTTCCTACTCCCAAAGATCAACGGTGTGTAGAGCTAACTCTGCCTGAGTATGAGAGGCTGACAACCATGGGTCAGAGTGTTTAGAAATGGTTATCTTCAGGTTTCCTTTCCAGTCAGTCGTGTCTGTTTAAGACCGCTTAGCTAAAGCTAGAGTCTCTGGGAGCCAACTCTCCAGCCCCTCATTGCTGGCTGAGCTTTGAATCAAGAGCTGTGCAGCTGTCTCCTGGTTCTAATCCCTTGCTGCCTTCATCCGTGGACTTGAGCCCAAATTCTTTCCTGAGCCTTCAATACCTTTTTTCCTCCTGGTCACTCAGATCAGGGACCTAGGCCATCTTCGGAGATCCCTTCAACTCTTGAGTCAAATCTTAAGCCAGAAGTTTGGACAATTGGGCCAAGTGTTTCTTAGAACCTGGGAAGTTCTTATCAGCAAGTTCATCCCAGGAGAGGCACTGTGTTATGGCCTAAGCCAAATGTTGGGTCTGATATGAGGTAATGGAGGCCAGAAGCCAGAGGTTCTGCCTTGGTTGGTGCGGAATCACACAGGAGCTTTGTTTAAAAACAAAAGAGGTGGCTGCCTTCCCAAGCTGAGGACCCTGTTCTCCGAAGATTCGCAGGCTATCCTGATGATGGCCCGGGTTGGGAAACCCTGCTTAGACCAGCCCAATCCGTTCCTCCATGATCTGGAGAGGGGCTGAATTTTTGATAAGTCGTCACGTGCTTCCTGCTGATCACCAAGCCTCCCCGACAGCCTCCGATTACAGCTTCGGAGCCCCTTTGTTCCACACCTCACTCCATTAACCCAGGAGAGAACAAGGACAATGTCTTCGAGCCAAAGTGATACGATCAAGAGAGAACGGGGCTTGTAGAATCAGCGGCAGCTTGTTTGGAACAATGGATATGAGTTCAAAAGATTTAAAAGCTGGAGACTCAACACTGATCAAAAAGCAGATAAAAGGACTGCTCTCTGCCAAGGCAATCTGACACGCCACAGCACTCACTGTGCAGCTAACCCTAGTGGGACCTTCTCTTTATAGAGAGAGGAAAAAGGAAAGGAAATAGAAGATTGTGGGGAAAGCCTTGATGTGGTTGAAACAAACACGCAGGGCAGTAACCGAGGGTCAACTTGTTGGGAGATGTCCGTTCTGCCTTCGTACACCTGAACTCATCTCTGGGCCGCATGTCCTTTCCTATACCCAACTCACCTATTAACCAACACAGATGGGCACCGGGAGACTGAGAGGCAACCTGAGCAAGTGAGAACTCCTTCATGAGCTGCAAGAGGCAAACCCAAGCTCCCTCCCTCATCCCATCCGCAGACTCCGAGGCCTCGGCAAACAGAGCCCAGTGAATCTCACTTCTCAGGATGACGCTGTTCTTCCTGTCTGCTGAACTGTAAACAAGGTCTAGCCTCACCCAGAATCCTTAGATTTTATAAAACCACTCCAAATATAAACACAAGCCTGTATTGATATTCAGATGCCTGACTGGAGGACACGTCCTTTATGTAGATTCCCTCATAGGCCAATCATGACATAGCTTCATAATCCTTCATAAACCCAGTCTCTTGCTCCTGTGTTCCTCACAGCCCCCTATCCCTCATCTCAAGGCCGGGAAGATGAACCAACCATTGTCCTGGCTTAAGACCCAGGCCTGCAGGTGGACAGAACATCCCTCCTACTCCCCCAAGCTATGGACTGCTGTGTTCTAACGAGATGAAATCGTTAAAATGATTTTAATAAAAATAAAATCACGAATATGCCTATGGTACAGATCTCATTAAACCTCGCAGCTGTAAAACCCTATACTTTAGAAGTGTGGCCTCTGCCTCCAAGTGACTTACAAGGGATCCAGGATCTGATTTACCCATTTTGGCTCTGGTACCCAAGCAGGCCTGAGCCAAACTACTGTCTCTCCACAGTGGTGATGCCCATCTTTAAGAGCACAGCTAGTAGATGCAACTGAAGCCAGTACGGCATGAACTAGCTCAGCCCAGACAAGGACCTGCTGAACATGCACATCCACTGAGGGTAGGGTGGTACAGAGGGTGATGGCCATCTCTTCTGGGACACCCTGAGATCTCACTGTGCCTTACTTTTCTGGGATTAGTCCTGACTTGTGATCAATCAGCACCTTCTGGCCTTCTTAGGGTGATGTCATCTCTGCTAGAGACAAAGCAAGAAGAGCTTTGGTGGCAGAGACCTGGGCTACTGAGGTTGTCACACCAAAGCCCACAAGGCCACAACCAGGTCTACCCACAGAGCCCCTGTTTGCTTTCGTTAAATACAAAAGCTCAAATGTCCTCTTCCTTTATGTCATAATTGTGAAACTAGATAGGATGTGTTTTTGTTTGTTTGTTTGTTTGTTTGTTTGTTTGTTGAGGTAAAATATCAGAGCCCAGGAAAATCTCAGGAGTAGTGCCCTGCCTTGCTCCAAAGCCCAGGGTTTTGGCTGAAGCATCTCAAAGACAATAGTTTCCAAGGGCAAACGTTGTGTAATCACCCAAAGCCCTTCTCTCCATTCTAGCACCAGTTCTCTCTGATGCCCTCCTTTCCAGGGTCTTTCTTTCCCCATGCAACAAATTTCAGGTGTTCAATATCGCCCAGCTATAGACGTTTAATACGTTTTTTTTTTTTAATTTTAGCAAACCATGAATTTTTATGAAATGTTGCTTTAAAGCTTTTAGAGTCACCTTAATTGATACGCTATCAAGTATTTAAACATTTCCACTTTGGGGTGTCCTCCTATTCTGATGTTTCCAGTTCGTTTTAATGCTAAGTTCTAGTACTGGGAGGAGTCACCAGTGCTAGACTTTTGTGTCACCCACTGCTCATTGGCCTGTGTTTGATTGATCGTTCTTAGAGCATGCGCACCCGACACATTTGCGCCCAGATGGCGCTGGAGTTACTGAACCCTGAAAAACCTCTGCTTTGCCGCATTGCTGATGGAAGGGAAGCCGAACAGGGCAGGTTCTTTAGTGCAGCTTCTTGATCTAGGCCCTAGCCTGGATGGGAGGGAGAGTTTTGCCTCGGAGAGAGGGGTCAGGGGAGGCCTTTTGTCAAGAAGATCTTAGACACCCTGTTGCTATTTATCCCTGCTCATGGTGCCCCTGCCTGGGGGTGTTATTTATGACCGAAGCTTCAGCAGGAAAGACCTGACTTGGCATCGCCCTCTGTTTGCCGTGGCTGCTTTCTATTTATGAGAGATACCATGTCACAAACTTTGTCTTCAGCTGAACCAGCGTTCTGAATACTAATCTGCGAGGAATGCTAGACTGACCAACAGCCCACACTCTGTCTGGATTTATAAAGTAGCTGGCAAGTTTGTGACAATGGAGGCACCGGTTCCTGAGCCATCCGAGACCTACCAGTGTGACATAAGGGTTCTAAAGAAGACAACCATGGTGGTTCTCCCAGTCACGGTGACTGGTAGTCTCCCTAACTCTTCACAACAACTCCGTTTCCTGGCAGTATAGCCGTCACCTGTTTAGTTCACTTGACTTTTGCTGTGACCTCCATCGGTGTCTGAGAGAAGATCCAGACTTTTGATACTCACCAGCAACAAACCTACCAGCCCCAGACTTCCACACCCACCCACTTCTTTTGGTCCATAAAGGTTTTCGGTCGTTCCCATTTCTGAAGGATGCTTTCCTTCCTGCCCTCTAGCTCACCCAGGGTTGGAGGGAAGCCAACTCCAGTCTCATCACGTCCAGTGAGGTCAGCTCCCCTCAGTCACATTCCCTAGACACTTGTTGACCCTGCTATGCTGTCCCGGTAAAGGTCACCTAGATTTTGAATTCTTTCCATTCCCATCCCCACCCACCCCCAGTTATGCGTGATACCTTCTTAGAAACTTAAAAATAACATTTATTTCCCCAGTGGTTTCGTACATTTCCATTTGGCAAACTTTATTTTGTTCCGCGCGTTTCTAAGGGAACAGAAACGAAAATGGTCTATGTCCTTCCTACACTGGCCTGCCGTTGTCAGGACCGGAAATGCCCTCAGTCCTGAGTACACCCAACCACAAGCTCAGCCTCAAAGCAGAGGCTGTGTCAGCTACAAGGACAATGGGCATTGTCTGCTTGTTGGAATGTCTACTACAGTGCACTTGCCTTAATCAGAGACTTTTTTTAATAGAATCATGCCACTTTGTCTGGATATAATTACAGTGTAAACGTGGTTTGCGTTATAACTATTACCGCAACAACTGAGTCCTGTTATTAAAATGAAAGTGAGGACAGGACAAGAAGTCAAGATGACGGGCAGTCGGTACTGGGCGGGGCTCACGGGGGCTGCTGGAGTGCAGGAAGCCTTCTATTTGAGGAACTGGGTGGTAGTTTTCATTCTGCCACGATTCATTGGGTTTATTTATAGTCATATTTTTCTGTATTTGTCCTGCTCTAATAAGTGTAATTTTTTAAAAAGCAAAAATAAGACAGTATTTGATTGAGGCAGGCAGCTGAGGCCATCACCCCCTTTATCCCTTTATTTAAGGGTCTACTTTGTGACCCACAGTAGGCAAACACTTGGACATTACAGGGAGGGTAAGCTTGGGACCACAAGGCCTGACCTCAAGGAGTTTACAGTCCACAGCCAGTTACAATACATGTGAAAAGTGCAAGATGTAGGAAATTATTTTTGATTCACATATTAATTATAAAGAATAGCCATTTTTCACTGTGACACTTTCATACGTGTAAATGTGTGTTGATCACATTTGTCCCTTGGCCTCTCATTCTCCTTCTACTCCTGCTGATCCCCTCTTCTCAGATACTCCTCAGATACTACTCTACTTGCTGAGGCTACTTCTTTTCTTTTCCTCCTCCTTCTCCTTCTCCTCCTTCTCCTTCTCCTCCTCCTCCTTCTTCTTTCTTCTTCTTCTTCTTCTTCTTCTTCTTCTTCTTCTTCTTCTTCTTCTTCTTCTTCTTCTTCTTCTTCTTCTTCTTCTTCATCTTCTTTGTCATCTTCTTCGTCATCTTCTTCTCCTCCTCATCTTCCTCCTCCTCCTTTCCTCCTCCTCCCCCTCCTCCTCCCCCTGCTCTTCTCCCTTTTCCTCCTCTTCCTCCTTCCTCCTCCTCTTTCTCTTCTTGTTCCAGCAACCCCGTTGTATTTTATTTTGTTTCTTATGATACCCTAGGTTAGCTGACTAAAGATCATTTACAGACGTGAGGTCCCTGCCAGGGGCTATACCACTGAAGAAAATGTCCTTTCCTTCTCTCTACAATCTTATAAACTGCCTGTCGATACTCGGGGAAGATGAAATCTCAGGGGAAATAGCTGCCACCCATGGTAAGATCTAGATGGTCGGCTCTCGGTGTCTTCTGTCCATAAACATAAACATTTGCAGCCGAGACTCTCGTTCTAAAAACAACACTTTGCCCCACTCCTCTCCTCCCTCCAGCTCACTCATTCCTTTCTCCTCCTCTTCCATGATGTTTCCCAAGTGCTCAGTGTTTAAACTGAACTAATACTTCCTAGTTTTGGCTAAGATACTGAGATGTGAACATTAGGGAACTGGCCTAAGTTGTACGTGAGAACCAGCTGTGCAACCTTTGCAGATTTTCTTCATTGGCCCTATTTTAAATGCAAAATAATATTTTTAAAGTGTCACAAAAAAAATGACTGTGAGCGAGAGATTATTTTTGTATTAAGGGAATTGATTTAAGGTGACTTTATAGATAAAAGGACATTTCGAAGGAGCCTTAAAGAAAGGCTGAGATTATTAGAAAACAGGAAGGCCAGTGGGGGAGGGGCACGCAATACAAGGAAAAATTCTACAAACCTGCACAGTTGAGCAAGAAAGAAGTAATGTGGAGAAAGCATGGGAAAGGAGTGGTACCTCAGAAAAAATAAGATGAATCTGTAGTTTTAGTTCTTAGACTTTATCTTGTGGTGTTGGGATCAAATCTTGCACATTAGACCAGTGCTTTTCCCACTGACCATATCCCCAGGTAAATGGCTTAAAGGTAGGTAGCGACACACACACACACACACACACACCTCTGAATTAATGATAAAATCCATTGCTTTACAATGCCTGCTCATTTGAAAACAGACAGAAACTAGCACAGTTAAGTCAACCCCACTCACCATGTGTGTGCATTTACACAGAGGTGAAGGGATTCACTGGTTCAGATGCATCCCCTGCATGCCTGTGCATGCCCCTGCATGACCCTGCATGACCCTGCGTGCCCAGTGCTCAGGGTCCGTTTCTCCTTTAATCATCCCGAGAGCCTTATAAAGCAGCTGTTCTTGTTTTATTTTACAGATAGAAAATCGAGAACTTGTTTGCATCCAACAAACACAAAAGTCATAAATATACGCAGTAGATACAGCCACCTGAGGTCTCGTTCGCGTCCAACAAACACAAAAGTCATAAATGTCTGAAGAAGGTGGTGTGCTTGGGGCCAGAATGTGCTTCAGCCGTTAAAATGGAAACAGCTTTACGCTTACATTTTACTTAAATCTATTTTAACTGAAGAGAAACTCATCTGGGACTAATTTAAGTTCTTCAAGACACAATGGCCTTGATAAAGCCATCTATCAAGTGTGTTTTATGGAATAATTCAGAGGAATATGTTTGGCAAGGGGGCAATTATCACAGAGTCCCAAAGTCCCATGAGCCTGGCCTGCATGGGGCAGACACACGGCATGGAAGGAAGGGCTCCCTCCCAGTCTCAGAAGTCGCCTCTTGTCTCTTGTAGACCGAGAGCAGAAATAGCGTACTGCGTCACGTGTACACAGACATCCCAGCTCCCAGCTGCAAATGTGTCTGCAGCCTCCTAAGAAAATGGAAAGGATTTAGCGTTACTGTTTGGGGTTTCTAGAAACATAAATTGCCTTCAGAAAAAGAGAGTCAAATTGCTTTGTCGTTGAAAGTCACATGGCTTAACAATCCACATTGTCATTTTTCTTTCCCCTAGTAACTACAGCAAGATGTATTTTGATGGTTTTGTGTGGGATTTTTAGTGACTCCCTTAATTAGGCAGAAATGAGTCCCTCAACACTAATTGCCAATTAGGAATTCACCGTCTGTTGCTTTCTAAGATGTCCCATCACCAAAATAATCTACAAAACCATTTCTGCCTCTCACATGTGGCCTTGTTGTTTTACTGCAGATCCTCTGCACCTTGTATCTGCAGTCTTGTGGTAGGCAGGCAGCCAGCCGGGCAGCGAGAAAGTATCTTGTTCGTCATCCTGCCATTCAGCATCACAGGGTGTGATGAAAACTGGAACAAATAAGGAAACCGTAGAGATGCCAGAAGGTTACATTCAGAAGACGGAATTATTTGAGTCAGTCGGGAATGTCTGGTTCTCTTGGGTTAGGCCTCATGGGTAGCATTGTGCTGCAAAAACAACTGGCGAGGAGAATTCCAGAACAGTAAACATGACCTCGTACCTTTGGAGAGAGATGCTTATCTGTCCCTACTGTTAGCAAAAAGAGGCCGAATTCTTCCACCTTTTCATCTTTCAGAATGAAAATTGTTCAGCTCCATTCCAAACCTGAGTGGGATTTGGAACGAGAGGGGGGATGGAGAACCTTCCTCCAGTCCTTGCTTTATGCTGGGTTTTATTTGAAATAAATCCCCAGCCATGACTCAACATGCTCTAGGGCCACAGACATACGAGGTTCTGGAAGGCTCATCCTCACCACTTCCTGTTATGGGATTTGACAGTTACGGAGACGGTCCCAGCAAAGGTTATATGCCCTGAACACAGCACTCTGATCCACTGAAGAAATAATGACATTTTAAAAGACACCGGGTGGGACTGGAGAGACCACTCAGCGGTTAAGAGCACTGACAGCTCTTCCAGAGGTCCTGAGTTCAATTCCCAGCAACCACATGGTGGCTCACAACCATCTGTAACGGGATCAGATGCCCTCTTCTGGTGCATCTGAAGACAGTGACAGTGTACACATATAAATAAAGTAAACAAATCTTAAAAAAAAAAAAAAGAAATGAGTTGTGCAGGTTAGAGTCCAACAACAACAACAACAACAACTGTCAGCCCACAGGCCAATCACGGGCATTCCCTGAGTTGAGGTACTTCCTGCCGTGAAACTCTAGTTTGTGTCAAATTGACAAAAACAAAACAAAAAACACAAACAAACAAACAAACAAACCAAGCATCATAACCAAGAAGTAATTATATTAATATGAATTCTTAATCCAGGAGTTAAAATGTTGCCTGATCTCTGCAGCAGCACCAGGCTCTGTTGTCTCTGCTGAGGAAAGGAGAAGATCTTTAGTTTGGGGGAAAAAACAGCAAACCTCTAAGGCTGCTCTGGGCTCCACACAACTGGGTAGTGTGCATCCCTTATAGGTGTGTGCGGTTTGCATTAAACCAAACCAAACCAAACCAAACCAAACCACTTCACAGTAGAGTGGACTCTAACCTGCAAGATGAAATAAACTCCTAAGCTGCTTTTGATCATGGATTCACTACAGCAATTGAGAAGAAAACTCAACTGAGAAGGAAACTCACTAGTTGGCTAATTCTCTTAAGGGATTCGGACACTTTGGATGAGCCCCCGGTGCTTGCCACTGTCCTCACTGACTTGTCAAACCCCACCTTGCCCCTCTCTCCTCTCACGGCTTGTGCTTGCTCAGAGCTCAGAGCCTGCTGCCTCTCACTAAGGCAAGCACTGCCTGAAGTGAGGAATGGTGTCTGACTGTTTCTGGCGAATCTCACCTGAAGCCTGGGGACTCAGGTGATTTAGCAAGCCGATACAGACAAAGCATGTGGCCCGGTATGCAGGTCGTGGGGCTCTGTGGGGCAGGAGGAAGCATCCCAAGGAAGAGGGCAGTAGGGAATGGTGGTCAAGAAGTTCCCCATTCGGCAAACTCACACTTTATCCTAAGGTTACCACTGCGGGCTTGCCCGGCAGAGAAGTTTCCCAATGGGAGGAAAAGAAATCTAAGGCCAGAGGATGTCCTCTGACCCCACATTGATGTCCCCTTGAGCGTGTCTTGTGGAGGTTTTACAATGGCATATTCCCATTCTCTGCTCCCACCTAACACCAACAGAAAGCAATCATCAACTGTTTTCAACCAGAGTACCTTCTGGGGCTTTACAAACAGATGGTAGGTCGACTGCAATGTCCACTTAAGGCACTGGAGCACTGGCGGGACTAACAGCTAGCCCTAGGCTTCCAAGGCCAGTGACCCTAATCATTGCTCTAAACTGCTTCCCACTGTTGCCCTGCAGACGTTTAAATCCTAAATATGGAACACATAATCTGAATCTGCTCACTCGGCTGAGCGTCTTTAATATCTATCATGCTTTGCGATGGAGCCCTCTTTAAAACATCCCACCTTGGCTCTCGGCTTTTGCCTGTGTTCTATGTTTTCCTTGTGGTGGACTCAGCATAGGCCTCCTGGGAAAAGACTTTTGCCAGAGAGGAGAGAGAAAGATTCTGTGAATAATCGACTCTGGACAGGGAGCTTCCCATGACCACAGGTGGGACTGCAGAAGGGATGTGGAGGGGGACGGCTTGTTGGACCCAAGCTGAGAGATTTACTGGGACCTACAGACCACACCACGTTAGATAGGCCATGCTCTTTGAGAAGAGGGTGGGGCAGCACCCCTGAAGGTCTGTTTGCCACAGATTCCCACCCCCACTAAAACTCAAATCCCACTTCAAGAAGAACCCAGAAGCCATTCCTAACTGCCTCCTGCCTCGTGGGTGCACTATCCGCATCTCTATCCAACCTGCCCCCTTCCCAAACCAGTCCTCCAATTTCAGCCCCTTCTCCCCTCACATCCATCATCATTTGTGTAGGTGGGCACTCGGATGAACGAATGTGTGGCTATTGGTGGACAGCTTCAGGTGCCAGTTGTGTCCTTCCACCGGGTGGGGGTTGGGGGGGGGCAGAGAGTGAGCCCAAGTCATGAGGCAACAGTGGGAAGCAGTGTAGAGCAATGGTTAGGGTCACTGGCCTTGGAAGCCTTGGGCTAGCTGTTAGACCTCTCAGTGCAAGCACCTTTACCCACTGACTCGGGCCGCCAGGCCGGATCGTCTCCTGCACATCGTGTGTCCACCGGCCCCTCCCTCTTAGCACACAAGCACACCTCATTCCTTCATTCAGAAACTGAACGCTTCCCTCAGTTCCCACTGCCTTTTATTCTTTGCCCTCTCCAGACACCTCAAGGAAGCCCTGGAGATCTGTCAATTCACTGCTCTCGCTGCCCAAAGTCTTGTAGTGGGTCTTATCAAACTTAAAAAAAATTCCTCAGTGCTCAGAGACACAGTGTGCAGGACATGGTCTCAGCCCTTCTCTGGGTATCTAGCAACTCCGTGCTCACTCTACTCTGACCCCCAATGTCCTGCATGTATTTTCCTTGCACAGGTTTGGCTCTTTGATTCCACTGCCTTCCCTTGTCCCTAACCTTAGGCAGGTTTTGTTCTCTAACTTCACCCAAATGCTCTTCCAGAAAGAGACTGGATTTGCCAGAAAATCGCTATTCTAACCTTAACCATCACCCTTTATCTATTCTGATCTATTTTCCTTCTGCTGTTTATCGCTCCTCAAATCAGGTTTTATATTGCTTGTTTACTTATTTCTGATTTATTCTATTAGCTTAAATGGATTATGAGAGCAGAGTCTTGTCTTATTCATAGCTCTCCCCTCACTGTCTGGCACAATGCAAGAGCTGAATTAATAATAATTTAATAAGGAAATATATCCTGACAACCCCTAAATTGGTTTTTATCCGTTTTTACTGATACCGAGATTCATATTTCTCACTGTCTTTGACTGAATGTCCCAAAGGACACTCAAATTCAGCATGGAGAAAGCTAAACTCTTTATTACTTCCACTGGCTTCCTAGCTGTCCTATCGCAGTCGGTCCAAACTCGGATGACATCACTATCATTCACCGAGCACACAAGACTCAGTGTCTGAGTATGCTTCCAAACATCTTCCTCCCTCCGCCCCGGCCGATCATTATCCTGCAATTTCCGTGGATATTAGGTCAGGTTCTTAGTGGCAAATAATAAAATGTATTCTGGGGGTGGGGGCAGAGAGGGGGAAAGAGAGTGAGGGAGAGAAAGAGAGAGGGAGAGGGAGACGGAGAGGGAGAGAGAGAGAGAGAGAATGAGAGAGAGAGCTATTATTAAATCATCAAGCCTGAGATTGAGAAACAAGGCCCAAATTGTACAGCAAGGCCAGCCAGCGGAGACCCTGCTGTTGCCTCCAATGCATGCCAAATCTGGGAAGGCACCAGCTCCTAGGACTGCTGCTCTCAGTGACCCACCATCACCCTAGGCCAGATTCCCTGTGCTAGCTCCTTCTTCATAGCCCTGTCTTCCAAATCAAAGTCCTGGCAGCACCAGATCCTCAAGGCCTGGGCCTCAGCTAAGGAGACTGGGAAAGAGTTTCTGGCTTCATCCCATACAGACAGATTCGTTAACTAGAAAATTCTTCAACATAGGAAGGGTGTCCAAGAAATGCTTAGTAGACACACACACACACAAACACACACACACACACACACACACACACACACACCACTCCCAGTTATCAACTGGCACTTTCTCCTGCATCCCAGGTCAACTCCCACGACTGACTTGAGTTCTTGTCTTCAGTTTGTGATCTTGGTGAATTCAATAACCATCTCTCAAATGAGCCCCATTCATCTTTCGTTCCATTTAGATTTGTGGTAAAGCTGTATCTATAAGAACAAAGCTCAAGGTGGCCTCCTCTTATCATGCTTATTTTTTCAGAACGCTCTGTATTGTCCATGCACGGTGTTCCAACGCCGTGACTGGCGAAGCAGTTCCCTGAGCTGGGGTTCCTGCCCACTTCCCCAGGCTTCTCCCTTTACTCGGGCTCCAATGCTTTGTCTATACCAAACTGTTTTCCCAACTCCAAATATCATTTTTCTCTGTTGCTTTTGTTGCTTTGTATATAGTTATGTCTGCTTTAGTGGTGGTCCTCTCTGGGACAAATTTTATAGTTCAAAAATCATCCGAAGCACCAACTCCTCTCTGCATCAACGAAGCCTAAGGAGCCATGTTCAAGCCAAGATGCTCCCGGCATGGCTGCCTTCGATACTTGTCACTGTTGCCACTCACTGGCTCCTCTACCTCTTGTCAGGTCAGGACAGCCCTGGACCATGAGCTCACTTCGTCACTTTCTGTTTGTTTCTGCTGAACCTGAGCTGGGTGATGCAGAAGCTATTTTGTAGGTGCTGTCTGGTTAGCCACAGTCTATGCTCAAGGCGTGCTTGGGGGCTGTGCCCCACGACAGACACTGGGAAAGACTCTACTGTGACCTGTACCTCAGGGCCATTCTGGCTGCTGTCAGAAAAATCCGGTAGACTGAGGACTCTATTAACAATAGAAATGTAGGTCCTGTTGTTCTGTAGGCTGAGAATGTCTAGCCTCGGAAATCATCAGATTCTTTGACTAGAGAAGCCTTGGGCCCTGGTTCACAGATGATCACCATCTTACCCTGTCTTTAGATGGCAAAAGGAGGGAAAGGGTTAGGGTATCATTGCTTAGAAGGGTGCTAATTGCATTAGGAATGGTGCCATTCCTTACTGTGGGGACATGAATGTGGAGAGGGACATAAGCCTTTAGTCTGTAACAGCCTCTCTCCTAATTTCTTTGAGTTCCATATCTTGTGTCAGTGTAAGTTTGACCACTGGATATTCCTCATATAAAAGTTCCCCTTTTTATAAGAAGACCATTCAGACTGGATGGAGGCTCAACCTAAAGACCTTGTCATACACTGATCCACCTACTCTATTTCTAGATAAAATCACATTTGTTTAAAAACAAACAAACAAACAAACAAACAAAAGCAGAACTGCCTGCTTTGCCTAGCCTCAGTAGCAGAAGATACAGTGCAAGCAGTCTTACCGAAACTTGATATGCTGAGGCTGCCTGATATCCGCGGAAGAAGACCTCACCTTTTCTGAGGAGAAGAGAAGGAGGGGTAGGTTGTGGCAAGGAGGTGAGGGGAGCAACTGGGAAAAGAAGAGCAAAGGGAAGCTTGGATTTGATGTAAAGTAAATAAATAAATTAAATAGGATTTTTAAAATTGAGGTAACTTTCGGGAATACAAAGTTGAATGCACAATGTCACGTGTTCTGCAAAGTGCCTTGAACTTCTCAGATGAGTTAAAGCTCATTAAAAAGAACGAGGCCATTAACACCAGGAACAACAACCCCTCCTTCCCACCCCACCCCCACCCCCAAAACACCATGGTTCTTAGCTTGTCTGTTCGAGATCTGTGAACAATGGGAGGTGGCGACATTGCTTCTGCTGAATCTCTTCAGGCCCGGTGTACAGGGAAGAGGGTCATCTTTTCTTCCGTACAGATTTGTGACAGTCCCATGGTGGGGGGGAATGGTGTCCCAGGTCTCCTTTATATATTAAAAATGGCCACTTGGGTTTATCACAGTGGTGTCAGGCTAAGGGTCTGTAAATATACTGTCCTCGCAATGCATCTGACCATTGGACAAGGCAGACTCCTCCGGGGCTGGATGAACTCCAGCCCATGTCAGGGAACCTGCAGCTCATGGACCCTGCCTCTTATCCACAGCCTGGTGCACTGTGACCTTCCATCATGCCTCCTGCACTGGTCCACTGGCAAGTCCTTTGGTTCTGTCTTATCTAGACACTGAGAATCTCTTAGACGTCATGTGCCATTCAATCTTTGCCACAGTAACAGGAAACTAAGTTCTTATCTAATTGGGGGTTATATTATATATGCACACATTAACAAATTTTATCTATAGAATTTAAAAAAACAAAAACCGGGTTTCTAAACCCTAGACTGTTGGCACTGTTATTGAGGCTTCTGTGTACCTCACTCTAGGAACACACTGCACTCCACAAGAGAACTGCACGTGGCTGGGCGTGGTCTCCACATCATTATTCCAAGCAAGGGCAGGCATAGAAACCACCCTCTGTTACACTCTTTTATACTCATAGATCTGAATGCTTGATCACCAGGGAATGACACTATGACGGCTCTGAGGTTTCAAAAGCGCAAGTCAGGCCCAGTGGCTTTCTCTCTTCCTGCTGCCCATGGATTCAGTTATAGAACTATCAGCAATACATCTGCCAACACGCGGCCAAGCTGGCCTCCGTGGTGATGATAGACTAAACATCTGAATCTGTAAACCAGCGCCAGGTAAATATTTTCCTTTATAAGAGTTGCCATGGTCATGGTGTCTCTTCACAACACTTACAAGGCCCACAGGTTAATTTTATGAGGTATACTGAACATTTATTCAAATACTTACACCAAATTACATTTCTGCTAACTGTGAGTTAGAGATTTCACTGTACTGCATCCTTGTTAAATATTTGGACTTACCAAAATTAATTTTTTCCTAACTAGTTTGCATGCAGTTGTAATCCTATTATAGATTTTTCTGATTTCTGAAAAGAGATGCATACTAATAAGGGTTGATTCTCTTCATTCCTGTTTTATTTTTCAATCCTTCTACTAGGTTGTGTGTGTGTGTGTGTGTGTGTGTGTGCGTGTATGTGTGTTTGTGTGTTTAGGAAGCTTTAACATGTGTAAGACTATAGGATTTTTTATTTAATGTACTGGAATATCATGTTCACCTTTATGAATTTTCTTTTCTCTTATGTGCATTGGCCTTGTGATGGCAGATATTTAACAGATTGAAAATTCCACTTTTCTATTGTAATTTATGTTTCTGTTTCTTACTTAAAAAATTCTTCTTTGTCATTACAACGTCATAAAGATATTCTCCTAATTTGTCTTCCAAAAGGTTGTTTTTTTGTTTTTTGTCTTTGCTTTTTTTTTAAAGTCTTTATTCTACTTGGCCTGGATGTTTGTGTATGGTACAAGAGAACTCTGATTTATTACATAAGGATAACTGATTGGCCAACCACACACCGTGTACTTTTTTCCACATTAATCTACAGCAGCTAGTCTATCTTTGAGTTTCCATGTATGCACTGGGACCTCTCTTTAGAGAGCTCTCGTTGGTTGCACTGGTCTATCTGTTGCCTCGCCCGTATCGCATCAGTTTGTTAATTCACTGTGCTTTGGTGTGTGGTAGGAAAGTCTCTCCAACTTGTCTTCACTAGAGACTATTGGCTGTTCTCAGCTTCTGCTCTACACAAAAGGATGTAGTGTCAGCCCCAAGGAAATCCCCTAGAGAACATGGACTGGGATCTTATTGAGTATGTATTGTCTATCAGTACAGGGACTATCAATTCTCCTGTCATAAAGGTTGCCACACAGATCCATTTCCTAGATCCTTGTTAATCCATTTTAATAAAGTTTATTATTTTCTCCACAAACTACTTTCACATGTTTTTGCTTGGATTTGCCTCTACATAACATCTTTTAGTGTTTCTAAAGTGTGATAAAACACACACTCAGATTCCTTGGGTCTTGTGAGGCGTTTTCACTGACTGATGGAGGTCTGAGTTGCTCATATCAGAGGATGGACTTTAGGATATCTCTTCCTCATCTTTTTCTGTGTCCTTACTACACAGCTACTGTCCTCGTTCTAGAGGTCTATTAGGCCCTGAGTCTCTTTTTCCAAGCATTGACACATTTACTTTGGCTTTCTTTCTTTCTTTCTTTCTTTCTTTCTTTCTTTCTTTCTTTCTTTCTTTCTTTCTTTCTTTCTTTCTTTCTTTCTCTCTCTTCCTTCCTTCATTCCTTCCTTCCTTCCTTTCTTTCTTTCTTTCTCTCTCTCTCTCTTTCTTTCTCTCTCTCTTCCTTCCTTCCTTCATTCCTTTTTCTTTCTTTCTTTCTTTCTTTCTTTCTTTCTTTCTTTCTTTCTTTCTTTCTCTCTCTCTCTTTCTTTCTCTCTCCCTTCCTTCCTTCCTTTCTTTCTTTCTTTCTTTCTTTCTTTCTTTCTTTCTTTCTTTTTTTCTTTCTTTTTTTTTACATCTACTTACTTTTATGTGTATAGATGTTTTGCTTGCATGTGTCCTCAGAGACCAGAGGAGGCTTCAGAGTCCCTGGAACTGATTATTTTTGGACTACCACATGGGTGTTGAGAATAGAACCCAGGTCCTCTGCAAGAGCAGCCAGGGCACATGGAATTTAATTTTATTTAGCATGTAATTTTGTCTTTTTACTAGGCATGATATTAGTCATTTAAACTTACCACAATGAAAACTAATATATTTGAATCTGTCTCCACCGCAGGGAGTGCCATCTCTTTTGGTTCCCCTACCTTTCCCAGCCCCTATTTAAACCTGCCTTTTAAAATTATTTTGTTTTTCTTGCTCACTGTACTTTCCACATTTAAATGTTGTTTGAATGATTTTAGACACATACAATTAGCTTCGCTTTACCCACACGCTTAATAGCACCTTTGTTTCTCATTCCTCTGCAGAAGGCTATTCTTATTGAAAGATAAGGATTAACTACTTTTGGAACATGGTTTTAGTCTGTCAACAGAAGACTAGAAATATTACTCTACTATATTCTGGTTCTCATTGTTGTTGCTAATGAAAGAGGGAATTATTGGAACTGCTGGTCCTTGGAAAGTAACTGGTGTGTGCTTTGTTCATTGTTTAAAAGGCAGCTTGAAATATGGTCTATGCACCATGGTCTCACTCTTCTAAGGTACATGATTCAATGGTCACTAGTGTATGTAGTTATGCAAGCACAATTGCCAGCTACTAGAATGTTTTTTGTTTGCTTGTTTGTTTGTTTGTTTGTTTGTTTGTTTTTATCATCCCCGGCAACTTCTCTTCTTCCGTGTCTGGGTTTGTATGTTCTGTTTGTATATCACACACTGATGGAATTGCACAGTATCCATGGTGTTTTGTGAATGTTTCTGTTTGTGTATCACACATTAACGGAGGTGCACAGCATCCATGGCCTTTTGTGATTGGCTTCTCTCACTCAAGCACATCCCCTTGAATGTTTATTCACATAGACTGTCAGTCCTCCCTTGAATATATTGATGAATAATGTTCCTCATTGTGTAGATATGCTGTATTTTGCTTGTTTATACATTGGTTGATGGGACTGTAGGTTGCTTACAATTTCATACTGATATTATAATTTTACTGTGAACACAAATCCTCTAACCTCATGGGGAATACGTGGTTTTGAAGTATATACTTAGACAGTGGAATGCTTAACACTGTAAGGATATGTCAATCACCAAAGTGACTGAACAGTTCCTAGATAGATTTTAAGGTGTTTTTTTTTTTAAATTATAATTTGTATCCTTCAGTTTTGTTATTAAATGTTTATGTGTGGATTTTTTTCTAATATCTCTCAGGCGTTATAAGGAAGTCTGGAACTAAACATGATAGTTCTATTGTTTTGTAAAGAAAAGAAAAAATAACTAGTTAGTATCTCTTCTGTTCTACCTATTATTTCCTGAGGTCTGGAATGTAGCCCTCGGAAAATAATGGGTGAAGTGCTGGCATGGTGACCCGGGCTCAATCCACACACAGCACAAACTGGGTGTGGTGGCACATCCTGCAGTGCTCGCACTCAGGAGGAAGGAGAAGGGTCAATAGTTCAGGGTCATCCTTGGCTACATAGTGAGCTTGAGGCCAACCTGGGCTACATGAGTCCATCTCAAGAATATGAATAAATGAATAAACAAACAAAGCATGCTGACCTTCTATCCCATTTCCTTTTCCTCTTATTTGTTGTTCTCTTGTTTATCTTTCTAAGCTGCATTCTGATTAAGTCCTTAATTTCAGTCTTCCAGTTTGCCAGTTTTCTCTTTACCGGTTTGGTTTTTAGTTTCTTCTACTTAGTTCTCACCCACTGAGTTTTAAAGTTTAATCACTATTTTGTTTTGTTTTGTTTCATGATGTTCTTTTAGGATTCTTTTTCAAATCCATTTTGAAATGTTCCTTAAATATGTTTTCAATCCCTTGTTTTTTTTTTTAATCAATTGCACACCATTTTTAGAATTCTGAAATGTCTGATTTTTCTGATAACTGAACATTGTGGTTTTGCTTCTGTTGCTGTTGCTGTTGTTGTTGCTGCTGCTGCTGCTGTTCTTATTCATTGTGCCTGCTTTCCTAGCCCAGGTTTTAAATTTTATTTTATTGTGAGTTACTCAGTTTCCTCTTAACTTTTTCTGCAAAAGGTCCTGGAGGGCAGTGCTGAAGTTGAGTTCCTCTCAGGAGGAATCCAATAGTCTCACTCATGTCCCAGGGACAGCAAACTGTGGCTTCAACTCCTGCTTCTCAAGTTCTCTCTATCCATCAACGTTTCCTACCCAGGCAAACGCCTCAGGATAAGGATGAGCCTCGTACCGGACACCCCACCTTCTGACTGCTGCTCCACTTACAGGATTTGAAGATTCTTTAATTTGAAGAGAGTTTGACAATGTGCTTAAAACAAAGAGAAGGTGACAACCGCTCCCCTGCCTCACCTCCATAGTAGTTAACATTCTCTAAAGAAACAGAACTATCGGAATATATACACATGTATGTACATATACATACATACATACATACATATGTACACAACACACACATTACACACACACACACACACACACACACACACTGTTGGGGCCATTTGAGATACACCTTGAATAATAGCTATCTCATGCTGGAGAGGTTAAGACTCCTATAGCTTGTAGAGTCAATGAGACTGGCTGTCACAGCAATCCCAATAAGGCACAGAAACTACCTTAGAATCCCAAAATGTTGCTACAGAGATCCATCCATGACAGACGCTGCAGCACAGGACAGATGGACTTGTCAGTGAGACTGAAGGCAAGCGGGCAGGAAGCAAACTTTCCTTCTTCAGTGTCCTTTACCTGGGCTACCACACAGAAGGTGCCACAGAGTTCAGAGTGCATCTCCCTGCTTTGGATAATTTGGTGAAGATTATCTCTCACAAGAGGGACCAGCAGCAGCTTGAGTTTTAGTTTATTCCATTGACAACCGTGATTTGCTGTTACTCTCCCTCTTTGTTCGCTTTAACTGCTTCTGTTGGACAGGCCGCTCTGTTTTCTTTTACTAACAGGAACTAACACCCCCCCCCAAAAAAAAAGATCTCAGAGGAGAAGACTGAGGCTGAGAAGCCTGTCCTGAGTCTGGTAGTCAATGCTGACACCTGGAAAGAACACAGGAAGCTCCACTTGTCAAACAGCACCCTGCATAGCACGCAAGTCCAGAAGGAAAATTCAAGCCAGAGATGAAGGCTTCTGTGTCTCTTGGCAAGCTGAATATGTCCCTAGAAATAGCTGTTTCTTTCTGTGCACCCCCATTCCCAACCCCATAACATCTGAGCATAGCAGCAAATATCTGTAATCCTCTCTCTATGTGCATTGGAGGCCAGCCTGGGCTACAGAACAAGTTTTAAAAATAGCCTTAGCTACGTAGTAATTTCCAAGGGATCCTGAGCTACACAGGCAGACTGTCTAAAAGGAACAAGTGGGGGTGGTCCTAGAGAGATGGCTCAGTGGTTCAGCGCACTGACGACTCCTCCAGAGGACCTGGAATCAGTACCCACATGGCCGCTAACAACTATCTGTAATGCAAGTTCGAGGGGGTGTGGCATCCTCTTCTGGCCTCCACAGGCACTGCACACATGTGGTGCAGAGACATACATGCATGTATGTCATGGCCAACCAGCATAGTGGTGGGTGTCTCAAACACGTGGAGAAGCAGGTGATAGTACATGACAAACAGTTCATTACAGTAATGAACCTTTTTTATTCCCCACTGCTCTTTATATATTGTTTAGCTGGCTACTGGGGAGAGCTTTGCAATCAGCGTGTGGTGGAGCAGTGCCCTGCCCCTTTTATCTGAGCTCTTCTTTCTGTACTTCCCTGGCCTGGGAGCCTTGCTTTCTCCCAGAGGATATTCTTCCCGCTTTTACCTCATGCCTGCTGTTTTCTGCAGTCTTGAGCCCACATCTGGGTCAGGGTTTGTATTTCAGAAAGGAACTACAGACCATCTGGACCCTGACACATATGCATAAAATAAAAATAAATACATTTTTAAAAAGTTAAATACATCAAATAACCAAGGGCTGAGGGGAGATCTCAGTGGTAGAGTGAGTGTGTAGCATGGACAGGTTCTATGTTTGGTCTCTAGAACCTCAAGGACACAATAAAACTAACGTGCCGCGGAAACGATTACCCACAAGTCTAACAATTCTGTATTCTACCACCTAGGGAGAGACAGTGCAAGGAGTCTTCTGGAAATCAGCCAAGGTCAGACGTTTTACCTAATTGTAGAGCCTTTATTTCTTCATTTAACAAATATTTGTGCAACACTCTTGACCCTAGGGTAGGAGTTAACACTGAGACTGGATGGGCAGTCGGTTAGAAAGGGTGGAGTGGGGCGTTGCCACAGACAGGTAAATACTGGATCCACAAAAGCACTTGAGAAGTCAGGGGCTCAAGGGTCAGGAGACCCTACCTGAAAAGTGGCATCTAAAAGCAGGTGTGGTGACACACGCCGGTGACGCCAGCACTCAGAGGGTGTGGGGGTGAAGTCAGAGGGTCAGGAGTTTAAGTCATCCTCCAATACGTAAAACCGTGCCCCCAAGCACCCCCTTTCCCCAATTGCATGCATGTCCATGCAATTTGAATTTTTTTTCTTCATTCCTACAACTTTTTTTTTAAATAAATCCTTCATATTTACTGGGGAAATCTCTGACTTCTTAAAACTCTTCCAACGCACAAGATTCCCTGCCCCACGTTTCCTTTAATGGAACTGCACATGGCCGCTGTTTTATCCATGTTCTAGGTCTTCTGAGAACATGGAACCCTCGCCCTGTCAGGCGTACCCCACAGACGGAGGCAGGGGCCTGAACTCTTTTTCTGTGGGATGCTCGCGACAGATGGCTGGGCTTGGTAGTAAGCAAGGACATCTCTGCTGCTCTTCAAGTGTTGAGTCAGTGGCAGAGAGCCAGATAGCACACCCACCACCGCCCCGCCACTCCGCTTACTTGTCGGAGAGCCTGTCTCTCTCAGCATGATTTGTTCTTTCCGCCTTTGAGGTTTGGTGAAGCCACCCAAATTTTCAGCCAGAAATGTAGCTGCAGGCTGATGCTGACAGAACATCCTGGTGATTTTCCAACATGAGGAGCCCAGGTGTGCTGCTCTCCCTTCTCCCGGCCCTTACCCCTCTCTCTCCTCAGGCCTCCACAACTGTCACTGCCTACAGCGAGCCAGTAGGGGGCCTCGCCTCCTCCAGGTTACTGCTAATTCCAGTCCTCCAGTCAACACAGGCAAGGAAAGGTCTTCCAGAAACAACAGTGGGTCTTCCTCATACTTCCCAGAGCAACCGAGGGTCCCTGAGGGGCGACTATTCCCTGACACTCAAGTTCCTTCAAGACAAACGAGGCAGCAGAGCAAAGGGGGGAAGCTCTGGGAAGTCTATGTTCCCTAGACCTGGGTTCAAATCCCTCCTTGGCCAATTTGGGTATTGATTTCAGAGAAGCCAAGACTTTATCTCCTCACCCATAAAAATCCCTGTAAACGCGGAGATGAAAAAGACTGTTTTAAAAGGCTGTTGAAAGGATTAGAGACAATTATGGACAGAGCTTCTTGTGAGGTAAACATCCAGAAATTAATACTTAGTTACGTAGCTCATGTTTGAGGTCATCAAGGTGGGGCAGTTGGTGAAAACTGGAGCTTGTAGATGAGGAACACTTAAGACTGTCTTTTACAGGCACTGACTCTTAAGGGAAGGCCACGTGAGTTCAGAAAGTCCCTGGGGGAAGTGTGGACTTGTTTCCTGCCGTGCCAGGCAATGAGGACAGGTCACATAAGGAGGACAACCCAGATTAAGACTTTTCTTGAAGAAGAAGGGGACGTGGGGTATGGTGGGTGACTATGATGAAACCCTGTGGAAATGTCACGGTGAAACCTGTCAGGACTTGAGCTGAAATATCCTACACAGGGTGTTTTATATGCATGTAATAGCAATCAGTGAAAAAAGAGACCGTGCAGTTCAAAAAGAGCAAGAAGGGGTAAACGGGGAACCTTGGAGGGAGGAAAGGGAAGTGGGAAGTATAAGTATAACCTCAAAAAGAAGCCGTCTCCACAACTGAGATGCTATCCTGAGGAGACTGTGAAGCACTCAGGTAAGGGAAGGAGGCCAAGGTCTCAAGGTGTGGCCTTCTGAAGCTTTCCTGACTCCTTCTCTACTTCCTGGCCCGAAATACACAAACTACTTCAGACACAAGCTCCGGAGTTCACAGACTCTGACAAACCAACCGTCCCCACCTTGATGACCTCAAATATGAGCCCAAGTAACTCTTTCTGCTCTTACATTGTTTCTGTCAGGTATTGTACAAAAGAAACTAGTTCAAAAGCTATCACTTTGTACAACACACATACACACACACACACACACTTTCTTATTTTTATCCAACTTTCCATGAAACAACAGAGAAATCAAGTGGGGAATGGTTCACGTTTCTGAGGAAAGGATGGATTCCTCAGCCTCAAAGACCTTGTCTGTCTTCTTTATGGGTTTCGTTAAATGATTTTTAAATTATTATTTCTTAGTCCTTATACCCAACAGCCTCAGGCACTTTGTTACAGTGGAGGCTTCTATCCCTTTCCCCTCGGTGTATCTGACTGAGGAAAAGGGGTTTTCCCTTCATCCACAAAGATGTCTGTTCTGGGCATTTCCCCCACGCGCTACAAGTTGATATCTCAATCCAACCATATCTTTGTTCTGGAGGCCCTCCAGACAGCGAGGCTCAGATATGTGTAAGGGACGCAAGGTTGGCTTTGCGGGTTGACAAGCTTTAGGTCCCCAGTGCCCTTGTGCCTGAACTTAGGAGGGAACAGGACGCATCCTCACATCCTCGCTGCTGCGAGACTCCTCCAGAATAATCCCCCGGGGTTTGAGCAATCTTCCCAGCCAGACGTTACAATGTGCTAACACCCTCGTGAGTCATGAGCTAGCATCGTCAACTCTGTTTGCAGGACAGGATGAATAACTGACAGTAACTGAGTGTTTGCCTGAATCAGAGCCTAACCCGGCATTTATTCCGTTTTCTCGACTCTGCTTGCTTAAACCAAACACATCTATTTTCCCACCTCCTTCCACATATTCTGTCTAAGCCTTCATTAGTTCTTAGAAGAGAATCCAAATGCTTTGACACAGTCTGAGAGCTCTGTAGTGGGGCCTTGTCCATTTCCCCAGCATCTCTGGGCTAAGCTAGCAGTTTGGACATGAGGGTGGTCACATCCTTGGGGGTACATGTCCAACAGCCACAAATTTGATTTTCTTTAACTTTTTCTTTTAGAATAACATTAGACTTGCAGATGAGTCACAATAAAATAGAACATTCTTCTATTTCCCTAACATGTTTTGTTGAATACTGACATTTTATATAACCATAGTACATTGATCAAAACAAGCAAAATAATTGTGGTGCAATCCTAGTATCTGAACCACAGTCCTTACTTGACTTATAGTCATTTCCCCTCAGTACATCTTGTCTGTTCCAGGTTCCTGTATTGCTTTCAATCCCTCAAAACTATGACAGTTAACTCTGCCATTCACTGTTTTCCATGACCTACGCTGTTTGCAAAAGAACTAACCAGCAAGTTATCTTGTAAAATGCCCCCTCAATATAGATTTGTCTGGTATTTTTACCCAGTCAGATAAAATTGCATCTTTTTGGCAGAAGTACATGTGAAGTGTTGCACACAGTTTCAGGAGGTCCACAGTATCATAACGTTTATTATGTTGGACATCACTGACTAGAGTTATCTTCATCTTTATGTTCAGGTTGTCCACATCTGTTTCTCTTCTATAGTATTTTGTTTATTTGATTGACTTTGTTTTTCAAACTGTTTTTGCCAAAAAGATGTAATTTCATCTGACTGTGTGAAAATACTGGGCAAATCTATATTGAGGGGTATTTTACAAGATAACTTGCTGGTCAGTACTTTTGCAAAGAACTTAGGTCATGAAAAGCAGTTTGATCTCTCTGTTTAACCCTAGCAGTCCTAGAACTAGCTCTGTAGACCAGGCTTGCCTCAAACTCACAGAGATCCCCATGCCTCTGTCTCACAAGTGCTGAGATTAAAGGCTTGCGCTGTCTCTGCCACCGCTGCCACCACCACCACCACCTCCACCACCACCTCCACCACCACCTCTACTACCATCTAGTTTTCTATAATATTCTTATTCCTTGGTGAACTTTTCTGTAGGTTGGAGAATCTTCTGTTTTCATTTCAAATGCACCCAAAATGCATGTGTCCCTTCTGGATTGTTCCTTTTGGCTTTAGTCAGCCTGTTCATCCAACAGCCGAATCCATCTTTCTACCCGGATGTCTAATAAGAACTTCAAAGCAAAGCTCCTGAGTTCCAGGGTCTCCTCCATCTTAGTCAGTGGCAATCCACACTTCCAGAGCTCGAGTCAGGAATCCTGTTGTTATCAGTTCTTCTCTGTCTTTCTTGCTGCACCCAATCAATCAGACAACACAATCTCTTCCCCTCAAAGTCCAATCAGGACCTAACTTCATACCACCCTCTAAGCTGTCACCATGGTTTAAATAACCACCATCTTCTTCTACCTGGGATATTATAATTGTCACATGTCTTGTCTGATTCTGGCCTTGACCCCAGAATGTTTTCTGTTTTTACAGTAGCTATTGCAACATTTCAAAAGTGTAATTCTGACCATGTAATTCCTCTGCCTGAAACCTGATACTTTCATAAGCTGTCCAGATTAAGAAAATAAAAGCATTTTGCAGTGCCCTTCAGTTCTTTAAGACTCAGACTGCCTCCTTGAAGTGTTTTGGATTTCTGATTATTTTTTTTAACTTAAAATTTTGGAATGTTTGTATATAAACAATGAGAGATTTTGAGGCTTCAACCCATGTCTAAACTCAGAATTTACGTGATTCACATACACACTGCTAAAGGTAATTTTACACACCTGCGTTTTATCTGCAACCTGCACCATGGAGTATGGAATTTTCCACATGTGTTGTCTGGTACTGAAAAGTTTCAGATTTTAGGGCATTTCGGACCCCAGATTTTCACATTATAGATACTTCGTGCTCCATTCCCTACCCAACCCCTGCTTGTTATTTGAAAATCACCAAGAATTCTCTTGCTTTAAGCGTTAAAGCTTTGGCTAAGGAACCACAGCACGAACACACACACAAACTTTTAGTCTTTGTTTGTTGTATTTTCCCACTCAGTAACTGTGCAACCAGAACCATTGCTAAGGTCGAGTCCTCCTTAGCCATCCCCACCTCTCGTCTCTCACCCACCTTGAATCCTGTTTTCCCTTTCCCTGGACACGGTGCTCATTCCCACGCCCTACAACTGCCCTGTTGATACCTGATCATCTGTGACCTCTCCACGCCATCTCCATGCCAGTCATGCATCCTCATTGCAAACCAAGAGGGGGCTCCAATACAAATTTATCCCATTGCTGTCTTGCTTAAAAATTCTTTAGTGACTCCCCTTTGCTAGTGGAATACAGATAGCAATTTTAGCAAGGTGACAATGGCTCTCCCAAGGTGGCCCTCCCCCTCTCCGCCTCAGCAGAGCCTATCTTGGCTCCCCCATCTCCATTATTTTTTGTTGTATGCCAGCAAAGAACCTTGCTTTTTGCCTAAAGAACATTTATTCTATCTTATAACTCAGTCCAGTGCTGTGGTTATCTGCCAAATATCTATCTGTCCAACTACTATGTAAATTTTATTATAACGGAGACCAAAATGCTTGGCACACAGTTGGCATTCAGTACATACTTGTTGGCTGGGCGGGTAAATAGATATACTGCTGCAAAGCAAATCATGCTTCTGAAAGACGAGTCTGGCAGATCAATTAGTAGGGGGAGAAGGGACATCTGAGTAATGAGGAGACTGGTGGGCAAGGGAAGGCAGGAAGGAGGAAATGAAATCTGAAATTTGGGTGTTGAAAGAGGATATAGGAAAGCAACTATCTGGAAGGGGGGACGACTGTGTTGTGCTACCTGGTAAACCACAAATAGCCTAGCAATACCCAAGACTCCATATTCAGCGCCAGTTGGTCACCCTAAGAGCGGGTGGGGAAATCAAACGCTGGCCTACTGAGCAGTCTCAGTGCTAAGAGAAGTTTTGCCACACAAAGTGCCACACAAAGGCACTTTCTAGGACAACTTGTCTCTAAAAAGACAAAACCGTTTGAACAACAAAGATGCTCCGGAACTATCCTGCCATCCCCAGGACCTCAGGGGCTCATAACAAAGCTGGCTCCTGCTTCTTGAACAACCTCCGGTGTATTTGCCTGCATTTAGAATACAGATGGCTCCACTACTAAAAGAAGCAACTTCATTACCAGGAGGGCCCAGAGCCCAGACTACACACTAGCTCCCTGTCATATAATTTAGCCTCAGTCATACCTCAGACAATATTTATACAAGGTCACTTCTTCAGACCATGTCTAGCCTGCCCAATGACAATATTATTTATGCCAAAGGCTTCTCCTAAGGGATGGAAAACTGCCAACTCTGGTTTAATAGGCTATATGGACAGGCTAGAAAAACATCATTTGTAGCACACACAGTTTAAGTATTTAGTGTATAACTACGAGTACAGACTGATCATTGGAAACACGGATGAAAACTGGCCTCGGGAAGAAAAACAAAAGCCGCAGAAGCACTGAGGTTTGGATCTTTCCTGCCTGATATTAGTTTTGGAAGCCCTAGGTTTGGCCAGAATTATGAATGCACAAGAGAGAGCTGCCTCAGACTTTCGTGGCTACCTGAATATCCAAAATGGGGGGTTGGGGGGGGCTGAAAAAGGAAATTTAGCTTGGGCGTATATGCCCACAGCCATCCTCCTGTGGGTTGCAAATTAATGTGACCATGCAGTGGAACAGGCAGCCCAGAGGCCGCTGCAAAGAACAGTCTAACGCATTGATGTTAATTTACCAAATTATTCACATCCCACAATCTGGAATAGAAATCAGCAGCCCCCAAAAATGCCTCTTCTACACCTCAGTCAAAACACCTATAAAAATCTAGATACCAGGAGGCAAAGTCTGGAACACAAACTCCTTCCTCATGTCGCCAGTGAGTTATTAAAGCCCAGAAGGAAGGAACTGCCAGGGCCAGCCAACTACGCTCGCTTTTCCAAGCTCTGTTCCTCGTGGTGTCTTTAATAAGTCATTTGGTCAAAATATACCGGTGACAACTCCTTTCTTTTAAAACCTAGCGAAGGTGCAAGTCGCAAGTCGTCTATTCCAGTCAACCCTTTATGGACCATTAGCACATTAAAACACCTCTCCAGTAGAGAGTTTACAAACTTTGGAGTGCTTTCCAATAAAGTGGAGAGTGTCTGTCTGACCTTGTGATAAATATCTATCGTGATTTACATCTTCCTTTATTTAAATGTTTAAAATTTCCACACGCGAATTCTGTTTAATCCAGATTAAACAGAATCCAGATTATTCACATCCCACAATCTGGAATAGAAATCAGCAGCCCCCAAAAATGCCTCTTCTACACCTCAGATTTTAGAGTACACAAAAATCGGTTTCTAAAGAGCTCTCAAAAACTCAAAATCCTTCCTTTGTGGTGCCGAATGATTCTTATTCCTTAAAATGCATTCTGTTGTGGCTGCTTTGTTTTGGTTTTAGTAACTATCTCCACAGAAAAACATCTTGATACCTCAATAATATGGCTGACTGAACAAGACCTAAACAGGTCGACACCGATAGACAGGGTTAGCATGGAAGGAAGAAAGCTCACAGGGCCCTACCTAAATATAGGGACCTAAGGAATGTTGAGACTGGGAGAAATAGTCTTCTGCAGAGATGAGCCCCCAAATAAATGTTACACATCAAGTGGTCAGCCCTGAAAGCAATACACACACACACAAGCAACACTAAATGAACCCAGCAGACTGTGTTTATGTAAGTGTGCATATATAATACATGAATATAGTATATATAAATTAAAAAGAAGCCATGATTTCAGGGATCATGGGAGGGGCTGGGGGAGGAAGGGGAAGGCGGGAAATGATGTCATTTTAATTTTTAAAAATTAAAGAATAGTTGTCACCAGAGAAAATGTGATACACCAGTTCAGTGTTTAAAAACATTTAATATTATTATTGCTACTGATTTAATGTTAATTTTTTTATGATGAGCACCTTTGGTGAAGCCCAGGGTTAAGAACAGAGATAAGTACAAAAATGTTTATCATAGCATATTTATTATTGTAAGCAACTTACAAAAACAGTGTCATAAACTGTGCATCTGATTTCCATCAGATAACTATTTAAAAAAATTTTTATAGAAAAATATCTTACCTGTCAAAGAAGCTCACAGTACGTGAGAAATGAAAAAGACCGTGACAAGTCAGATATGGTGCTTTTGCCTGTAGTTCCTACCTCAAAAGGCAGAAGCAGAAGGACTGAAGTTAGAGACCAGAGAAACTGAATTAGCCATCGGCAGGGCAGACAGCCTTGGGGACTTTCCAAAGAGATGCAGACAGCACTGAGAAGCCGTGTGGGAGCTGATGGGACTCAGTCATATCTGTAGGCAAGTGGTACTGGACACTGCAAAGTTTTATTGTAGAATTTTTTTTGTCCCCCAGATATCATCATTTGACTGAAGGAAGGCTGGCCTGGGCAGCTCTCTTGCTCCTAGCCCAATGGCCCGCCTGGATTGGACCTATGTAAAAGTTCCGGTCCTCTTCCTGAATGTGTTCCTAAGCCAAGAGCATGAAACGTGACTTGCACACCACAGTGAGAGCCCCGTATCTTTGACAGTAAAACGTTTATTACATGCTCCTAAATTCTGTAGTACTCATGGGGAATCTTCCTGTTCTCAGGATCCCATAGCATAGGGATTTACTAGGACATTGTAAATAAACCTTGAATAAACAGAAATATGAAGTGGAAGACTCTATAGGCTTTTTTTTTTTTAATCAGAAAAAGAGAGCTGCTTCAGGAGGCTTCTAGCAGGCAGAAGTGACCTGTGGTTACTAAGACAGAGCCATTCCTAGGGTGGGCAAGACAAATGAATCTACTGCTAGTTGTTATGTAGCCTTAGCTTTCACTTGGCAATCCTCCTGCCTCAGCTCCCCAGCTTTTCTCTTTGGACATCCTGTGGCTTACAAAACTTGACATTTTGAAACCATGTTTACTGTTATTATTTTTTATTGTTATGTTACTGCTAGTATTTGCGCACAGATGACAGATGAGGGCCCCTGTGTCCTGTCGTGGTCACCATGAAGGTCAGAGGACAACTTTGTGAAGTTGGTTCCTCCTCCACCTTTTACGTGGGTCCTAGGGATTGAATTCAGGTCCTTGGCTCCACAGCCAGCAGCTTTACCTGCTGAGCAAGGTCACTATCTCTTTATAATTCAGGGGGTCTTCATCTCTGTTTCTTAGCAAGTTCTTTATAAGGTAACTGACTAGCAGCAAGAGATAAAGCAACAGAGATGACTAAGATCTCTGAGGTCAGCATGGTCGAGACTGGAAAAGACTGAGTGTGTGTGCACATGTGTGTGTGTGTGTGTAGTATATATGTATGCGTGTATGTATGTATGTATGTATGATATATATCTTTGGGGCAGTCTCAGTTAAGGACAAGGGAAAAAAGGTAGTCACTCCGAAAAGACTATTTAAGAAATGAGTATGGAGAAGCCATCTTTGTCACATAAACGTCACTGGCTTAGTAGAAATTTTTCATCAAAAATACATTTTGAAGGCAGCAATGTTTTATTTTTTTTGCGATGCTAATGGATCTTTGCCTAAGGGGGAAATAGTCCAGATGGAGGGGATAAAAACAAAGTAGAACTATGCCTACATCTTTCCAAGAGCTCAATTAGTTCACTGTCCTGAACAAAAATTTAAAGAAACAAACTTTTCAAAGAGGTAACTAAGCGATCAGAGTCACGGAGAGGAGAGCTAGCAAACCAAATGTGGCAAACATTTGAATGCACCTTAGGTTTTACAGACCAAGGTAGGAGTCTCTGTCTGTCTGTCTCTCTGTCTGTCTGCCTGTCTGTCTGTCTGTCGTCCCCACCCCCACCCCCTGCCCCCACCTCCTCTCTCCTCTCTCACGCACTTTGCTTGCCTTTTTCCTCCCGCTGAGGCAGGGTCTTACTCTTTAGATTTTCTTGCCTCAGCATACGGACTGAAGGGAGCATAGGTGTGCGCCACCACGCCCAGCTGCGCGTCTCACTGTCTCACTCTTCAAGGGTACGTGGACATTTTGGCTTGATTCCAGTATTGAAGGTGGTTTTCTTTTGTTGCCTAGGTCTGAATGCTGACTGGCACTCTGCATCGGAATAATTCACTCCCTCTGCAGCAAAGCCCAAGATTCTCCACCACTGGACGCCTGAACACGGATGCTCTGTGGTCCCCCCCCAGGCTAGGCTCAGACTGGAGTAATTGTACAGTCAATGGGCCCATCTTGGGGACTCTGGCTCTCAAATGGCAAGGTCTGTTCAGACTAAACTAGAGGTTATTTTATAAGGACCATCAAAACCCTCATTTGCATGTGTGAAATTCCTGTGGAGAGGCTGGTTTTCTTGAATCAAGCTGTTTGGGCCAGATGACAACTGGGAGTGGGGCTAGCAGCAGCCAGCCCGCAGCCTTTCCTCCACCAGCCTTTCCCTTCCCCAGTCCCAGGCACCAGGCAAGAGTCTCAGTACAAAGGATCCTAGCTCCTATCATTCCTCAACAGGAGGCGGCTTGCCTTCCAGCTAACAGGAAGAGCCCGCATTTACTTAGCACAAATAACCAGCTGCATTCTAAGCCTTTGCACACATCATCTGCTTAGAGGCTCAGAGCCAGGCTAGGTGGTAACACCAGTCATTAATTTTTCAGACAAGGTCTCAATACGGAGCCCAGGATAGTCTCAAACTTGCAAATCTCCTGACACGGCCTCCCTCTTGCTGGGAATATAAGCAAGCACGATTATACCCGTCTGGTCTTTACTTACTTTATCTTTGTATTTTGCATTTATTTATTAATTTCTCATGCTGGGATTGAACCCAGGACCTCAGCAGCACTAGCTAAGGGCTTCACTGCTGAGCTGCAATCTCTAGCCATACAATATCCATATGTTTTAGTCCTTGTTTTACTTACATTAGTGTTAGGTACCAGGTTGGGGGGATGGGGGGGGGGATGACCAGGGTGTGTGTAGACACCCTTCAGGGGTCAGGTCTTTCCTTCATGGGATTTGGAGGTCAAACTCACATTACCAGATTTGCACAGCAATCGCTTTTACTTATCCAGCCCTGTTCCTGTGTCTTCAAGAAGAAAATCTAACCGAGACTAAAGTTAACCGGGACTCTGCTTCAGCGACAGCCAGTCCATGCTGGCTCATACAGGTAGTGTTACAGCATAAGCCTGAAGTGTTTCCCACCAGTTGATGCATCTTCCTCAACTGTTCTGGAAGGCTGGGCAACTTGAAGAAATGGACCTTAGCTAGCAGAAATAACTCACTGTGGGTAGACCTTTGAAAGTTTCGCCTACCTGGTGCCCAGAATCCTCTCAGCATCTGTCCCATGATGTGTGTGTGGGACCTCTGCCATGTACTCCAGCCACCACGAATTGAATGCAAATAGTTCACCTCTACTTCAGTACTCCATAGATGCTCTACCTGACGCCATATTGCTTCCTTGTTAGGAAAATGGGCTCAGTCTGCAAGTAATAGCATCATCAGATGCTAGCTAGTGCCCAAACCAAGAAGGTCATTCAGATCAAATCATGAAGCTGGATGAGACGTCAGTGAGCTGTGGAGCTGGGGAGAAGGCTCCTCACTCACACCACATACAGCCATACAAGGAGGACAGCCTAGAGCAGCTCAGACCCTCAGAGCCCACACGCATGCTCACTGGCTGAAGCAGCTCCTGCCCGGCGAGGCAGAGTGGGCTGTCTAGCGAGACAGAGGTGAAGTCTGGGTGTGACAGAAAATCCCTGCCTCCACAAAGAACGTGGGAGGGAGATAGAGGGACAGTTCAGACATCAAACTTGGGTCCCCATAGGAACACTCACATATGTCACACATATGCACTATATACACAAGGGTGCACACACATACTATACGCAAGTACCACGCTCGTACAGACGAAAAGGAATGGAAAAAGAAATCTGTTACCCACATCAGTCTGGTCCTACGATAGGGAGGGCACAGCCACTACTGTATGGTTCTGTGGTTTCTACAAAGCCTGGGCCTTGTGGCTCTGGCCTCTCATTTCTCAGGAATGCCTTTTATTTTATTCTAACTGTCCTGAAACTCCGAACTAACATCCCCTGCTGCCCGCCACACACGTACACTTAGTGGAAAGGAAAGCAACTCAGAAGCAGGCTGCTAAATTCTGGCTCTGGGGGACATGTGCCCAGGGTGAGGAAGCTGGCCCAAGTGCTGTTCAGCCTGGAGACTCAATTCTGAGTCACCAGGACACACCGCTCTTGGAGGTGTGTAAGATACGGGTCCCAGTGTCCCTTCGAGGGAAGGCTGCAGCACAGGAGTTAACCGTTTCCCAGCTCTTCCTCTGTCCTGACCGTCTTGCACATGTGGAGCGGTGTGTCCTGTACTCATCACCTGGACAGCAGTCTGGCAAACGCTGGCCAAAGTGGTTTATAACCTCTGGATAACTGCTTCCAGATGTGGCCTTTCCCTGAAATACTTGATTAAAAGTTTCACACTCAGCATCATGTAATAAATTCAGAGTGTCTGTCATCTGGACGCACGGTCCTCTGCAAAGATGAGAGATAGGACGGTTTCTAGATCTACTAAACAGCAGAATAGCTCCTCTGACTCCTCAGGACCGACTGTCAATCAAATGGAGGGCAGGCAATAAAGAGGGCTGGACGGAGCAGATGCTGAGGGACAGATGCCATGGGTCACCGGCAGAGTCTTCAGAGAGCTGCTGTCCTTCTGTGAAAGGCGAGGAAGGAGGGTAGTGTACACTAAGAGGAGGCAGGAAGGCAATGGCTTCATTCTTGATTGCTGGTTGACGTCCATGCGCACAGTACACTACTGCACTTACCGCAAAACTGCCAGCAGTGTACAGGCGGTCAGGTCCTTTCAGTCTCCAGACAAAGCAACAGTATGTGAAGAATTACGTGTATTTGTTTGGGGTGTGTGTGTGTGTGTGTGTGTGTGTGTGTACATGTGCACACGAGCTGCGTGGAGGTGCCTCATGGGTCGGAGGACCTTCCAGGAGTTGGTGTTCTCCTTTTACCACGCAGGTCCTGAGGACTGATCTCAGGCAGTCAGGCTTGTTGGCAGGAGCCTGTTTCTGCTGAGTTATCTCACTGACCCACCCACTGCATTTAGAAAAAAGAAAAAGAACCGCAAGCAGTAGTAAGTGCTCACGACACGCTTCTTTGAAGAGGGGTTCAGTTTTCCATCAAGTTGAAAACAACGACTCTGAGCTCATCTCACAGGTCCAAACAAACCCTGAGGTCTTCTCATCTTTTGGAGCAAAGAGTCATGAAGATCCAGGAGGGGAGGGGTGTGTGTGGGGGTGGGGGAGGAGACTTCCTAGACCTCAGGTTAAAATTCCCGAAGTCTGGAATGAGGCAGACATGATAATCCTCACCTACAGGGTGGAGGAAGTTCTGTGACATTTGAAGATGTCTTTGGGATGTTTAGTTCGGACCCCTTCACTCCTCAACATTTCCCCCCATAGCCTTGAAAATCATTACCAGCATAAATGAATTATGTGTTCCGGACAGAGCCTCTGCACTATGCCAGGGAAGCGATGTGCACCTTCCATGTTCAAGTCCTGGGTGACCCTCTTTACAATATGCTTATGAGTCAGGGATCATTATTACCTTTATGTTGGAGGACAAGAAAATTGCAGCTCAGAGCTAAATAGCTGACCACAAGCCTTAAAACACAGACCCGGTGTTTGAAAACTCAAAGGTGTCTCCTAACAATGGCCATGTTATTTCACCTTTGAATTGAGTGTGCAAAAAAAAAAAAAAAAAAAGAAGCATGGAAATTATTATTATTTTTTTGTTTCCATTCACACTCTCGAGAGTTACACCTGGGGTGTCCCTTGTTTACTATGCCCACAACCAAGTCTCTGTCCATTGTAGCTCACGGCTGCTCCTGATGGCTGGACAGGTGTTTAGCACAATAGCCCCCTTTTCTCCCCATCTGCTTCTCCTTGCATGGCGGGGCCCCGACCCGTCACGGGCGGCTGCTTCCCACATGTGTTTGCAGCCCCATTGATGAGAAATGGCAGAAGCAGGTATTAAAGGCAGAGCTTCTGGCTTATTGCTCCGAATGTATTAAAAACCATTCCCAGACTCCACATAAAGAGTTTTACACACACAGCACATATGATACAAGGGAGACAGAGAAGCAGACGTGGGGCTAACCACAGCGAGACATGTAACCACAACAGAAGTCTCGGGAGACGGGTGCAAGGAAAGCTACTTTTACAGACTGGGTGATGGATTCTCTCCTCACCAGACAGACAGACAGACAGCTAGAGGTACTTAGTTATATATAAAAAAAAATAAATAAAAAAGAAGAAGAAAAAGAAAAAAGAAGTTGACAGAAAGAACTCCAGACATCCAGGCCTACTGTCTTTTAATTCTCGTGTCCAGAACTGACTCGAGTCTGTCTGCTTCCCTTTGCAGGAGGGTGAGTTATTCCATGCACTCCGGCTAATTATCCACAACCCGCTCCTTTCATTTCTCACAGGTCGTTTAAATGTCTACTTGTCTGGGTTGGAACTAGGGTGGGATGTTGAATTCCCTTCTGCAGTCCTCCCCAGTGATGGATTTCTCATACCTAGAGTATTGTTTGTGGGGAAAATGCTTTCAATGTGAAGCCCCTTGCGATGACTGTTGGGTGGGTTTGTTTCACTAGGCTCCGAAAGAAGGTGCTTGCCAGGCATTAAGTATAGAGCACAGGCCATCCCTTTGGACCTTCTAGCAATCTTGCGGCAGCTACAGTGTTCCTTCCTTGTCCATAAGGGATGCATCAATCCTCCCAATGGACATCTGACACTGTAGAGAGAACCAAACCCTATATATACTGTATACCTGTATATATACTGTATACACATACATACCTATGGTAAGGTTTAACTCAATTATGTACAGTAGATTAACAGCAATAATCTGGGTAAAGTATAACAATGTGTTATAATAAAAATAATTTGAGGTTTGTGAATTGTGTATGACTAGAGTCACATATTTAATATTTGTTGGACATGATTGACCACAGGTAAGTCAAACTGTGAAATATAAAACTTGCCTAAGGGGTATTTACTGTCCTTGCCCCATTACACAGATCACTACCACCAAAGACATCGTGGAGACGTTGAAGAGATGAAAAAAAAACACCCAGACTGCACTGTGGTTTCCTCAGAGTACATAAGCCAGCATGGCGTGGTGTGTGGAGCTGTTCCTGGCCCAGGAAACTGAGAAACTGCCTGGGCGTTATCACCCTGCAGCTATGAGATCTGTGAAAGGCAGTTGACTTCGGCGTACTTGTGTTTATCTTGTCTGATATATGTGGAGGAGAGTGCAAAGAAAAATGGCTAGATTGGATTATGTCCACATAAGGCCATTCTTCCTAACTTTCAATGATGCCTATTTTCAAACCTATGTATTTTGGGGGTGGGGGTACTGGGAGTCAAACACCCCAGATGTATATGCTAGGCAAGTGCTCTACTCTGAACTACATTCCCTACCAGATACTACCCAAGTTAGTGTCTGTTAGTTAGATGTCCAAGAATAATTTCCTAGTTCTTAGCTAGTCCATCAGCGCTAAACGCTGGTTCATGATCCACCAAGCTCTGGAAACAGCACAACCACATCTGTACAAATGCACCCGGCCCTGTCCAGACTGACTGAGCATGTCAGATCCTTTAAAGACAGCTTGAAGCAGGCTTTCAGATCACAGATAGAGTTGCTTTGCTACTTAAGATCACAAAGGTTTTCTTGTCGAACCTTTGCTTAAGCAGGGTATGCTGTGTATGCACTAACCATTTCAGCCCACGGGAAGCTGAGGCAGGGGCTTGAGAGATCAATGCCACAATGAGATCCCATCTCAAGACACAAAACCGAAAGCAAACAAACAAAAAGCACAAAATAAAAACATATTTGGTCTTTCAATAGTCTGTTGCTGCGTAAGCAGCCACACCCAAGCTTAGCGGTTTACACCAGCAAGTTCAGACTGACTTCTCTGGATCTAGAACTCGGGTGCAAAGTTCTCTTCTGGAGTGCCTCACACAGAACACTCGAATGAGAGCAGACACAGAAGCTGAAGCCTTCTCCATACCCCAGGGATGAGGGTCAAACCTAGAGCCTTACAATGGCGAACATGCAATTCCTGAGCTTCCCCTAACCCTGGTCAATCAGTCCCATATGCAGCATGTAGGCAGGAGTAGGGATTTATTAGCCATGTTTCTGTCAGCATTGCTTTTCCATGGGGCTATCTTGGGCTACCTCATGGCTTTTCCATGTGGCTGTCTTGGGCTACCTCATGGCACGACGGTATCAGGATAGTATGATTTCTTGTATTATGACTGGATTTCCCTAGAGCAAACATTCTGAGAGTCACAGAGGTCAGCCAAACAGCTTAGTGGGTTAAAAAACTTGCTGCCAAGCCTGATGACCTATTTGATCTCCATGCTAGAAGGAGAGAATTGACTCTCACAAGTTGTCCTCTGCCCTGTACATGTGTGGCACAGATCATAGGCATACACATCCTCACCTTCACAAACAAACAAAAACAAACAGAGGCCCATAAGGAAACCGTAAAGCTTCTTCTGCCCCAGTTCGCTTTTGTATATTGGTCACGATACTCACAGGCCAGTCCAGACTCAGAGAAGCAGAGGCATAAATGCCACTCTTTGACAGGATGGATTTTTGTATTGTTGTGTTACTGCTATTATTTGTACATATATGATAGAAGGGGGCACGTGTGCCTCATGTGGTCTGGTGTGAGCATGCCACAGTTGGGAAGAAGGTCTGAACTTGGGGTTAAATGATAGAGGCTGTTGACTTGCCTGTCTGAAACAGCTGGACTGCAGCTGTGCATGGGGTGAGGATGGAAGACTGGAAGGAAAAGAGGCTTCTGGGTAAAGACTTTACATAGTCTTAACCTTTGCTTGCTGGTTGATGGAGGGCCACTAGGGTCTCTCTCTCTTTCTCTCTCTCTCTCTCTCTTACACACACACACACACACACAAACACACACACACATGAACCACATTCTTTTTGGCTATTGGATATTTTATTTATTTACATTTCAAATGCTATACCCTTTCCTGATTTCTGCCCCCCAGAAATCCCCTGTCCCATTCCCCTTTTTCTTGCTTCTATGAGGATGCTCCCCCCACCCACCCACTCCCACCTCCCCACTCTTGCATTCCCCTACACTGGGGCATGGAGCCTTCAAGGGGCCAAGGGCCTCTTCTCCCATTGATGCCCAACAAAGCCATCCTCTGCTACATATGCTGCTGAAGCCATGGGTCCCTCCATGTGTACTCCTTGGTTGGTGGCACAAAAATGTTGACTATTTAGACATAAAGTTGGGACTTACAGGTTGATTCTCGAGATGAATGGTGGGTGACAGAAAGAATTCTTCCACCACTCTTTGAGACATTGAGCCCTGACATAGATAGACGAAAAAGGAAAGAAAAGTAACTCAGGGGCATGTTAAAGATACAGCTAAGTCTGCCAGGACGGATAGTGATGTTGAGTAATCTCAAGACAAACACAGATGCCCACGTGCAGCAATCCGGAATGAAGGCAAAACCAACTCACTGCGTGGAGTTGCCAGACAGTTCCAGACAGGCACACAGATAAGCAAACCTGATGGGTGGCAGTTTTGATGGGCAAGCTTAAGAATGCTGAGGAACAAACCAAGCATCTGGACAATCTCACTATCAGGAACCTCAGAACGTGACAGAGCCCCAAGGAAAACAGCAGCCAGCTGCTCCAGCCAGCTGCGAAACTGGAGAGAGCTGGGGGAGAAACAGGAAAGTCTGGACAGCATGCTGGAACCCAGTGGCGGTGGCATGCACACTAGAATGAAAGACCCTACAGGGCTGACATTATCTGTAAAAGAAAATATCTTCAGCTCTATGGGCGGAGGGGCATAGGAACCAGCAAAGAACTTGCGTGGTGAGCCCTGGGTCACAGACGCCAGAAAGAAAGCTAGAATTACCGTGGCTTGGAAGGTGAATCTAAAGGCCCCTGAAAGAAGCATTTCTTTTTCTTCATGACTCAGAGAAAGTCAGGAATGAATTCCCTAGACATGAAATTTAAGGAGGTTTCTGGCCTGTATCTGGAATATTTACAGTTGTCAGCCTTGCAATCTGATGGGCAACTGCAAGAAGCTCTCTGAGTCTACGGGGCAGGGAGATGGAACAGAAAGTTACTGTCCTCCCTGGCTCAGCCTCCAGACGGGAGAACGACTAGGCTTGCTCTTTAAGTTACAGGCTATTCAGGGCAGAGGGCCCCAGCAGGTCAGTTACAATCCACGGGTCAACAAAAGCCACTCACGGGACCCATCGAAAGAGGTCTAGCGTTTGGTCACACCCACTCCTGGGGACTTTTGTTTTGTTTTGCTTAAGATTTATTTATTTGCTTATTTATTTATTGTTTTGATTTATTTATTTGGGAAGGACAGATGTACGCATGTGTACCACAGCGTGCTACAGTTAGAACAGCTTACAGACATTGATTCTTTCCTTCTGCCTCATAATGGGTTTCCAGGATTGAGTCCAGGTTGTCAAGCTTGGTGGCAAGTGTCAGTGTCCCCAGGGCTCTGAAAATACTCTCCTGAAATTCTAGCGCATAGATTTTCCAATTATTTTGAACTCAGTTTTATTTCTCGAAATCGAAGACAACTAAGCCGCCCATAGGCAGGACATGTCTATGCACCTGGAGATGTACATAGAGTGTTGTACAAGCGGATTAACTTGGTACCGCTACGAGTTTAGAGTATCCTCCTTGGAACTTTTTCTTCCCCAAAGGCTGAGTCAGCAGGCCTGGGGTGCAACTTGTGCCTTTGTATATGTATCAAGTGCCTGCAGCTAACACTCTGAAGTGCCCACTTACTCTTAAATAGCTAAAAAATGTGTATACTGGGAGAGCTGGAGATGGGGTTCATCAGTTAAAGGACTGGCTGTCCTTCCAGAGGACTTGGGTTCATTTTCCGGCATCCACAACTCACAACTGTCTGTAACTCCAGTCCCTCTGAGTATTGGGGGCACACATGTGGTATACAGACATAAGTGTAGACAAGACGGTCATATGTACACAATCAGTAAAATGTAAAAAGCCCTGGCTAGAGAGAACTAAATAAAGGGCAAGGACAGCACCTTACAGTAACCTGAAATGGAAGCTGAGATCGGGCTGGAGCATGATAACATGAAGAAATATATACACTACAACTCCATCTCTATCCAAAGGACCTTTAACCAGCTGAAAACTTGTACAGCCACATTAAATCCTGGCCGTGTCTAGAGGCCACTGGTATGGTTCCTCTGTTACTTCGGAATACTTGGAAACCTGAACTCGTGCCTGAAGGGAGCACAGGGCAGGCAGAGACATTAGCTGGCTCACGTGTCCTTTTCTAAGGGAACATTTAGTCTGTGACGCATGACCCAACGGCGCATGTGTTGAAAACACCTGGGAAATAAAACATCCCAGGAACTAGAAACCAAACAGTTCCCACAATCATCTGTCATAATTTCAAACTCCCTCAGGGAGCACTTTCTGAATGCTCTCCCACTGCCTGCTGTGTCTCCTGGGATAAACCGAAGTCCCACACATCCCTATCCGCACATCATCTTCTTCAGACACTCCCGATGCATTCTTAAAGCAGTTGAATACGTTTTTTAAGAGACAAGTGGCATTTTAGATAAAAACTTTAAAGCAAGAATTGAATTAACCAGATACAAACCCAAATTCTTTTACAATAAACCCCAGGCCACTCTGCCCACTCTTATTGGAATCACATTTTATTAAGTACTGGTTTTCAAATCCTGAACCACCAACTACAACTTGGAAAATGTCAATATAGTTTCTGTTTTGTTTTATTAAAATTGAATTTAACATGTAATGCTATTTTCTTGGTCTGCGTCCTACATCAAGTTTTCCTTCATTCTTATGCAAATTATACCGATAGGTACACACAGACATCTCACATACATACAACAGATCCTTAAACCGCAGCCTGACATGCTTGTGGTATTGAGTGCCTGTCTGCTGGGAACTAGGTGGGGGAGGGGGACAGCAAGAGAAATGAGGGAGTCTTTGCTCTTTGATTTCTGCTCACATAGATTTCATTTCACCTGAACAGAGCTAAATTTATAACACAAGGATAAATGGTAACATGTAGGTGACATTATGTGACTGGAGAAGAGCTATTCAGTGTATGAGAGCAGAAGTTGCTGAATGTTTTAGAAATAAATAGCACCACCAACACAATAGGAACCCTTGGACTAGACAGGGCCAGTTGTTTTTTTTTTTTTAGGATTCATTGATAGTGGAAGAAAGTGAGTGAGAGTCAGAGAATAATTTACCATTCCAAGGACAGATAAAAACATCAGTATACAGGTACCTTTAAAAGGATACATTGTAACAGAGAGCAAGAGAAAAAAAAAAAAAAAAACAAGACAAGTGAAACTAAGTGTGGAGGAGCTCAAGGAGAGGCTTTTAAAAGTGCTTAGGGGACAAAGAGTTACCAAAGGAAGGAAATCTTAGCTTGTGAGACCTAACGTGAGGCAAGGAGATAAAAATCTTTTGTGCAATCAGCAAACAAAAGCAAGGAAATATCCATTTTCAAGCCCCTTTGAGAGCCGAGAAGGGAAGTTCTCGAGACAGTGCTGAGTGTGCGGTGGGGAGGATAAATCAAGGCTTTTCCTCACTCCGCACAAAAAGATAGCAGACCAGGGATGAGGTGCATTTTCCAGTATCTGGGCAGAGAGTGCTGCCGCTTTCCCCTTACCACAAAAGGCCAACAGAATGCCCCCATCATGTCTTCTCAAACACTGTCTGAAGGAGAAACAGGGGCACTAGAGGATGCGGGCAAACAGCGTGTGCCTTTTGGTACACACAAACTAGAGAGGTCCTGGTGAAGGAAAATTACTGAGGCTAGTAATTTCCCAGGAGGAAAGATTTTGGGGTTTTCTGTCCTTCAGTAGCTGGAAAGGTAAAGATTCCATGGCACTCTAAAAATAAGAATTTCTTGACCATAACTACAATTATGAAAGAGAAGGGGCTTTTTGCTTGTTTGTTTTTATGAACGAGAAGTCAAGATTGCTTAAAACAATCAAATTTACTTTCAAACATTTACTTACGTGTCTCAGCATTTACTTAACACATATTCATACACAAGACCCTGAATTCCAGGAAGGAGAGGCCTACTAAAGTCTTACAAACTTAAGAGAAAAATGTCTGGCTCCGAATTAATGCCAAACGTGTTTTATCCAAAAAGCACTTAAAGTTCATTCCTCATGATAAAACACAAGACTAAGGAAACTTGAGCACATATATGGAATGCTTTATTTTAAAAAAAAAAATTGGAAAAATCGGTAATCAATGCTTGCAACATCTGCGATAGACCAATTTCTCAAGATTGTAGGTGCAGGTAGGCCAATAGCAGCCTTGAGTGGCAGGGTAAAGGGGGGGCCCACAGCTGGATCTCAGAGCTGCTAGTAATTTTTCCACAAGTGGAATCCAGTAACACTATTGGCTTTCTTTTATATGGAATTTGCATTTAAACTTCTGTTTAATATTTTTTTCAATTATTCAAAAAACCATCAATGATTCACTAAAGATGGATATTGAAACAGCAAGGTAATTTGAAGCAGGTTACTTTTCACACAAACTTGGGATTCAGTGTCTCAAAGGAAACAAAAGAAGTACTGGAGACCACGAGCATCCTCCTAAGGAGTCTTTTCTGGTTACAAAGAACACACCCAAGAGTTTGGTTCGCTGTGGAGAGTTTGGTTAGCGTCTCCATCTGTCTCCTCTGTTTTCCGGTTCCGACATTTCCATCTTGGACACTGGGCACTAAGTACAGGCCACTGCAGTTTCCACTCCTGGAGGACTCAGGTGTCAGAGTCATGATAAGAGCTTCCCTCCTATAGGAGCAGCGAGAGTTGACGTTTGATGACAGTTATAAAGGACATCATAAAGAGAGGATTACCTGTCGTATTTTCATAAAACAACTATGAATATAAGAAATTGTTATGCAGAAAAAAAATTTTTTGTTAAAATGAGAAAAATTGAAGTCGGGCTGAGCCTGTTGTCGGACATCTGTGACTCCAGGAAGCTGAGGTAGGAGGACCGTGTTAGGTTTGAGGCCAGGCTGAGCTTTCTCCTCAGGAATATAGTAAGACTCTGTCTCCACAAATAAACAAAGGCCAGTGGAACAACAGTTAGAATAATATGAAGCTCGAGAAAAATAACAACCCAGAAGGTTGTATTTCTTTAAGGATGTGTTGAGATTATGTGAACATACATCTTATTAAAATCTTTTCATCTTCCTCTCCTCCCTCCTCCCTCCCTCCTCCCTCCTCCCTCTCTCCTTCCATCCTTCCTTCCTCTCTTTGATAGCTTATTGCCTTAATTTTCTGACATGATAATAACTTTTTATATTTCCATGTATTTTATGAAAGTCTTTGAGTCAGCTGTAAATTTCTTTCAATTTTTTCCTTCTTTTTTTGTTTTTCAAGACAAGTTTTTCTCTGTGTAGCCCTGGATGTCCTGGAACTCGATCTGTAGACCACCAGGCTTGGCCTCGGACTCAAAGATTCACCTGCCTCTGTCTTCTGGGCATTAAAGGCATGAACTACCACTTTCCAGGTCAACTATGTTTTGTGTCCTGTGTTAACTTTAACTTCCAAAATATTGGCCTATTTAATTAATCATAAAAACTTTTTGAAACAAAATTAAATATAAAAGTGAGAAAGGACACAAAGCCTACTGTCCCTGTCTTCCCTGCGGACTGTTGTTTTGCTATTGAAAGTCTCCACCATGCCAGGGAATCCTGTTAAACCCAGAAGCAAGCGTCTTAGATTATCTGAGGTTGGTGTGCTATCAATGTACCAGGAACCTATTTATTCAAAGCTACTGGAAATGAAGAATCCCCCCTGGAAACAGTCCTCGTGGTTGGTTTGTACGTCTGAAAGTATGATTCCTCAAGCACGGGTCAGGCCGCGTTTGCAAAGTCGGCTTTGTGAGGTGAACCTAAGGACTGTCAGTAAGTGATGGTGGAGAAGAGCCACCTCCCAGCGGCAACGCTTTCCTTCCCTTACTGGAAGCATCCCTGTCAATCACAGCGTGCCTGCTGGCTCCTGTCAATCACAGCGTGCCTGCTGGCTCCTGTCAATCACAGCGTGCCTGCTGGCTCCTGTCAATCACAGCGTGCTTGCTGGCTCTCCGGGAACACAACATTGGGGCACGTGTGCCTTTCTCATCTATCTGTTCCTGTATTTCCTTTGCTCACTTCTCATTTCAAGAAAAAGTATAGCATATCATTTGATACATAGGTATTTATTACATTCTTTTCCACCCTAAAAACTATTTCCAAAGGTATAAACAGACTTAAATTCAGGAACAGCAAAAAGGTCATAGAGATAACTTTTAACAGATATGTATCCGTGCACGTGTATTCATTCATGTTCATATATTCTGCTCTATCTGTTCATATATTCATTTGTGGAACTGTTATGTTTCAAATCCAGTACAAACGGCAGAGGTGCCTACTTAACATATCAAAGCAGACCTGGTCTTCGTTCTCCCAGCATTCCTCAATGCCCTGCTAGGAGGTTTGGCTGGCATACTCCGCCCTCTACCTGAACTTTCCAGCCAAGGGGCTGGGCTGCCCTTTTCCACAGGCTCTTCCATGGATAATCCAGACATTTTGGTTACCTGCTCTTTTGTATTTTTGTCCTCCTGGATGCTACACGGGTTCTCCTCCCTCCCCTCTCCTTCCTCCTCCCCCATGTCCGCCCGTAGCTCAGGGTCACGGATGGAGCCTTCCAGATGTGTCTGCCTCTGGACTGGCTCTTACCAGTATCTTTAAGTTTTCTCCACGATAGCCAGGAACAGTCATGTCCTTTCCTTTTTATTTCTTTTTATCACTTAATATTTACATGAAAATTGACCCTGTTAGTTAGGCATTTGTGATAATTTAATCTGAGATTAACATTTATTTTATTTTATTGCTTAGGAGCAATTGAGGGAGTTGATAAATAGGAATTATAACATTAGGGTTACTTAAGGTAAACACCATCTAGGAATAATTTAGAGTCAAAGAGTATTGTTAATGGGGATACATCCAGCCAATCTTAATCATAATTTATGAGCAATTAATTGTAGTTGCTTCTTTACTTGGAAAGCAAAAGTGGTAGTTAATCTTGAGTGTTCATTGACAGTACATCTGCTTTACCTTCTGGATAAGACATCTTTTCCTGACCCTGAAGTACCACCATTAAGGCTTGTTGGAACATCATCCCTGTTTTCAGGTACGGCTGAGATACGCTGAGCTATGAGTCTCCATGTTATATGGTCTCAGATTTAGGCAGTTATGAGTCATATCTCATTGTAATCATCTCTTTCTATTCCTCCTACTGTCCATGTTTTAAATATACTCACTTCTTCCTTTTCACTGTTGTTGATGAATCTGTGTCTACCTTTGCTCTGTGTTTTTTAATTAAAATCTCAAAGGGTAGAAGATGGATGTGCAATCTTGGATTTGCATATATATATATATTTATGCACTGTATATACTAAAGTGAGTAGACTACGGTGTGGAGAAGCAGGTACCATGCATGAGGCACATATGGAGGTCAGAGGTCAACTTGCAGAAGTTGGCTTTGTCCTTCACCCAGGAACAAAACACAGCCATCAGGCTTGGTGGCAAGTTCCTTGGTCTGCTGAGTATCCGTTGTCCAGATTAACAGTTGTTTTTGATGCTCAGACAATTTTGTTTTTTTCTCAGTTCTGAACATTATATATTAAAGTTATGGTTAACTGGAAAAAAAAAGACCTATATGGAGGTATACCATACAGTATGCTAGCATTCTGGAAGTCAGTAGAAGTCATTGTCACTTCCTTTTAAAGAGTTCCTTGGTGGCAGTTCGATCTTTAACATGACCCTTGACCCCAACTTAGAAGGTAGTTATGCATTAGTGTGGCAAACTGGGGAAAGAACAGAAGAAATAAGCCGTGTGGTGCGTCCAAGATGGGAAAGTACAGAAGACGACCTACTTGTGGATACGTGGTTCTTCCTGATAGTTGGCGGATGAAGGGGGAAGGCAGAGAGACCTGGTAGAGAATGAGGCAGATCTGAAATGTGGCTCTGGCAGAGAACGTTTATCCTGTAGGTCAAAAAGATCAAGAGTTCCAGCCTTTGCTTGTCTGGCAGGTTTGGGCTCCTCGGAAGTAGATTATAACAGGGTAGACTATGTTTGCTTTGGAGCTAGGGTCATCGAAACTGGGACCACTCTGCTCTGGTCTCAGAAAGGATGATGGCTGGAGTCAATGCACTATAAAAAAGGGATGAAGAAGATGGAAGGAGAGGATGGGGTAAAACAATGATGACAGTGCCACCATAGCAGAAATGATTTAAAATCCCGCTGAGGCTTTCTGCCTCGCCTTTGGTTAGTGAGTTCCCGGAAGAAAGACACACACTCACAGCCTTTACAATATGCCCTAAGTAGCACAACAGCTGGGCAGCTGCCTGCCCTCCACGCTGTTAGGATCTACATTCCTATTGATAACCTCGAGTTATTACTTAGTATTTACTATGCTCCGCCTGGGCTGCTTCTACCTCCAATCGGGCAGACCTCAAAGCCACATTCCCGCTCAGCTAACGCATGGTAGCTTTTCATTTCTCCTCCCCTGCATGGTCTTCCTTTATTCCGGGGGGGGGGGGCTTCTTCCTCCTCCCTCCTCATGATCCTCTCTTACCTTTGGGGTAACCAGTCTTGGGGCGCCAAATTAGCATTAGAATACAGGCAGCCATCCCTTACAGCCTCCCATCCAATTTTTAAACAAATCTAAATTTGTTTAAATCCTAAATGTTCATGTAGTCTGTGGATGTGTGGATGTCCAACCTGAAGGCCTGGATTATTCTGCTCACACTGGCCTTGGGATATGTGTTCCTCCAAAATAAGGCTCGACCAAAGAGAAAGCCAAATGACAGTGCTCTCCCTCAGTGTCCCCTTCTGCCAACATCCTCTTTGCCAGCCTAGAAGATATAAGCAGATCAAAGATATAGGCAGATATTCATTCTACAGACAGGTAATGTTCGGACAGAGCAACAACTGGCAAAGCACTCGTGACTCTCCAGGTATTCAGTTCAAGGAGCAAAGAGGAGGAACCCAGACTGGAAGGCTGTTTCTACCTAACTGGAAACCTTGGAAATTAATGTAGAGTCTCATCTTTCCCAATTCTTAAAGGAAATCCAGCTCTTAAAGAAGCATATTTGGTTTAAAAAAAAAAAAAAACAACACCAAATTATCAAATGTCTCAAAGGATCCTACGGGAAGGACTCTGCGTTAGAAGGTTCGTCCTTCTAAACCCAATGTTACTTTTGGCAGGCTGGCTCTGAACCCAGTTCTCATGGCCACAATGATGTAGGTAGCCTGAAACGTGGCGAGGAACCCACAAATTATGCGTGTTTTAGTTGAGTTGAGTTGCTTAAGACAAAGCAAAAGTATCTGCTGGACCCACCAACAATATAGAAGAATATTACCATCTAAGCTGGAAGCAAGTGAGAATCGTCTCATTATGGTACCAAGACGGCTTCAGGTTTCTTTCTGGAAAGGTCCGGTATAGTTCAGGTTTTGTGGGCCACATAGGGTTCTTGGCTAATGTTCTTGAGCATTTTTCAATAACCCTTGAAACATGACTCTTTAGGAGTATTTTCACGTTGTAGATCAAACAACAAAAAGAAGCCAAAGATTCTGGTTTACAAATCTCTAGTTTGGAGCTGTCTATGGTATCACAGACAATCGATAAGCAATATTTAATCATATGAAGACTGCGATTTCTTCACACCTCCTCCCACCATGGAGTCTGATCCCTTGGACTCTTGCCCTTGGCTGACTTGTTTGAGTGCTCTCCAAAAATTCAGGGGGCGATGCTTGTGGGGCCCACCGTGCTGAGCACACACCTTGAAGTCTCAGGACCGGCTTGTCTCAAAGTGATTGATGCACAGGAAGCCAATGGCCTCTTGTCTGCCACTGACTGCAATAAAACCATCAGCGCTATTTAGGAAACAGGAACCCCACTGAGAGGTGTAAGGGCTGGGTTTGTCTCTAGGATGGTTGGCTGCCTTCTCCAAGCAGCCAAGGGTTGTACTTCAATTAGCTCCAACCTTCCCAGCATCCTGTGCAGCGGCTCTTGAGGGAGTCTTTTGAGTCTTTTGGCCTGTTCGTATATGTCAGGTGTTATATTAGAAACACACATCACTCTATCAGTGCAACAGGCCCAGTGTGTGCTCTATGACTCGCGGACAGTTTCCATGGAACTGTGGCACGGGTACCTCCATTTGATATTTAAAGTATAAATTCTTTTAAGGGTGTCTGGTCTAAAGGAGAGCAGAAAGAGGAGACCAGCCTGAGAAGGAATAGGTTAAAAAATATATAGAATATGGGTGGACCTCAAGTGTAAAACCCAAGTCTCTCTCCTAACATCATAAAATGCATAAACAACTGGGTGCTTACACTGATACAATGGAATGAATTAGATTCTCGCACAGATTCAAAGACAAAAGCTCCTGATGTGTGTCTGTCTTATTTCATTTCAGACCGGTGGCCAAGGAAACTGATTAGAGCTCAAGATATGTATAGGTAATTGATTTTTTCTTTTTAACCTGGTGACTGATGTGTTTATAAAAAGATAAAGAGAGAGATGTGTTCTATAGGGGTGTGGTGAGGAGTGGGGGAAGGGACTGTCTTAGCAGGCCCATGCCAAGGCATCCCTTCTCTCTAAGGGACAAGCCACATGGAATAGTATAGAATAGAGTTTATTAAGGGAATGGGGAGGGGAGTCAAGAGGGAAGTAGAGGCAGAGAAAAGCAGAGAGTAAAGAAGTAGAGGCCAGCCATGAGTATGTGGAGAGGGGGAGGAGGGAAGGGGGAAGGGCTGAGGAGACAGAGAGCAAGAAGGGAAGAGCAAAAGCAAGAGAGAAGCAAGAGGAAGGGCAAGCAGCCCCTTTTATAGTGGGGTCAGGCCTACCTGGCTGTTGCCAAGTAACTGTGGGGTGGAGTTTAGACAGACTGCTAACAGTCACATTGCTTTTCTGCCACTGTAATTTTCTCTTTTTTCTTACTTTGCAGTTCAGCTTAACATTCAGGTGACTACTGGTTTTATAATAAGCTTCTCCCCAACAACCAGACAGATGTATTTATCGTTTGAGTGTGATTTTTTTTCTTTTAGCCATGAGAGTCCAGACAAAGCCATTCTCTTCATAGCAGACAAGGCTGCTAATGAGAACAGGCTGTGTGCCCTGTTCTAAGTTACTCCATATTGTGTAAAACAGTGGTTTTCAGACTGTGCCTTACCCTGGGAGACTCTATTTTATAAATAGCTTTTGATTCCATTTCGAGTCAAGAGACATGACTCTGAACCTTTGTGGGCCTGTTCAGTACCACCCACAAGGCTCGAACTGATACATAACATTCTTAAAAGTCAAAAAGGGTGCGACCCTATAAATTAACTTATCAAAGTAAACGAGGACCATATACGCACATTGGGCATATTAAAATCACAGCAGGAAAACCAGGCGTGGGAATCAGACACACCAGAGTGCAGAAAGGGTGCAACATCCTCACCTGGATTCCATAAAAAGGACACTTAATACTGTGATGCCAAAGGGCCAGCTGACCTGTCATCTGGCCACTTGGGGTGTGTGTGTCATGGGAAAACCCCACTGTCCCAGGGTCTTCAGCTCAGCTCGGTCCCCACTGAGAGGGCTTACTTGAATAGCCATCTGTCCATCTGCTGGGTCATCTGCCAGGCCTTACCTTTCGTTTGTGTATCCATTCACCTATCTAGATCCAATCCAGACTTTCCTTTTGCCTCGGAGCCCTCCACAGTCCCACATCTTGCTTCTGCAGCTCAGCTCGACCTGAGGTTCTGCTAAAGCCTGGGACTTGCTGCAGACCTCCTACAGGGTTCATTATCTAAATCCCCACCACACACATTCTTTGTAAATTCCTATCAGCTTCAAGGTTCTTTCTCTCAGGGATCTTTGGAACTCCTTAAACTCTGCAGTGACCTTTTTAGTCCTTTGTACCCATATTCTCTCTCTCTCTCTCTCTCCCTCTCTCTCTCTCTCTCTCTCTCTCTCTCTCTCTCTCTCTCTCTCTCTCTCTCTCTCTCTCTCTCTCTCCTTCTTCTTCTTCTTCCTTCCCTACCCCTCTGCTCTGTGAGAACATAGCTCAGGGTGTGTGTGTATTCACAGAGAGATTTGCTTGTGATATGGAATGTGTAAGCTAAGAGTTAATGTTAGCAATTAAGCTTGTAATAAAGAACTTACTTGCATTGGTGCATTTGCTTTGATGGCTATCAAGGGAATCTCCACTACTTGGCCAATTGTTGCTGGGAAAAACTTCTGCACCTTGTGAATTTATTGTTAGTCAATGAATTCTGACATTGCAGAAAGACATAAGTAAATGTGTTTCTGTTCCTGGTGTAGACTCCTGGGTCAGACAGACAGACAGACAGAGACACACACATAGACACAGGCACACCACATATCTGGGCATGTCACAAACTGAACTGAGCTTGCATTTGTGCAGTCTTTAAGATGGGCTAAGGTGAAATTATTATATCTCTGGTTTCAGTTTTATATCCAAAAGATTCTATTAAGTAAATAGCGTAGCTTTTCTTTTCAGTGCTGGAGAATGAACTCAGGGCCCTGAACAAAATATTCTGTTTAGATAGGGTGTTTGTCAAACTTCACCTGAAAAATTCCCCTGAGAATATTATCAGCATCAACCTCTTGGCTTGAGATTTCAATATATGCACGAGCTTCTATCAAACAACCCAGGTAGAGAACTATCTATGGGAAGATGCAATTGACCAATATGGTAGGCACTTACGCTAACAAAAGCAGAGAAAAGCGAATGGTCTTTTAAATGGTTTTCATGTTAGTAACTGAAAACGCCTTACTACCCATAAAGGACTTTACGAGTGAGTGTTTTAACTGTCCTTTCAGGATGCCCCGTTCCATGTGTTTCATGCTCTAAGATGCTATAACCCTGCAAACACTGAGACAGGGCAGATTTTGAGTTATGGTGCTGGACTCTGCCATGCACAGCTGCTTTCTCAGAATAGTACAGTTCACTGCCAAAATAAATGAACGGTATCTTTTTGTGGGACTTACTGTCAGAAACTCTCTGGTCTCACGTCTACAAGTATGATTGGTAACAGAAGCCAACCAAGGAAAAAATATGGATTGCCTGCATCCCGCTTAACGGTGCTGTCTGTGCATTTGTTATTTCAGACCTAGCTTTTCATAGCAACCGCTGAATATGCAAAATGAATTTAGGGATGTCAGAGTTAATTAACACCAGCCCCATTGGACAGACGAGCTTTGTAAACAAAAAGGATTTTAACTTCTTTCGACTTGAATTTGGAAGCCTGACAATTTTTATCCCATGAAGTCAGGAATCTTGAATAAAATATAAATAGACGGCTGAGTTCAGGTCGCATTTCTCGCCAAAAGATGGAACACAGATTGGCAAGCGGCTTTCCCGCCCATAGGCTACTGGGTGTAGGAGGGTTTGACTTTGTAATGGCCAGCGTGATTCTTAAAAAGATGCCTGTGTCCATCTCCACGGAGGCAACAATAATTTGGTTCTTGGGCAGGTTCTTTGGGACTCCTAGGTAGGTATCCACGTTTGCTGAATTTTCTTCTATGTATCTTCATGAATGACTGCCACACTGTGGTTCTCACAGTGCAGTTGTTTGGACAGACAGAAGACCTTTTAATTTCTTCCATGTTACGCACAGTGCCTTCAGTGGCACATACTGCCAAAGCCAAATTTTCTCCATATTTCCCCCCAAGCTACTTATTTCACAGATTCGTGTGAGACGTCCCCCTTTACAAATGTATTCATAATGCCACAAAAAAAAAAAAATCGAAGAAAACAAAACCCACCTTGTATTTTATATCTTGCAACGAAGGCTCCCTGCTCAGAAGTTGTAGAGATCCTTATTGAGGTGCCAAGCCACCTACCGGGAACTTGATATCAATCAATGTGAAGTTCCTCTCACAGCCTTTGAGCAGTAACTCATGTGTTAGCCATAATCCCCTCCACCTAGGGTGGAGCGCTCAGACCAAGGTGAAGCCCATTGTTCTTCAAGGACCTATAGTTTCCTGAGAGACACCAGTCACCAGTGGAGCAACTGAACCGGTTCTGCTGAGAAGCTTCCAGCCTTGGGGAGAAGAGTTTTTCCTGCCTACATATTGGGAGTTCTTCATTAAGCTTTGAGACCTTGAACAGCAATGTTGTCTTGGTCTCCGTCTCTTTTTGCCACCATCCCACACATCCCCAGCTTCCCTTCCAGGTAACCCATTTGATGTAACTGTGGGCAGTTACAAGAAGTTGCCGGAACCAGGCAAATGCTAATCTCTGAGACAACAGTAGACCTCTGTGGATTTTTCTTTTCCATGGTGCCTTTGTCTAGGCTGCAGGTCATCCATCCTGGGCCAGTTGCCTTTTTGGACTGTGCAGCCCGTTCACACCTCTACCAGAGCCTGGGCAGGAGAAGAAAATAAAATTAGACTTCAGATCTGCCAACCACGCTCCTTCTTAGGTACTGCCTAGAGAAGCACTTGGCCATAAAGAATGGCCAATGTGTTAGTGACTCAAACATAATCCCACTTTTAGAAATGGGTGATTTGGTCTAATATCCTGGGAGGAATGTCAAGGAATTGAGATCCAAATAAAATTAATTCAGAGCAGAACACGAAGGAACAAAACATGGTCTCTGCCCCCCCCCCCCCAGGAGGCCAGAATGTATGAGAAGGACAACTGTGATAATCATTACGGAAAATGTGCTGGTATAAAGTGATCATTAATATCTTATATATATTAATTAATGCTGGAAATCAATATGGTGGTGGTTATTCCTTAACCAGCTAGTTCCCTGTAGAGAGCCTTATTGAGGTGCCATACCACCTGGCAGGCTTGGCATCGACCAATGTGAAGCTCCTCTCCCAGCCTTTGGGTGGTAACTCCTGTGTTAGCCATAATCCCCTCCACCTAGGGTGGAGTGCAGAGACCAACGAGAAGCCTATTGTTCTTGAAGGACCTGCAGTCTCCTTATACAGTAGCCACCCGTGGAGCAACTGAACCAGTTCTGATGAGAAGCTTCCAGCCTTTGGGGGAAGGGTTTTTCCTCTGCCTATATATTGGGAGTTCTTCTTTAAACTTTGAGACCTTGAATAGCAGGTGTTATCTTGGTCTTGTCTCTTTTTGCCACCTTCCCATACATCCCCAGCTTCCCTTCCAGGTAACCCATTCTATGTAACAGTTCCCTAAATAACCACATAGAGACCTTTAAATATTACAAAGCTTAGGCCTTATCCAGGAAGACTCTCTACTAGCTGATCTAAGTTAACCTGACCACCTAGCCCCATCCAGCCATGTGACTAGCTATACCTTCTAGGCCTGGGGTCACGTTCATCTCCTTTGATGTCTCCTGGTGAAAGGTCTTCTTCCTCCTTCTCCTTCCCAGAGTTCCTTTCTCCCTTCCAAGAGTTCCATCTTTTCTCTATTGCCCAATCACAGGCTTTAGCCTTTTAATGACCAATTAACTTAGGGATTAACAAGGTTCTCACAACAAAAACTAGTGTATGTGAGAATTCTTGGGGCATGGAATTTATCATTTTAATACACAACCTCATCAGAACAATCCCAAGATGCTGGTATCTAGGAAAAGAGCTGCACAAGTGAGCCATTCCAATGAGACTCTGTAAGCATCTCTCTGGGCATTTTTTCAGGCCTGGAGGGAAAGGTGAGGGTTCTGTACTCAGAGGAAAGGTAAGAAAAGCCTCCCTGGGAAGTGTATTGAAAAGAAAAACAGGGATTGAAGGAGATGGGAGCCAAAGGGAGTGTAAAGGCAAGGAGGGGGCAGTGTGAATAGAGACGAGACTGAAAGAATGAACTCTATGCACCATTGAAGAGTTTATACACCTTAGATAGCCACCAATTTTTATGTCATCTTTAAAAACATGGGTCTTGACTAGTAATAGTCATTTTGAAGTACATAAGAACCTACTAATCATTGCCTGCAAATTGAGTATATTTTATGATCTTAATGTTATTGACATTAGCTAAACTTATAACATAAAGTAAACTTTGTTTTGTTTTGTTTTTTGGATTTGGTTTTTTTTCGAGACAGGGTTTCTCTGTATAGCCCTGGCTGTTCCTGGAGCTCACTCTGTAGACCAGGCTGGCCTCAAACTCAGAAATCTGCCTGCCTCTGCCTTCCAGAGTGCTGGGATTACATGTGTATGCCACCACCGCCCGGCTAGTAAACTTAAAGTTACTAAATCAAGAGTAGCTTTTGGCAAATAATTTCACAGTCAACAGGCCTTATTGGAGGATCTACCATGTCTTTGATCCAACTTAAGGTTCTGTGGGAAAGGAATTGAAAACCATCATTTTGGATAGCAGCAAATAGTTACACATTTTAAAACAAGAATGTAGCATGATTAGGTTGGCATTTAAAAGCACCACTCTAAGTGTGTATTAGCAGATTGGTTTGAGGTGAAGAAAAGCAATGGAATTGGCTAGAATGTTGATCAAAGTGACACTGGCAGTCTGGACAGTGAAAGACAGATAAATAGCAATGACTTAATTAGAAAGTAAAAATCAAAGGATTTGTGTTATAATTGGATATAGATGAGAAAGGTTTGTTTTACCTTCACAGCTTTTAAGTTCAGACTGTGAAACTGAAATGGAAATGCCATATGTAGAAAACAGCATTGACGGAGAGGTTCGGAGATTTGATTTGGGATAGCTTGACTTGGAGACACATGAGAGACAAAGAAGTGGAGTTTAAGGGGGCGGATTCTGAGTTGGTCCCTGGAAAAGAGGCAAAAGCTGAGAGACCCCCAACTCAATGTTTTTAGACCTCTAAACACCTTGCCCAGCACAGAGTAACTTGTTTTTCTGCTTTCAGCTAGAGAAAGATAGCCCACCCTGTTCTAGTTCCAAAGTTTAACTATACTGTGCCCCAAGGATGTTTGCTCCAGATAATCTCTAATCTTCCTTACTTCCTTATTCTGTACTTCCCCATTCCTTGCATGTTTTGTCCTCCACCCCTTGCCTTGTGAATTGTGTCCTCCAACCCTTGTCTTGTGGTTTTTCCCCTTTAAATATCCCTGACTTCAGTTGCACGGGGTCCTTGTTCCTCTACCCTTGAGTGGTGTACAGCTGTGGAACCCAGAATTCTGGAATAAAGAAATCCTCATGCTATTGCATCGAGACCGTTTCTCGTGAGTGATTTGGGTGTCGCCTTCCGAGGCGTGGGGTGCTGGGGCACCCTCGGTTTTGGGGGTCTTACAAAGCCACAGGAGTTTGGGAAGCACTGGATTCATCAGGAGGAACAGCTGATGAGGAAAGTGTAGATAACATAACTCAGAAAACTCTATTGAGTTTAAGAAAGGAGCTGAGAAGAGAAGACTGCAAAACGACACTTAGTTACAGATAGAAAAGAACCTAACAGGTCACTAAAGGTTCAGAAGGCAGCCGGGAAGTGTGGTGCAAACAAAGAATTAAACAGCAAGTACCACAGAGGCAAACAGAAGTGTAGCTGATAAGTGATGGATTCTGCTCATCAAAGGCTAATCACTGCGGACCTGTGCTACGATCATTTCCAGGGAAAGAATAAATTAGGAATCCAGTGTACCATATGTAACAGATGTGCAGCTGGATCTTCACATGGGTCCCAAACAACAGGAGCTGGGGCTATCCCAAAGCTGTTGCCTGCTCTTGGAAGATGTTCGTCTAGCTGGGCTGCCTTGTCTGCCCTCAGTGGGAGAGGAAGTGCCTAGCCTCACAGAGACTTGATGTGCCAGGATGGGAGGATACCCAAGGGGAGAGAAGGGGAAGGGGGTTGGAGGAAGGATTGTGGGAGGAGGAGACTGGGAGGGGGGCAGTCAGCTGTATGTAAGTGACTAAGTTAAAAAAAAAAAAGAATCTAGTGCACTGGACAGTGGATTAATTGATTCATCCTCAAAAGCTATGAAGTAATTGACAAATTAATACAATTCACTGGGATTTTGGTCATTGATTCAGTCAGGCATCCTTTTAATGGTAAAACTAGAAAGCATAGACAATTCGGCTAGCTTCTGAATGACCTGCAGGGTCTTCAAGCTACTGTCTTCCCTCCTGAATCAACAGTCTCTCTTTAAATTTGGCCTGAAGCATCATAGTTAGCAGCTCTGTCTAGGGAGAGGGGCATGAAAGAACTCTGAAAACATGGCTCCTGGTGTTTTTTTTTCAGAAGACGAAAGCATGGAAAAACAGACGAAGCATTGCTCCATTAACTCCTTAGCACACAAGAAATCATAATAAATGGTCAGCATTTCAATGACTACATAAGTGATTTGCCTCAGAAGGTCTCCAAGAACTTACCTTCTTGAACTAACTTAGTCTTCTCTCTTAAGCAACTCCTTTTACCTCAGCCCTGCACTGGACGAGGAGCGTGCTCTTAGCAGGCTATGTTGAATGGGGACTATCCTCTGAGCTTAGCTAATGTGGAGAAGCCATCCATGAGGATTTCACTGCAATGGATGTGAGGCTAACAGGGATATCAATGATGAGACCGGAGATGTCTGAGTCAATTGAAATACAGTAAACAAGCGATAAGATATTGACTTGGGAAGAACCGGGATGTTAACTTTCTACTTTGAAGTGTCTCCCTGGCATTTTAGCTTCAATTAAGCACTCTCCCATATACATGGTCTTCAACCCAGAACATGTCAACATTAAGTGTGGGGAAGAAGGGGAGAGGAAAACTACTGGGATAAGTAAAATACTTATAAAAACACTTATATGGGGTATAAAGTGGACCACGGGTTCAGAAGAGTCACAAAATGGGAGAGAGAGGTCATGATTTAAAAAAAAAAAGCCTCCTCAGAAGCCAGATATCTTGAGAAAAACCTCTTGAGTTTCCTGCTTTACACAAGGATGAGAATGAACTGACTTTTGTATGACACTCAAAAGACAGAGTGTCCACATGCACGCGACGTTTGGATTAGATAAAGCAATTGTCTAGTGGTTCTATAGTCACTCTGGCAGACTCATATTTCCCGTCTGTCACCTTCATTTGAACAATGGTATTTGCTCATGTCATCCTGACCCAATTATTCTTTTCAGTTCCGCTCCAGTGGTGCAGCCTCAGCAAAGCTTGGTTCATTGTGAACCAACTTCTCGTCTTAAAGATTTTTTTATTACGTTATCTCAGTCTCCTTGCTTCAAGTGAAGACACCACAGCTGCAGGCACCGTAGACTCTCACCCTCCCAAATACCACTCAGGGTTAGCTTCTCTTTCTCTATCTTCTGAGGCACCGCCATCCCATGATATTCCTCTTCAACTCCTGCCTCACCATTGCTCTTGGCATGTAATCACTGAGTCACGTTCACACAACCCCTCTTCCCGTATTCAGTTCTGCAGTTAAATGTCATGAGGTACCACTAAGGTCAGGATCCAGATCTGCCACATGGATCCTCTCAGCTGATGGAGAGAAATGGATGTGCTGGGTCAATGCTCTAGGGCCTAACGTAGAGGGAGCATGCCGGAAGTAAAGCCAAGTGGTTGTTGAATAAAACCCAGTTTCCTTCCACACACTGAGAGCTTTTCCTTTCAGTTCACCACTTTCCAAATTATAAGAGCATTTTCTTGTAAGTCAGAGTTCCTCCCATTGTGTTTTCTCCCTGCAGTGGTAATATTCTTCCACTCATCAAAGCCCATTCATTTCTTTCTCTCTTTCATTTGCCGTGCCTAGGATTTCACACACACTTGGTGCTTCCTTTGAGAGAAACTGGTTTACAGACAAGGCTTCCCACTCCATTTCTAATGTCTCCAGCCTACAAGGAGGCTCTTGGTCTCAAGACCAGAGAGTCACGGTTTAGAGGTTCACATGTCTCCAAACATACTCTGTAAATTCATCCTTTTAAAGCATGACTCTTGCCCCCTCAACTCTTGATCAAAATTAATTAATTGCATAGTGGCCTGATTAACAATTCCTAACGTAGTATCTTCTTTGAGCTAAAATGTCCATTAATGGAAAGCTATAAAAGCATCTTTCTTTAAAACATGGGAGGACATTCTACAGAAAGCATGTGGGATTGAACTGGGAAGTACTATGGAAGATTGACAGGTTTTTCCCAATTAAAATGGAATAAACCAAAGAGATTGCTGTTTCTTTCCATTTGCTCCTCACTGCCAGACATCCAGGTATGTGCTTGAAAGACTGAGATGCTCTCATTGTGTCATCTGGTACTACTTTGGGGGGTCAGCACACTGCGGTCCTACCTTACCGACATCCTTGTAAAGGCTTCTTCTGGGTCACCTGGGATCATAACTCCTTGAATATAACAGGATGGGGAGTTTAAGAAAATAGCTCTGGAGATCATCCCTACCCTGAGGCCAGATGGAAACAGGGATCTCTGCTACCGTTGTGGCAGAGACTCTGTCTTACCCTCTCCTACCTAACCTAGCATTCCTCCGAGTACACAGGTGGGTGATTCCTCCTTAGAACACAGAGCAGCAGACTCCGTTTACTTTGCTCTCCCCTGGCCTGCTCTCAGCTGGCTCCCAGAGCGTGCTCTCTCTTGGCACTATTGGAATCTTCCCTTTGTCAAAATTGCTGTTTTCGAGCCTTCAGTGTCTCTCCCATCTCCCTACCGTCTCTCATCCAATGGGACTCCTCCGTCTCTCTTGCTTACCTGTTAGATCCAGAACTCAACTCAATGGGCTCTTGCTAGACTACTTAATCTCTCTTCTCTAACCTCCCTCCTCAGACTTAAAGCTCTCATTAAAGCCTTTCTGTCTTACTGCAAATGGCTTGCCTTAGGTAGAAACTAGATAAGCAGTCTCAATGACCAGAAAAATGAGTCACTTTCCAAATTCTCACAGACTGTAGCAACTTCTGGCACTGTGCAAGCAAGTGGTGGGCAAACCCCTCTAGCTCTCTCTGCTCTCCACTCTCAAATGTCTGGGCTCTAAGACTTCTTTACTCCCCGCTCTTGTCTTGTCTTGTCTGTGAGCCTTCACTACTTGTTTTTTCTACTCTCTGCACACTCTAGTGTCGCCCTCTGATCACTAAATTCAGTTTCATAGAGATTCAAGTGCCTTTTGGGTGTGGATAATATTAAAAATTGTCGCATGCTGTTCTACTTTATTAAGAGGGCTGGTTCTAGGGCTGGAATTCGGCCTTCCCTCTCCAGATTCCAGTTTGAAAGTTTTCCCCAGCTCCCCCTTCTCTGAGGGGGAGGGGTGTGGGAAGAGAGGAGGGGGGGAGCTTCAGTTGGATGTAAAGTGAATTAAAAAGAAGTTTCTTCCAATGAATCTGTCCTAGGTCAGGGAGGCCACCTGACTGTGACGGAAAGGGAGGAAGATAGAACAGCTAGGAAAGGACACCACGTGCTAAGAACAGCTTAGAGGCAAACGGTTCCCAGGAAGGATTACTAGTGCTTATCTCCTGCTCCTTTTCTTGGTTTGTCTTACTGTCTTTAAAAAATAACTAAGTATAATCACAGTTGTTTAACTCTCAGACTATCCCCCCCTTATATTTCTAAAAACCTTTACTAAAATGTAAACTCTCTTTTATCTTAGGATTTGTTAAGATCATTGTATAAGCTTTCTGTATCTCAGGATTTGTAAGTTCATTGGGCTTGGTTTAAAAGATCTGTAAAATCTGTAACAAAAAAAGTTACAACCAAAGGGTTGGTAGTTAAAGAGAAAACCATACATTTGTAATCTTAATTTGCTACCACATGCTTGCATGCAACTTTGGTTCAATTCTTGTTTATGGAAGTAGAACTTACTAACAAGGTAAGTGATTAATGTTTATACATTCCTAAGGTTGTATAGGTCTGCTCAGGCCAACAGAAACTGACTTAGAGATATGTGTCAACCTATTTACAGCTTTCCTAACTGTGTTCAACACCAGACTTCCAAAATCTTTTAGAGAAAGAACAACATATATTTGATAAATAAGGTTTGTGAATTCCTGAGGTCTATTCAAGCTAACAAAAACTGTCTTAAAGATGTGTGTCTAACCACTTTGACTTTACTAACTTTGTTAAGCTTTATCTACTGTCTAAACTAAGTCATACAAAAACACTGTAATATTCTGTAAAGGTACACTATAAAAGGATCAGAAAAATAAGGTTTCCAGTCTCTATGTGGACCATATTTATGGTTTAAAGTTTTGTTTTGATGCTAAAGGATCTTCAAATTTTTAAGGCCCAAACAGTATAGTGATAAAACTGTAAAATGCTAGTCTTATAAAAGGTACTAACTTGTAACTGTTCAAGATAATTCAGAATGAATGGCCAGCCACCTTATAAATGATCACAATCATTAATGCGCTCAGAACTATGCTTGTAGTCACACTAAGTGCAAATGCAAATTTAATTTGCAGGGACAAGCTTTTGCCTTCTGTATATGTTGTCCAGGTTAAGCCTGAAGCAAGTAACTGACAACAAGTGAAGTTTGTTTAAAACCAGGTATACTTAATATATTACATGATGACTCTCAGACCCTCAGAGATATCTATCTGCTGAATATGGTATTTAAGGTGTTGAATGAAAAAGGCTCCCCAAGAGACAGGAACACGAGCTTCTGGTAGCAGCAGCTGAAGCTATTTCCAAAGAAGCCGGGCAGCAATGGACCCCATCTGGAGCTTGCTTTGAGTGTGGTAACACTGACCACTGAGCAAAGAACTACCCTGGATCTTGCTTAACACCGTGGCCCTGCCCAAACTGTGGACACCGTAGGGTTGAATGCCTCTCCCACTCTGCCTCACCGAGGTAGGCCAGTCCCCCAAGTTCCTCCTTCACAGACATATTCTTCAGATCTTCTTGGTCTTAACGCTGCCCTCTGTGGCTGCCAAAGAATGATGACCTTCGTCATCAACAAGGCCATCGAGATCACCATAGAGGATCCCAGACTGGCTGTCCAGGTAGCGGGTAAGTTTCTGCCATTTTCATGGATACAGAGTCCATGCACTCTGCGATTCCAGCTCCTGCTGACACATCTCTGGCCTCTGTGATGGCACTGGTGGCAAGGCCCTAGCTTTATCAGTTTAGCGGAATCAAGCCGTCAGCCAGAGCCTCCCGCTAGGCCACGCTGCCCGCTGGGTCCATTCATACGCAGAACATTCTGGAAAGTTCTTTCTAGAATTACACTAACTTTGGGTGCAAGAGATTGACATTTTACTTGCTAAAGTCATACATTTTAAAACTCCAGAGTTTAAATTATCCAAATCTCTTAAATAAAAAGTCTTTGAGGCTAAGACACAATTACTTGCCAACCTGGATTAGTTTCATGTATAGAAACCAGGCCGTGCTTTTTCTAGAGGTTTACCTTGCTAAGAAAGACACACTCAGACAGATTTCAATATGAAAACAAATGCAAGCTGCTGTACTGTTGTTGCAATTCCTTTATTTAAAAACCTGGCCTTTCAATGATTGCTCAATAACCAAGCAACCATGTCTCACGGTAAATGATTGGGTGTTTCCAGATTTAAAGAAAAGTTTAAAGTTTATATAAGTTGTCAAGTTCTGAAAAAGGTGACTTAAGGTGTGTGAACACTTGTGAACATGATTAAAGCTGTGTGAGAAATGAGATTCAAGATTATGCATATGATGTTAAGCTTTGAATTCAGATTCGCCGATAGAGTTGTGATAAGCTATTAATCCAGCCTTGGTAAAGCATGGACTACTATTCTCATAGGAAAAAGATCAAAATTCTTGCCACAGGTTCAAAAAATTTTAAATTTCCTTTGGCTGTTTTCTAAAATATAACCTTAAAACATCTCTGTCATACATGTGTGTGTATGTATGTATGTGTGTATGTACACACGCACATCCAGCCCTCTGGACCTAGGAATGTATATTCATGCTTTTAATCTGGAATCTATTTTTGGGTCTTCAAGCTCTCCCCATTAGTTCTCTTTCCTGCAGAGAATTTTCTGTTATTACTGTTAATTCTGAGACACTCTGGAGAGAAACCAGTCCCACCATTTTGGGCCAAATTTAAAGCAAGCTTTATTAAATGTGAAATACTGACCAAGAGATGGACTTTGGTCAGAACCATTTCCTGAGATTTTCCAGGTAAGAAAATTCTGGAATCACATGTCACAGGGGTTTATAAGGACAAACCTATAGGCCCCAATACTTTTCCATGGGGCTTTGTAAGTTTCCAAGAACCACAACTCCCAGCATTCCAGAAAGTTACCTGGTCTTGAGTAGGCGGGGTTTACAGGTTAATTTTGGGCGATACATTGCAAATCAATGTTTATGCTTCTGTTATGTTAATAACGTTTCAGGCTTGGCTTTGCTATGGTTCAAAGGTGTGAGTCTACTCCATCTGTTAGCAGACCCTTAATTTAACTGCTTTTTCTAAGATTTAGGTGAAGATTACAGACAGCAGTCATGGTGTTATATCGAAAACTTTTATCATTTTTTTTGTAAAAATATTTTAAATTATGTAAGCTTTAGAGAGTCATGCTTGGGTCTGTCTGTCACATGTCACATATCAAAAGGCCTGTGGGATCCCTTGCCTGATAAGTACTCCTGTCAGCCAAGGGCTTAAGCCTTCCTAGCTACTGCCTGTCCCTAAAGTGGGCTTTTTACTTTCCTTTGGTCTTGAGACTTCTTTCATCACCCCCAACCACCAGGAACACAAGACGGGCCTGAAAGTCTCGAGTGTACACCCAAGATTAAGTCTCCCTAAATGCCTTAACTTTCCCTTCTGTTATCCCAGTAGATTTCCACCCAGCTGACAGACACCGACCAGGAATCAACTGCAGCCCTGCATAGCCTAAGGTGAGCCCTGGACTTGCTCAGAGCATGTATGTAAACCAATCTAGCCAGTATGACTGTCCCCTGTCTCTTCAGTTTCAGTCAACGAGCCAGATGCTTCTGACAGAATTTCTCAAGTCTCCAGCCATTGCCTTAATTCCTTCCTGCTCCTGTACTTTGACCAACATTCTGGCCTCTCTCTGGGCCCTGAAATGGCCCTGCCCAGCTTCAATGGCCCTGCCCAGCTTCAATGGCCCCGCCCAGCTTCAATGGCCCCGCCCAGCTCTTCACAGTCCTGCCCATCAACTCTCTTTAGCTTCAATCTCTTATCTGAGCTATTCCCTGCTGCTCTCAAGCTTTCTTGTCCCTGACCATGTCCAATTCACTTCTTTTTCTCTCCACTCCAGACTTTCTAGATACCTCTGTCTATTTTCTTTGTCTTATCCATAATAAAAACTTTCCCCAAAATAACGGCACAGCCATTTTGGCAGTTTCTTTACTGTGGCCTTCAAATACTGGTAGAACAACGGATTTCTTCTGACCGGTGGGGTGTAGATAGAGGACCATAAGTCCTTGTACAAGACAACTGGCTCCTTCCCCGTTCCTCTTTTCCCAACCACCTTGTCCACTCAACTGTGCAGCATTCTAGTTTTGCATACTGAGAACACAGACCATGGCCTACGATAGATAAATCCTAGGTTCTGAGAACGTTTTGGAGAACTTTCATGGCAGTCCTGGTCTTTGGATTCTAACATGAGAGAAAAATAAACGTCTTTTCTAAGCTGCAGTAATTTTCCCTCTGTGTCACACCTAGACCAGGTCCCGATTAATTCTATATATGCACTGGGAATTATATTTGTCATGCACCATATATACTGAATATCCATATATGCGCTGGGAATTTTATTTTTCATGCATCATATATGCTGAATATCCAGGAATCAGAGACGTGTGAGAGAAGGGTTTAAGGATTCAAAGTCTTAGGAATTGGATTAGAAAGTATACCTGCTGATCTTCATTCCTGCTGTGACCCCAGGGGGAAATCCCTCTAGCTAAGAAGTGGATAGGACAAGGGAAATATCAACCATTCCATTGGCCAGAACCAGATCTGAAGAAAGAGAGAAGAAAAAGGAGAAGAGAAGGGAGAGAAAGAGAAGGGGAAGAGGAGGAGAAGGAGGAAGAAGAAGAGGAGGAGGAGAAGAAGAAAGGGAAAATGAAAAGGTATAAGAGGGGAGAAGGAAGAGGGGGAGGAGAGGACCATATTGTACTCACACAACATTTTAAAACAGGCAAGAGTAGTTCATCACAACAATGATGGCGGCTAGGAGAGTGCTTACCTTAAAAGATGGCCCTGCCAAGAGCGTGACTGCCATTTCTCTGCTGCTGGGACTGTTCTCTTTCTTGAGTTTTGGGTGTCAGTTACATCATGAGAAAACCCATGGAATTTCGTATAGTGTATATGCTTTTATATACACCAATTGTTAATTGACAGTACATTTTTAAAAGTAAATGAATACAAAGTCACTTTCAAATGGCAGGATTTCTTGCTGAAGCAGACGACTTAGAACGCTAAGGATGACTTGTGAACAGACACTAAAGCTGGTGTCACCAGTGGCCAAAGAGCACATGTGTGTGTGAGACAAAAACAGAAAGTGTGGCCAGAGCAGGGTGAGGTGCAAGAGAAGCAGCTTTATTGAAAATGTGTGACATCAAAAAACGAAATGTACATCCTGGTGTAAAACCGGCAGAGATCACACCGCTCTGGTTTCTCGGTTTTGAGAAGGCAAACTAGCTTTAAGAGAATACACCATCGACTAAGTTCTTCAGCTTTGTGGCACATACCCAAGTCTCTTGTAGGTACCCAGGAAGCCGATAAAGAGGGAAATGCTAGTGAGAGTCGTAAGGGCTAGAGTCTGGGCTCTAATTTCTAAAGTAATTAGGCGCCTAAAAATGGACCCCAAACACACAGATGTAGGAGGAAAGGTGTGTGTGTGTGTGTGTGTGTGTGTGAGAGAGAGAGAGAGAGAGAGAGAGAGAGAGAGAGAGAGAGAGAGAGAAAGAAAACAGGAGATTATCTTATGTTATGGTTTGAATATGCTTGACCCAGGGAGTGGAACTATTAGAAGGTGTAGCCCTGTTGGAGTAGGTGTGTCACTGTAGATAGGGACTTTAAGACCCTCATCCCAGGTGCCTGGAAGCCACTACTCTCATAGCAGCCTTCAGATGAAGATGTAGAACTCTCAGCTCCTCCTGCATCATGGCTGCCTAGATGTAGCCATGTTCCGGCCTTGATGAGAATGGACTGAATCTCTGAACGTGTAAACCAGCCCCAATTAAATATTGGCCTTATAAGACTTGCCTTGGTCATGGTGCCTCTTCACATCAGTAAAACCCTAACTAAGACATCATTCAAGAATGAAAATTGGATTTGTTACAGGACAAAAAGTGCTAGCCTGGAATTCCCTATTATTCTACTAAGGGATAATTAAGAAATAGATACAGAACCTTTAGGAAAGTAACTACTTAGTGCTCTAGAGGTTGAGATAGAAAGACTGCCGGCCTGTGATGAATTTTTACACTAAATTTTAGCAGCCAAATGCATAATAGAAACTATTAAAATTACAGTTAAATCAATAGGCACTCAAGAAGTGGTAATAAACAACCTTAAGACAGATCTAATACATTTGGAAAGCATTTATTTTTATTTATATGCATTTGAGATTTTGTGTGTATGTACCTGTGCACAGCATGCTTGTGGTTGGCGCCCACAGAGGCCAAAAGGGCATCAGATCCCTTGGAACTAGAGTTACAAAGTTGGGAGCTGCCTCACAGGGGCTGAGAGCCAAACCTGAGCCCTCTGGAGAGTATGCAGTGATCCTAACTGTTGAGTCATCTCTCCAGCCCCCCCCCCCCTTTTTTTTTTGATTTGGTTTTTTTTCGAGACAGGGTTTCTCTGTATAGCCCTAGCTGTCCTGGAACTCACTCTGTAGATCAGGCTGGCCTCAAACTCAGAAATCCGCCTGCCTCTGCCTCCCAGAGTGCTGGGATTACAGGCGTGCGCCACCACCGTCCGGCTACTCTCCAGTCCCTAATTATGGAACTAAAAATAAATTTAAAAGACAAATGATACATGGGAAAAGAGGTTCAGCAACTAGAACAAAGACCAACTATATAACATTCCCTCATAAAGTAATACATGTATGCTGCTATCCTGCTAGTGTTGTCTAACTAAACTTTTGCCGTGATGGCAGTGTTCAAAGTCCAAGCTGTTCAATAGTGTATCCACAACCCACAAGAGCATGTAAAAGGATGCTAGTGCCAGAATTGAAATATAATATCTTAGTTGGACAGTGGTAGCACACGCTTTAATCCCAGCACTTGGGAGGCAGAGGCAAGTGGATTTCTGAGTTCGAGGCCAGCCTGGTCTACAGAGTGAGTTTCAGGACAGCCTGGATGTAAATAAATGAGGGACCGTCTACTTTCCCACAGAGAAACCCTGTCTCAAAACAAAAAACAAACAAACAAAAAAAGAAATATAATATCTTGTGTACATTTGGTTAATTTCTTTGGTTTTTTATTAATTCTTGAAATTCCTTTTATTTTTGATATCATAGCATAATTATAACATTTACCCCCCCCCATTTCTTCCCTCCAAAGCCTCCCATATACCCCTTCTTGTTCTCTTTAAAATTAGTGTCCTTTTTTCTTCTCATTGTTTTCACATATAATCTGTGTATATATTTGTGCATATGTATTTTCTAGTACATATATACAACTGTCTTAGGGGTTCCATTGCTGTGAAAAGACACCATGACCAAGGCAAGTCTTATAAAGGAAAATATTAAAGTGGGGCTGGTTTACAGTTTCAGAGGTTCAGTCCACTATCAGCATGGTGGGAAGCGTGGCAGCCTGCAGGCAGACATGGGGCTGGAGGAGCTGAGAGTTCTACATCTGGATCTGAAGGCACAGGATAAGACTGTTTCAGACTGAGCATGGCTTCAGCATATATAAGACCTCAAAGCATGCTTCCACAGTGACACACGTCCTCCAGCAAGGCCACATCTCCTAATCGTGTCACTCCCTATAGGTCAACCATTCAAACATGAGTCTGTGGAGGCCATATCTCTTGAAATCACAACAACCTCTCTGGAAAGCCCTTCAGTGGTGTGACTCAAGACCTTAGAAATACAAACTCTTTGACCAATATCTGTTCTTTTAGAAATTCATCTGAAGAAAATAAGCTTTTCAAATGTAGTGAAAGTTTCTTGTATAAGAACAATTATATCAGTATTAGTTCTAACAGTGGAAGCTGGAAATCTTATTAGTCAGTGATGGAGAAACTGTTAAATAAATGCGGGGCCTTCTACTTTCCCATACTCTATAATTTTTTCCTGTTCTTGCTTAGTGATAAAGAATGCTCAAGAGGGCTGAAGAGATGGCTCAGTGGTTAAGAGCACTGACTGCTCTTCTGAAGGTTCTGAGTTCAAATCTCAGCAAGCACATGTTGGCTCACAACCATCCTAACAAGATTGACAAGCTCTCTGGAGTCTCTGAAGACAGATACAGTGTACTCAAATATAATAAATAAATAAATCTTTTTTAAAAAAGAATGCTTAAAAAAGAAACAAAAAGGAAGAACGTATTATGCAGTGCAATCATAACAAACATTAAGTACATTGCACATATATGAGCACTGTATTTCATGAAATATGTTCATAACACACAGAATCAAAATTAAGTAATACAAAAAAAACATTGTAGGTCATTGTCTAGGGGAGGTGGGATTATTTTATTTTTATCTTTTTTCTTTCCTGGTTTCCCTACTCCTACAAAATACTCATGAATAGTTTTTGCTTTTAAAATCAGAAAAGAACGATGGCTTTTGTTAAAGCTTTTAAGACCATTCCACAATTCCCTCTCTTTAGGTTTTAAAGTCTTGAATAGACTGAGTCCCTTTACCTTTCCAAATTCTTTCCAACTGCTGGTTATTAGTCATATCAAGCTTCCCTCTGTGAGGTGTCTGTCCTTGCCTGTCTTCCCCCATGTGGTCTGATTTCCTATGGAGCACCAGACAGTTTTGGAAACATTCACAGACACTCTCATTTATCCTGCTGAACAACCCTGAAAGGTAAGTATTACAATCTGCACTTTAAGCAGCAAAAGGGGAGGAAACTCTTTGCAGCTAACCCTCTATCTTCTTCTCCTGTACAAATGATTTGACCCTGGAGCTGTTGTTTACTTACAGGGTGACCTCAGAGTTCTTTACTGTTTAAGTCTTATTTTTCTATGTACAAAACTGGGGGCAAGGGGACACAGTATAAAGACTACGGGGAGGGGGAGTTGGGGTGTTTGCAGATGAGTGAGGTGAGCTCTACCTGATAGCACAATGTTTGACCCTTTTTAGTGCCAGGAGGTTGTGATGAGCAGAAGTGACAGGTCTTAGCCCACAGGGCCGAGGCTTAGAAAAGGGAAGCAGAGACAGAGTAAATGCCAGATGATAGGGTTCCTGCATGGAATAGCATTTCTGAAAGGCTGTGGTGTGGGTGCCTGCCTGAGGGACGTTTTCCTGGAAGACTTGAGACGTGCAAAAGCAGTATGGCATCTGTTTTTTAACGTACTCACATTTTTACTCAAAAATGCTGTAGAGAGATGTCAACTTTTCTATGGCTTTCATTGGAGAGGACAAGGCGGCAGTGGCTGCTGGGAGACAGTGTGGCACAACCCACTGTCTGAGGGCCCTTCCATTTTGCCACAAAGTCCAGCACCACAGAGCCCACAGTCACCCAATCAGTGCAAAGTATTCTTGCTTTTATGTACCAAGAAGAATGTGTAACATTCAGAGTGCAGCAAAGCCCACACCCACATTGTTCTGTGAGAGTCTTCCTTACTAGGCAGTAGGCACCACCAGCTTCTATAAGCCTAGCATTATCAGGAAATAATTCAGAAATGCACACTGAAGGAGTTCTGCTACAAATGGTATTTATTACTTCAAAAGAGAGAATTGTTTTCCCTTTTATGGTATCTAAGATATCCTTTTTTTTTTTTGAAAGCGTCTTCCCAGCACATTACAAATGACTTCAGAGTTGGGAAATGCTCCTTGCTAGGAAGACAAAGTTTGGTCCCTAAGTCCTGATGGGAAGATTGTTTATTTGGGCAAACTGCATTCTTCTGTCAGTAAGGCCTAAGGAGTTTACTATTAATCCCAAATGTAAACCCTACTTAAGAGACACTGCTTACAAAGGGAGATTACTATTTAACTCTGGTGTTCAGAGCACATCTTGTAAACTCCTCCAGAAAAGGAGAGTGCTTGCTGCTGTTAACCCTGGCACCCTCACGTGCATGCGGAATTCCAGTGGCTGCCCTAGGTGATCTGGAATCACTGCATCTTCTATTTCTACCCATCAGACTTCCCCCAACTCATATGAGGATTTCTCCTGTGGCGGAACATGTGCCAAGTCTAGACAGGCAAAGCAGGAGACCGGAAATGGTAGCTGTCCTCCCTGGCATGGGAACTTTTCCTGCTTTCAAGGGTCACTGTCTGGACAGAAATGAAGTCAGAAACTGAATTAAAGGTGGGTAGGTTTAGCAATACAAGCACAGCGTAGTGGGCAGGATGTAACAATGGGATATATGAATATTCATCATCAAAATTGCCCATGCTTATCTGATCATCAAACTGGGAGTTCTCAGTCCTCTCTGGCAACCTGGTACACTGGAAGTGTGACAGCGGAAGAGGAAGGACCTCCGGTCCCTGAAGAAATGCTCTCAAATGTTCCTTTCCAGAGAACCCAGACGACCGGAAAGGCTGCATAGGAGCTCACCAGTCTCTAGAACAAGGAACAAGCCTGGCCTACTGCAGGGCAGACCCATGCAGAGGGGCAGGAAGGCGGAAAGAAACAGAGTTTAGGCCCTTCCTCCTCTTCCCACAGGTTCTCTACCAGTTCTTTTTTCCTTCTCCCCATCTCCTTCCCTCCTCCCCCCTTCCTATCTCCTCCCCTTCCCTCTTCTTTTTATTATTATTATTTTATTATTTTTTTATTTTCTATATTATTTGTTTACATTCCAAGTGATTTTTCCTTTCCCAGTTCCCCCCTCCCCATAAGTTCCATAAGCCCTCTTCCCTCCACCCATTCCCCAATCACCCCCTTCCATTTCTCTGTCCTGGTACTCCTCTACAATGTTGCATCAAGCCTTTCCAGGACCAGGGCCTTCTACTTCCTCTTCTTGTGAATCATTTGATATAAGAATTGTGTCTTAGCTATTCAGAGCTTCTGGGTTAATATCTACTTATCAGTGACTGCATTCCATGTGTGTTCTTTGTGATTGGGTTACCTTACTTAGGATGATATTTTCCAGTTCCAACCATTTGCCTAAGAATTTCAGGAATTCATTGTTTTTAATTGCTGAGTAGTATTCCATTGTGTAAATATACCACATTTTCTGTATCCATTCTCCCAGAGGGACATCTGGGTTCTTTCCAGATTCTGGCTATTATAAATAAGGCTGCTATGAACATAATGGAGCATGTGTCTTTATTGCATGCCGGGGAATTCTCTGGATATATGCCCAGTAGTGGTATAACAGGGTCCTCCAGAAGTGTCATGCCCAGTTGTCTGAGGAACTGACAGACTGATTTCCATAGTGGTTGTACCATCTTGCAATCCCACCAGCAGTGGAGGAGTGTTCCTCTTTCTACATATCCTTGCCAACACCTGCTGTCTCCTGAGTTTTTAATCTTAGCCATTCTGACTGGTGTGAGGTGAAATCTCAGGAGGCAAAAGGCACTGTCAAAAGGACAAAACGGCAACCAACAAGTTGGGAAAAGATATTCACCAACCCTACATCCGACAGAGGGCTAATATCCAATATATACAAAGAACTCAAGAAGTTAGACTCCAGAGAGCCAAATAACCCTATTAAAAATGGGGTATAGAGCTAAACAAAGAATTTTCATCTGAAGAATTTCGAATGGCTGAGAAGCACCTTAAGAAATGTTCAGCATCATTAGTCATTAGGGAAATGCAAATCAAAACAACCCTGAGATTTCACCCCTTCCCCCTTCTACCTCCCCTTCGCATCTCCAATCCCTCCTCTTCTTCCTTCTTCCCTCCTCCCTCCTCACCATGCCTCTGGTACCCAAGAAACCCAGATAAAAGAAAACTTGCTCTGTAGTTTTCCTGTACCTAACTGAGTATACTTGTATGTGAAGGACTGGGCCTGGGGGTGGGAAGGAAGGAGACCCTTCACTCAGAGCAGAGTCCTTCAGAACCCTGGCAGGAGGACTGGCCAGTCCTGTGCTCTTGCCTCCAACAGGCACTCAGGCTGAGGCCTTTCAACGTTTCAATAAAAGGCAGAGTGGAGCCCCTGGCTGTAGGCCCTTCCAGGGCAGCAGGCATGAGCCCCTTCCCACCCATCTCTGCTTCTCCTTTCGCAGGTCTGTGGGCCAAAGACCTGACACCTCTCAGCTCTGCACTTCACCATGGGAGCAACCTCCTGGAATTTCTTTAAAACTCCTTTTTTTACAAAAGGTTATTTAGATTTATTTATATTTTGTGTGTATGAGTGTTTTGCCTGCATGTATGAATGGGCACTATGTGCTCAGAGGTCAGAAAACAACACTGCATATCCCCTGCAGCTTGAGTTAGGGGATGGTTGTGAGCCACCTCTTCCTTTTCTTTTTTCTCCCAGAGGTCCAAGGAAGCCCCAGGTGTGTCTCCATGCCAACCTTCTACAAACCCAAACATCTGGCTTTCTCGAGTAGCATCTCTCTCTCTCTCTCTCTCTCTCTCTCTCTCTCTCTCTCTCTGTGTGTGTGTGTGTGTGTGTGTGTGTATGTGTGTGTGTATGTGTGTGTTCCTTTTCAAAGCTTTAAAAAACAGACCAGTGCTTTCAAGACTCTGGCTTCTGAAGGTTTCTGTCCACAGGTGATAACAGATCTTGAAACAGGATCTTTATAATTTGTTTGGCTTCACATTTATCCTTATAAAGCTATACAGTAACAGCCGAGGGTCATGAATACACTTAGGTAAGAGAAGCTAAAGAGGAGACAAAGAGGATCATTAGAAATAGAGCTGTAGCTCCAGAGTTGCATCTTCTTGAAGGCTCTCACAGCCCAGCAGGCCATAGCACTCACAGCAGACTGCAGACTAATTCTGGGCAGGCTGCAGCCTCTCCCCTTCCAAGGTTGACTTACACAAGCTTAGTTACAATTTTCCAGATACTCAGCCTGGTCCTGAGCCACCTTCTCCTCTAAGAGACAACCCTCCTTCTCCCCCAACCCCGGGATTCGATCTGACTGTGGCCAACTGCTTTCCAAGCTTTCGAGCAGGCCACCTGGAAATACAGAGATAACCTGGTGAAATACAGGATTTACAGGGGCCAGGGTGCATTGTGTGTGTGGGTGGGGACAGCGGTGGGGTGTGGCTGCACATGTCCCGCCACGGATGATGAAACTGGGAGGTAATATATGAGCCCTGTGAGAGCACAGGGGGAATACTATGTTCCTCGTGGCCTCCCAAGGAAGACGAACATAATGAGCTGGCTGTGTTTCAGAGAAGAGTAATTAGGATGATTAAGGGACCAGAGGGAGTGACTTAGGGGGAGAGATTAAAGGTATTAAGCATGTATACCTTGGCTGGGCTCAAAGCAGAGGGAATGTGGAAACTCCATAAGCATCCTCAGATCATAAACATCAGGAGAAGTGGAATTGTTTCATAGGGTCCCCGAAGGATGATCCTGGAAGTAATAGGCTGGAAGAAAAGAAAACAACTACCTGTTGCAGGGAGCTTCTGATCGGAGCCAGAAGCCACAAGTGCGGGGTGGTAACTAACACTTTGTTTCCTTTTAAAAACAAATAGGGACCCTGTATTCTAGGGGAGACCTTAGATTGGATAGCAGAGACAGATCTCAAGGAGAAGAGATGCCCTGAAGGAAGAACTAGTAACACTAGATAATGATTCTTTTTTTAGAGTCTCAACAGGAAAGGCTCCCTGTTGACTGACATTAATTATTACTTGTTTTAACATAGCATTTAAAGTGTTACTCTGTCGCACCAATGCCTTCTAAAGTGATCTAACAAGGCCTGTCTCCTTAATACTCTGGAATAGTCTCTCCTTTGTGCATGAAATCCCCCAACCTGTAACTCCTTCCCTCGCCCCACTCCCTAGCTGTTAAATCTTACCCACTTTTTCAGAATCTTCCCCTTCTGGTCTCTCCAAGTGCTTTGTCTCTTCCTTATTGTGGTATCATCTATCCATCACACACTATTTGAATTGATAGCTAGTAGAATGGCTGTCAACGTGATTGGATCTGGAGTCAACAGACAGGCAAGCTTCCCGGCACTCCTGTGAATGGTTTCTGTCCATCACATTACTTGAAGTGGGTCAACTTACTGTAAATGTTGGTGGCATGTACTGCACTTTCCAGTGGCAATCCAGACAAAAGGGAGAAGGAAAATAGAAACTTTCCTTTTTTGGTGCTTGTCTTCGTACTTGCTGGCAAGTAATGGCCATTGCTGCACTCTTTAACTCATATTAGAGGCAGCTTCTTTGAACTTTCAACACAGACCAGGTCTTTGTGGCCATATTAAAACCACTGAGACATCCAACGAATGGAGTCTCATACATTTAAGCCAATCCGATTTCCACAGTATCTGTGTCATTTTACATTTCTGTCACAGCATATGAAAATTAATAGGTTTTCAACTCCCCACCCACAGTTGCTTTGTTTTTTTTTTTTATTCGATATAATTTATTTACATTTCAAATGATTTCCCCTTTTCTAGCCCCCCCACTCCCCGAAAGTCCCGTAAGCCCCCTTCTCTTCCCCTGTCCTCCCACCCACCCCTTCCCACTTCCCCGTTCTGGTTTTGCCGAATACTGTTTCACTGAGTCTTTCCAGAACCAGGGGCCACTCCTGCTTTCTTCTTGTACCTCATTTGATGTGTGGATTATGTTTTGGGTATTCCAGTTTTCTAGGTTAATAACCACTTATTAGTGAGTGCATACCATGATTCACCTTTTGAGTCTGGGTTACCTCACTTAGTATGATGTTCTCTAGCTCCATCCATTTGCCTAAGAATTTCATGAATTCATTGTTTCTAATGGCTGAATAGTACTCCATTGTGTAGATATACCACATTTTTTGCATCCAGTCTTCTGTTGAGAGATACCTGGGTTCTTTCCAGCATCTGGCAATTATAAATAGGGCTGCTATGAACATAGTAGAGCATGTATCCTTATTACATGGTGGGGAGTCTTCTTCTGGGTATATGCCCAGGAGTGGTATAGCAGGATCTTCTGGAAGTGAGGTGCCCATTTTTCAGAGGAACCGCAAGACTGCTTTCCAGAGTGGTTGTACCAATTTGCAACCCCACCAGCAGTGGAGGAGTGTTCCTCTTTCTCCACACCCTCTCCAACACCTGCTGTCTCCTGAATTTTTAATCTTAGCCATTCTGACTGGTGTAAGATGAAATCTTAGGGTTGTTTTGATTTGCATTTCCCTAATGACTAATGAAGTTGAGCATTTTTTAAGATGCTTCTCCGCCATCCGAAGTTCTTCAGGTGAGAATTCTTTGTTTAACTCTGTACCCCACTTTTTAATAGGATGTTCGGTTTTCTGGAGTCTAACTTCTGGAGTTCTTTATATATATTGGATATTAGCCCTCTATCTGATGTAGGATTGGTGAATATCTTTTCCCAATTTGTTGGTTGCCGATTTGTCCTCTTGATGGTGTCTTTTGCCTTACAGAAACTTTGTAATTTTATGAGGTCCCATTTGTCAATTCTTGCTCTTAGAGCATACGCTATTGGTGTTCTGTTCAGAAACTTTCTCCCTGTACCGATGTCCTCAAGGGTCTTCCCCAGTTTCTTTTCTATTAGCTTCAGAGTATCTGGCTTTATGTGGAGGTCCTTGATCCATTTGGATTTGAGCTTAGTACAAGGAGACAAGGATGGATCAATTCGCATTCTTCTGCATGCTGACCTCCAGTTGAACCAGCACCATTTGTTGAAAAGGCTATCTTTTTTTCCATTGGATATTTTCAGCCTCTTTGTCGAGGATCAAGTGGCCATAGGTGTGTGGGTTCATTTCTGGATCTTCAATCCTGTTCCATTGATCCTCCTGCCTGTCACTGTACCAATACCATGCAGTTTTTAACACTATTGCTCTGTAGTATTGCTTGAGGTCAGGGATACTGATTCCCCCAGATTTTCTTTTGTTGCTGAGAATAGTTTTAGCTATCCTGGGTTTTTTGTTGTTCCAGATGAATTTGATAATTGCTCTTTCTAACTCTGTGAAGAATTGAGTTGGGATTTTGATGGTTATTGCATTGAATCTGTATAGTGGTTTAGGCAAAATGGCCATTTTAACTATATTGATTCTACCAATCCATGAGCATGGGAGGTTTTCCCATTTTTTTTATTCGATATAATTTATTTACATTTCAAATGATTTCCCTTTTCTAGCCCCCCACTCCCCGAAAGTCCCGTAAGCCCCCTTCTCTTCCCCTGTCCTCCCACCCACCCCTTCCCACTTCCCCGTTCTGGTTTTGCTGAATACTGTTTCACTGAGTCTTTCCAGAACCAGGGGCCACTCCTCCTTTCTTCTTGTACCTCATTTGATGTGTGGATTATGTTTTGGGTATTCCAGTTTTCTAGGTTAATATCCACTTATTAGTGAGTGCATACCATGATTCACCTTTTGAGTCTGGGTTACCTCACTTAGTATGATATTCTCTAGCTCCATCCATTTGCCTAAGAATTTCATGAATTCATTGTTTCTAATGGCTGAATAGTACTCCATCGTGTAGATATACCACATTTTTTGCATCCACTCTTCTGTTGAGGGATACCTGGGTTCTTTCCAGCATCTGGCAATTATAAATAGGGCTGCTATGAACATAGTAGAACATGTATCCTTATTACATGGTGGGGAGTCTTCTTCTGGGTATATGCCCAGGAGTGGTATAGCAGGATCTTCTGGAAGTGAGGTGCCCATTTTTCAGAGGAACCGCAAGACTGCTTTCCAGAGTGGTTGTACCAATTTGCAACCCCACCAGCAGTGGAGGAGTGTTCCTCTTTCTCCACACCCTCTCCAACACCTGCTGTCTCCTGAATTTTTAATCTTAGCCATTCTGACTGGTGTAAGATGAAATCTTAGGGTTGTTTTGATTTGCATTTCCCTAATGACTAATGAAGTTGAGCATTTTTTAAGATGCTTCTCCGCCATCCGAAGTTCTTCAGGTGAGAATTCTTTGTTGAACTCTGTACCCCATTTTTTAATAGGGTTGTTTGGTTTTCTGGAGTCTAACTTCTTGAGTTCTTTATATATATTGGATATTAGCCCTCTATCTGATGTAGGATTGGTGAATATCTTTTCCCAATTTGTTGGTTGCCGATTTGTCCTCTTGATGGTGTCCTTTGCCTTACAGAAACTTTGTAATTTTATGAGGTCCCATTTGTCAATTCTTGCTCTTAGAGCATACGCTATTGGTGTTCTGTTCAGAAACTTTCTCCCTGTACCGATGTCCTCAAGGGTCTTCCCCAGTTTCTTTTCTATTAGCTTCAGAGTATCTGGCTTTATGTGGAGGTCCTTGATCCATTTGGATTTGAGCTTAGTACAAGGAGACAAGGATGGATCAATTCGCATTCTTCTGCATGTTGACCTCCAGTTGAACCAGCACCATTTGTTGAAAAGGCTATCTTTTTTCCATTGGATGTTTTCAGCCTCTTTGTCGAGGATCAAGTGGCCATAGGTGTGTGGGTTCATTTCTGGATCTTCAATCCTGTTCCATTGATCCTCCTGCCTGTCACTGTACCAATACCATGCAGTTTTTAACACTATTGCTCTGTAGTATTGCTTGAGGTCAGGGATACTGATTCCCCCAGATTTTCTTTTGTTGCTGAGAATAGTTTTAGCTATCCTGGGTTTTTTGTTGTTCCAGATGAATTTGATAATTGCTCTTTCTAACTCTGTGAAGAATTGAGTTGGGATTTTGATGGTTATTGCATTGAATCTGTATAGTGGTTTAGGCAAAATGGCCATTTTAACTATATTGATTCTACCAATCCATGAGCATGGGAGGTTTTCCCATTTTTTGAGGTCTTCTTCCATTTCCTTCTTCAGAGTCTTGAAGTTCTTGTCATACAGATCTTTCACATGTTTGGTAAGAGTCACCCCAAGATACTTTATACTGTTTGTGGCTATTGTGAAGGGGGTCATTTCCCTAATTTCTTTCTCAGCCTGCTTATCCTTTGAGTATAGGAAGGCCACTGATTTGCTTGAGTTGATTTTATGACCTGCCACTTTGCTGAAGTTGTTTATCAGCTGTAGGAGCTCTCTAGTGGAGTTTTTTGGGTCACTTAGGTAGACTATCATGTCGTCTGCAAATAATGATAGTTTGACTTCTTCCTTTCCAATTTGTATCCCTTTGACCTCCTTATGGTGTCGAATTGCCCAAGCTAGTACCTCAAGTACAATATTGAAAAGATAAGGAGAAAGGGGGCAGCCTTGTCTGGTCCCTGATTTCAGTGGGATTGCTTCAAGTTTCTCTCCATTTAGTTTGATGCTGGCTACCGGTTTGCTGTATATTGCTTTTACTTTGTTTAGGTATGTGCCTTGAATTCCTGTTCTCTCCAAGACTTTAAGCATGAAAGGATGCTGAATTTTGTCAAATGCTTTTTCAGCATCCAATGAGATGACCATGTGGTTTTGTTCTTTGAGTTTGTTTATGTAGTGGATTGTATTGATGGATTTCCATATATTGAACCAACCCTGCATTCCCGGGATAAAGCCTACTTGATCATGGTGGATGATCGTTTTGATGTGTTCTTGGATTCGGTTGGCAAGAATTTTATTGAGTATTTTTGCATCGATGTTCATAAGGGAAATTGGTCTGAAGTTCTCTTTCTTTGTTGGATCTTTGTGTGGCTTTGGTATCAGCGTAATTGTGGCTTCGTAGAAGGAATTGGGTAGTGTTCCTTCTGTTTCTATTTTGTGGAATAGTTTGAAGAGTATTGGTGTTAACTCTTCTTTGAAGGTCTGGTAGAATTCTGCACTGAAACCATCTGGTCCTGTGCTTTTTTTGGTTGGAAGACTTTCTATGATGCCTTCTATTTCTTTAGGCATTATGGGACTGTTTAGATGGTCTATTTGGTCCTGATTTAATTTTGGTATTTGGTATCTGTCAAGGAAATTGTCCATTTCCTCCAGATTCTCCAGTTGTGTTGAGTACAGGCTCTTGTAGTAGGATCTGATGATTTTTTGGATTTCCTCAGTTTCCGTTGTTATATCTCCCTTTTCATTTCTAAGTTTGTTAATTTGGATACTTTCTCTGTGCCCTTTGGTCAGTCTGGCTAAGGGTTTATCTATCTTGTTGATTTTCTCAAAGAACCAGCTCCTGGTTTTGTTGATTTTTTGTATGGTTCTCTTTATTTCTACTTGATTGATTTCGGCCCTGAGTTTGATGATTTCCTGCCTTCTACTCCTCCTGGGTGAAATAGCTTCTTTTTGTTCTAGGGCTTTCAGGTGTGTCATTAAGCTGGTAATGTATGCTCTCTCCATTTTCTTTTTGGAGGCACTCAGGGCTATGAGTTTTCCTCTTAGCACTGCTTTCATTGTGTCCCATAGATTTGGGTATGGTGTGTTTTCATTTTCATTGTGTTCTAAAAAGTCTTTAATTTCTTTCTTTATTTCTTCCTTGACCAAGGTATCATTGAGTAGAGTATTGTTCAGTTTCCACCTGTATGTGGATTTTCTGTTGTTTCTGTTGCTATTGAAGTCCACTTTTACTCCATAGTGATCAGATCGGAGGCATGGGATTAGTTCGATCTTCTTATATTTGTTGAGGTCTGTCTTGTGACCAATTATATGGTTGATTTTGGAGAAGGTACCATGAAGTGCTGAGAAAAAGGTATATTCTTTTGTTTTAGGATAGAATGTCCTATATATATCTGTTAAATCTAATTGGTCCAAAGCTTCAATTAGTTTCATTGTTTCCCTGTTTAGTTTCTGCTTTCCTGATCGGTCCATTGAGGAAAGTGCAGTGTTGAAGTCACCCACAATTATTGTGTTAGGTGCAATGTGTGCTTTGAGTTTTAATAAAGTTTCTTTTACGAAAGAGGGTGCCCTTGCATTTGGAGCATAGATGTTCAGGATTGAGAGTTCTTCTTGTTGTATTTTTCCTTTGACCAGCAAGAAGTGTCCCTCAGGGTCTCTTTTGATGACTTTGGGTTGAAAGTCAATTTTATCTGATATTAAAATGGCTACTCTAGCTTGTTTCCTGAGACCATTTGCTTGTAAAATTGTCTTCCATTCTTTTAATCTAAGGTAGTGTTTGTCTTTGACCCTGAGGTGTGTTTCCTGTAAGCAGCAAAATGTAGGGTCCTGTTTACGTATCCAGTCAGTTAGTCTGTGTCTTTTTATTGGGGCATTAAGTCCATTGATGTTAAGAGATATTAAGGAATAGTGATTGTTACTTCCTATCATTTTTGACGTTATTTTTTAAATTTGATTGCTTAACTTCTTTTGGGTTTGATGAAAGGTTACTATCTTGCTTTTTCCAGGGTGAAGTTTCCCTCCTTGTATTGGTGTTGTCCTCCTATTATCCTTTTTAGGGCTGGGTTTGTGGATAGATATTGGGTAAACTTGGTTTTGTCATGAAATATCTTAGTTTCTCCATCTATGGTGATTGAGAGTTTTGCTGGATATAGTAGTTTTGGTTGGCATTTGTGTTCTCTTAGAGTCTGCATGAGATCTGCCCAGGACCTTCTAGCCTTCATAGTCTCAGGTGAAAAATCTGCTGTGATTCTGATAGGTCTTCCTTTATATGTTACTTGGCCTTTTTCTCTTACTGCCTTTAATATTCTTTCTTTGTTTAGAACATTTGGTGTTTTGATTATTATGTGACGGGAAGTATTTCTGTTCTGGTCCAGTCTGTTTGGAGTTCTGTAGGCTTCTTGTATATTCCTGGGCATCTCTCTCTTTAGGTTAGGGAAGTTTTCTTCCATAATTTTATTGAAGATATTTGCTGGCCCTTTAAGTTGTAAATCTTCACTCTCATCTATGCCTATAATCCTTAGGTTTGGTCTTTTCATTGTGTCCTGGATTTCCTGGATATTTTGGGTTGCAAGCTTTTTGCATTTTGCATTTTCTTTAACTGTTGTGTCCATGGTTTCTATGGAATCTTCAGCATCTGAGATTCTTTCTTCTATCTCTTGTATTCTGTTGTTGATATTTGCATCTCTGTCCCCTGATTTCTTCCCAAGGCTTTCTATCTCCAAAGTTGTCTCCCTTTGAGTTTTCTTAGTTGTTTCTACTTCTGATTTTAGATCCTGGATGGTTTTGCTTAGCTCCTTCACTTGCTTGTTTGTGCTTTCCTGTAATTCTTTAAGAGATTTTTGGGTTTCCTCTTTCATGACCTCAGCCTGTTGACCAAAGTTCGCCTGTATTTCTTTAAGTGTTTTTTGCATTTCCTCCTTGTTGGCTTTTGTATTCTCCTGGATTTCTTTCAATGATTTTTGTGTTTCCCTTGCAAGGGCTTCTAACTTTTGATCCATTTTCTCCTGAATTTCTTTAAGTATGTCCTTCATGTGTTCCTGTACCAGCATCATGACCAGTGATTTTAAATCCAAATCTTGTTTTACTGGTGTGATGGGGTATCCAGGACATGCTGGTAGAGGAGAATTGGGTTCAGATGTTGCCATATTGCCTTGATTTCTGTTAGTGACGTTCCTGCATTTGCCTTTTGCCATCTAGTTCTCACTGGTGTTACTTGGTCTTGTCAATGCTGGACTCACCAGTGCAAGCTGCCCCTTCCCTGTTGGCCTCTGGTGCACAGCTTACCCCCTGTACTGCCTGTAGACAGGGTGCTGCTGCCCAGGCTGATCAGATCCCAAAGCAGGCACCTGAAGGCTCCCGCTGGGGCCCGCTGGATTCACTGGAGCACATCGACTTCTCCCAGCTGGCCGCCCGGAAGCCCCGATAGCCTCTTGCAGGACCTGGAGATGTGGTGCGGCCGCCCAGGCTGACCTGCTTTAAGTTTTATTATATTATCATTATAGCCATCTTATAGGGTGTGACATGTTGTACCCCCGAGTTGGTGTTTTGCTTCCTTATTGACTAAGGATTTCTAGCATCTTTTCAAGCGCTTCATAATTATATTTTTCCAGTCTTCAGAAACAAATGTCTATCCAAGTCATTTGCCAGTTCTTAAGTTTGCTTCTTGGTTTCACTATTGCTAACTGTGTTTATGTATCTGAAAAATGTCATCTGTAAATGAAAAATGAAAATCATAAGATTTCACTTTTTTGGTTTTGGGGGATATATATGCAAAAAAATTTATTTGATAAAGACCAATTTATTCATTTTTAATCATTGATGGTATTTTTAGATTCATACCTAAAATAAAGATCTACTGCTAAATCCAAGGATAAGATGGAGTTGCTGCTGTGTCATGTTCTAAGAATGTAACTGTTTTAGTCTTCATAGTTGGGTCTTTGACTCATTTTGAGTTAGTAATAATGTAAGGTGTGAGGGAAGGATGTGGTTTTATTCTTTTGCTTGTGAATATCTAATTGACTTGTCACCATTTGGTGAAGAAATTTATTCTTTCCACATGCCATGGTCTGGTCTCTCATTGTCAATAAGCCACTTGACCATGAATACATGGGTTTGTTTCTGAATTTCCACTATGTCTATGCTGACACCAATCCCACATGCCTTTTATTGCAGTAAATTTGTGATTGATTTAAAAACTAGAAAGTATATTTGTTTCACATTCATTAAACCAGGCGTGGTGGTATACATCTTTGATCCAGGTCCTAAGGAGACAGAGACAGACAGATCTCTGTGAGTTCAAAGCAAGCCTGCCTCTCTCTCTCTGTGTCTCTCTGTCTTTGTCTCTCTGTCTCTGTCTCTGTCTCTCTCTCTCTCCATGTGTGTGTGTTTTAAAAAATTATCTGGGATTTTTTTATAATTTTAAGTGAATTTAGAATCTTTTTGTCTCTTTCTACAGGAAAATAGAAAATTTGGTAAGAGTGCCATTTGACTTGTAGACCATTTGTAAAAAATTGGTGACAGCACTACTTGACTCAATGGACATGGAATATCTGTAGTGAGCTTTTTAGTTTCTTTCAGCACTGGTAGTTTACAGTATTTAGGTCTTATATCATGTTAGCTTTATTTCTAAGTTATTTATACTTTCGGGGTTTTTTTTGTTTTGTTTTTGGAACCAGGTCTCATATATCAGACTGGCCTCAGACACACTACATAGCCAAATTTGAGCTTGAACTTCTAATGTTCCTGTGTTTACCTCAAGGGCTGATACACAGATATGCTCCACCACACCTCACTTATGGAGGTTTTCTTTTTGTTTGTTTGTTTTCTTTTTGTTTTTTATACCTTTTTTGATGCTACAAAAGAATTGCTGTTGGAGCTGAAGAGATAGCTTCATGGAAAAGAGCACATGGGTTGGATTCCCAGCACCTACATGCTGGTTTACCCACATGCTGGTTTACAGCTGTTTGTAGATTCAATACATTCTTCTGGCCTTTGAGGGCACCAGGCATGCAAATGATACATGTCTCTGTCTCTATCTATCTATCTATCTATCCACCCATCTGTAGATATATGTAAAATACTCACACATAAATTAAAATATGAGTAGATACAATGCTTTTTTGTAAAAAAAAAAATTGCTTTTCCAACTTTATTTTTGAATTTCTACTGCTATTATCTCACTGAGAACACAAACCACACCAAAAATCAACAACAGAATGGCGGCAATTAGTATACACACTTCAGTAATAACTTTAAACATCCACGGCCTCATTCAAATGATACAAATCGATTGAGTCAAGAAACAGAATCCGTCTATCTGTGCCCCCAAGAAACACATCTTACTTTTAAGATAGGTACCACCTTAGAGTTAAGAAAGATGTACAAAAGTTTTCCATTCAAATGGGACCAGGAAGCAAACTGTCATTTTCCTAATGTCTGAAAAAATAGGCTTGCCTCTAGTCTTTTTTTTTTAAACCACATTTATACTTAAATTGAGAAAGTTTCTTTCTCTCTCTTTTTCCCCATGCTTCTCTGAGATGCAGACAACCTATGTAGCTCATGTTGGCCTTGGATATGTAGCCTAGACTACCTCAAAGTAGGCATTCGCTTACCTCTAAATCTCAAGTGCTGGATTCCAGCGTGTGCCAGCATTTTGGGTAAAGAGCACTTTCTAGTTTTAAAGTGTTTTTAGTCATCAATGTGTATTAGTGCTTTTTCTGGGTCAATTGAGATGATCATGAAGCTATCTCTTTGCTCTGCATCAGCATGACATAAGCTGGATTTTCATATATCAAGAAACATTTTTATGCTGAGGTAATTATGGATCTATATTGAGGGAAGCAATATGCTTAAGGGAAGAAGCATATTCTATAGATAAGGCTATGACATATAAGTCTATGCCAAGGTTTTGTGCACTGTTGGAATTAACTAAAACTAGCTTTTTTTCCCCTAAAATGTACACTAGAAAATATTCAAATAATGCAGTAGTGAAAAAAATTAGTAACAACAACTACAAACATAACAGAAAACACACACACTCTCACACACACACACACACACACACACACACTCACACATATACACTCACACACACACTCACACACACACACTCACACTCACACACAAATAAGCACTGGGATGAGTATGGACTCAGGCTAGCTCAACAGCTAACCACTGTCGCAGGATGGATGCGCTTTAGGTTTAGTGAGTGACCCTGTCTTACATAATAAGGTGGAATATTATTAAGGAAAGACACTGGATATTGTCTTTCCTTTCCTCTGGCATCCCCATGCACATGCGTGTACACCCATGCACACACCTACACCAACAATACACAAACCATACCCAGAACACTGTACACATATGCAAAAATAAGATATAGTAGTTGATTTTAAGTCTTTTTCTAGTACATATAATATGTGTGCTTCCTTAGCAGCAGCCTGTATCGGCTTTTTCTTCTGTGTGGGTTCTAATTGTTCATTTCATATCTCATTTTTATTTCTTATTTCTTCTTTTTTTGGGGGGGGGGATTTGGTTTTTTTCAAGACAGGGTTTCTCTGTATAGCCCTAGCTGTCCTGGAACTCACTCTGTAGACCAGGCTGGCCTCGAACTCAGAAATCCGCCTGCCTCTGCCTCCCAAAGTGCTAGGATTACAGGCGTGCGCTACCACTGCCCGGCTTGGAAATTATATTTCTTAATGATCGTGCTACACACTCTTTAAATCGGGCCTAGCCTCTCCAGGGTTTGTACTGTTGAAGCCCGTTGTTTATTGTTGTTGTTACTAATTTTGTAAAGACTGTAATTTTTATTGTGTGTGATTATGGAAGTCATTATTCCTTTAACTTAACAATTAGGTACCTAATAAGTTGACAACAACTATTAAAAAGATTTGAACAAAGAAAAATAAAAACCCGAAGTCTTGGCAGAGAGCCTATGTGTATGCATGGGGCCCTGTCTTCAGCGTTTACTCTGTCTTAGAGGGTAAGGGAACCTAGAGGGACAGAGCTAACTCTGTCTTAGGTTCTCTTCTTGCTCTCAACAGAGATGGCAACTACAGAAGGGGACTTCTCAGATTTCTCCTGAACATTCACTGAGTGCTGGAAACACCTGTGGTCTCTCTAGAAACCCAAGACTACGTAAGAGTTTTACAGAGTTATCAGATTCTAGCATTTCTTGTATAGCTTTCTCATTTGTTACTATTATCACACTGAGTAATAAAGGTTAATATACTTGCTTTGGAATGCTTTCAACAAATGTCACCTCTGTAGCCGCGTTAGCTTTGACAAAGTTGCTCGTTCAAAGGGCAAGCTTTTTGAACTCCTACTTTGGAGAACCCTCAGAGATATCAAAGCAAATAACCACAAGACATTGAGTCTAGGCAATTTTCTGTAATCTTCTCTTAAACATCAGAAGCTGGTACCAGGATGTTGGCAGCTGTCTTCAGTACTGTTGCCAAGTTGACACATCGTATTGGGGATAAAGTAAAACACCAAGAAACTGTCTTACAAAGACTGAGAATCTTCTTTTCCCTTCACTAAGTAGCCAGTTGGTGTTGTGTGTTGTTGATTCAGGTCCAGAGTCTCAGCACAGTTTGACACTGTTCACCAGTTTGATTTTTGCTTTGGAGGAGACAACGAGTGTCTCCCCAGTCATTTTCACTGATGCTACTTCCTTAGCTAGCTTTTTGATAGCTGATTTTGTGGCTCTTACACAAGGGATGATGTGACTACAACAAATTAAATGCACTTGAAAGAAACAGGGAAAGAGCCTACACATTCTTTTAGAACATGCTGTGGTTAATAATTGCATGGATGATGACAATGTGCAATAGAACGGCAGCTATCAGGTGGGTGAAAGGTGGACTTGGAATATTGACAAGAGCAGGCCCTCTGCAAGTTCCCAGGAACTACACAGAGAACAGGGAGGTAAGATCCAGAGGGACCATCTTCAGAGGGAACTCATCCAGGCTCAGCCAAAGGGAACTTCTTCAGGGACCATACATATAAGGACTTTGATGGCTACTTAAGGTTTTTTCCCTCAGTCTGCATTATAGATATATAGGATGCTCTCATCACTGAGCAGGAGGCCAAAAGACTTGTGAGACTTGGGTCTATTCTCTTGCATGCTAGAAGAAATGATGCTATCCTTGGAAGACTACAAGAAGCTATTTTAAAAAAAATATTTAAGGGAGGGAGGAAAAAAGATGGGTAACAAGGACCGTTATTTGATTAGATTTTGAAGACTGGAACACTGGAGCTTCCCAGGTTATTACCGTGTCAGAAGCACCTGGCTCTTGGCCAGGGCACAGGGCCCATGCTGGCTGACGGCTCACTGCTCAGAGGATGATGGAAGCAACCTTGGCTATGAACTCTGTCACTTGAGCCCACCCATGTCTACTGATTCACGTGGAGAAAGCTAGATAAAGTCAGAAAAGGTGTGAGAAGAATTTCTACCAGTTCCTCTCGATTGAGATGCTGGGTAGAAGAAAGGATTTAAAAATGATTTTCTAAAAAAAAAAAAAAAAAAACAAAAAACAAAAAACTGCTCTTGTCTCATTCCGACGGCGCAAAGTAAGCAGACAGCCTTGCCAATGGTGTCAAAAAGTAGTTCAGTTTCCTGGACTGTGAAGCAGAAAGCATTGGACGGATGGTGCCATAAAAAGTCCGGCAGGAATGCATTTGGCAAAAGATTCACAAGAGAAATCAAGAGAGTCATAAATCAAATTTTAAGAGCAAATCATTTTAATAGCAGCTAACTCTTATTAAGCTCTCACTGTAGACTGGTCTCAGCATTTGAAAAAAAAGCATTCTCTAATTAAACTCTTAAAGCAATCTTATGAAATAGGTACTAATATTACTGTCATTTTATAGATGAAACTGGAACATAAAAAGGTTCAGTATTTATTTTTTTAAAGGCCCTTAAAATAGGGAAGTCAGGATAAAAAAAAAACCTGAACCTGAAAGTATCTAATAAAAACTAACAAAACTATATCTAGTATTTCCTATAGGGAAATGTGCCCATAATAAAAGGTCCCAGTGGGGCTGAAGAGATGGCTCAGGGGTAAAGAACTCTTGCTGATCTTGTAGATGACCCAGGTTCAGGTCCCAGCACCCACATCAATGGCTCAGAACTGTCCGCCATAGCTCCAGTTCCAGGGAATCTATTCCTTCTTCTGGCCTTATGGACACTTGCACATAAGTAGTGCACATACATATACTCAGATATATGTACCCATGCAGTAAAATACATACAGTTTTTAAAGAAGGCACCTCCAAATTCTCTGTTGAAAGAATGTGAAAAAAGGCTGAAGAATGTTGGAGTTTGTTATTGGTATAAAGATGAGCCAACCGAAGGTGGCAAAAAAACATGTCATAGGAATAAAATACTATATGTAAGTTTTAGAAGTATACTCTTGTGTAACAGTTATTGGAACAGCAGGGAGAGCTTATATGGAGAATATCTGAGGATATCACTGCCGTGAACTGAGATGCCTTGAAAGGCAACTTTGAGATAGCCATGAGAGTGGGATATAGGAGTCCTGGTACAGACCTGGGTGAGGACCCATGGACAGAGATCAGAACCAAAGAGAAGCACCTCTGGGTGACAAAGAAACTTCTGCAGATGTGGAGGCAGCAGAGACTGAGGAGCACATCCCAGACAGCTTGGCTAGACTGAGCATGTGAGAACTATTTTATTTTTTAAGTAATATTTTCTTAATACAGATTACTAAACTGATGTAATAGCACTGAAATACTTTAATCGTGTAGACATGTGGTAGAAATGTCATCCAACTGAAGCAGAACATTTGATAAAACTTTGGCCTGCCTTTACCTACCATTTCATCTTTTAAAAGAACCAGTAAGCAAGAGGGAAGCTGAAATTCTGGACTTAATTTTATCCAAAATCAGTGATGGAGAAAGAAATTTCACATGCACGCACAAATGCGTGATGCATTTTTGAGTGTCTCCTATTTTCCTTCTACTTTGGGAAATCATTTTCTAATTAATTTCTTATTTCTAATTTTATTTCAGTAAAGTGAGAGAATAAAGTCAGTATTGTGGGAATCATTTACATTTGGTGGGATTTACACTGGGGTTCAGAGCTCAATGGTCCCCTTTGCTCAAAAAGTACGTATTGCGGACATGTGCCTTCAAGATTTAATGCACATCACTGAATTACGTTTTTTTAAATTAGATATTTTCTTTATTTACATTTCAAATGTTATCCCCATTTCTCATTTCCCCTCTGAAAACCCCTTATCCCATCCCCTCCCCCTGCTCACCAACCCACCCACTCCTGCTTCCCTGTCCTGGCATTCCCCTACACTGGGGCATCGACACTTCTCAGGACCAAGGGCCTCTTCTCCCTTTGATGCCCAACAAGGCCATTCTCTGCTACATATGCAGCTGGAGCCATTGGTCCCTCCATGTATTCTCTTTGGTTGGTGGTTTCTGTTCCCAGAAACCTGGGAGCTCTGGGTGGTACTGGTTTGTTCATATTGTTGTTCACCTATGGGGTTGCAGAGTCAGTCAGCTCCTTGGGTCCTTCCTTAACCCTATGGTGAGGATGGTCTGTTTCTCTCCAGTTCTGTATCTGAGGTGTGTCAAGCTTTGCTTCACACATTGTTGATAGATGCATATACAGAGCAGGGTTATTCCATTGTCTATTACATACTATTAGCAGGGTAACAGAAAGCAAAATTGTCATGTTTTAACCTAGAAAACTAGAATACCCAAAACATAATCCACACATCAAATGAGGTACAAGAAGAAAAGAGGAGTGGCCCCTGGTTCTGGAAAGACTCAGTGAAACAGTATTCGGCAAAACCAGAACGGGGAAGTGGGAAGGGGTGGGTGGGAGGACAGGGGAAGAGAAGAGGACTTACAGGACTTTCGGGGAGTGGGGGGCTAGAAAAGGGGAAATCATTTGAAATGTAAATAAATTATATTGAATAAAAAAATAATAAAAAATTGTCATTTTTTTCAAGTAAGTTGTATTCTAATTAAATAACAGTTCCATATAGCTTTAAGTGAGGAAATTGTTTATATAATTATGTTTTTTTTTAGCTAGCATATTTGCATAGCACTTTTTATTTTGGAAAGAAATCAAGTTTTGCAGATATTATTTGTACACTAGTTTTATTTACAACTTCTCTGGCATATTTTTCCTCTCCCTTTACTTTCAAACTTTCTATGTACTTATGTTTTAATGATCACTTGAAAAATCAAATTGCTGGTTTTTGTTTTTTCCAACACAATATGAGAATTACTGACTTTGAACAGTTAAGTTTAATCTACTAGGTCTTATTGGGATTGCCAGTATTCCCAAATTTATTTTAACCATTTATGTTTATGTCAACTCTTTAAAATGTCAACTATGTCCTTTGTGAGGTTCTTTTTCCTAACTGCTTTGGGGATGAGTTTTGATTTAATTTCTACTTATCATTTCTATTGATTTGGAATTTGTAATGTTCTTCTGCTGGTTAACTTTCATCTTCTAAGACCAACAGTACTGAGAATTATTAGTACAAAAAAAATTTCCATTGGAATTTTTATTTGATTATGTTGAATTGATTCTGGGAGACTTGACAATGCTATTGAGCCTAAGTGCACTTTTTTCCTATAGCTTTAGATGTTAAATTTCATTACCATTGAATAGTTCACATTAATTAGTTAGCACATTTATTTTGTAAATTTGTTATCATTTTGATGCTATTGTAAATGCTATTTTAAAACTATATAATTTTAATTCCTGATTATTTCTGTTAAGTGTAGAAATATCATTCATTTTGGCATCGAGACCTTTTATGTGTAAATCCTGCCCCATGACTCATTTCATTTTCATTTCTACTGATTTTTGTGTGGGCAATCATGGCATCTAAAAGTAAGCAGTATTTTGTCTTCCTTTCCAATCTACATGACTTACTAATTTTTCCTCTTTTGTGTAATAGAACAGATTTTGGTTTTTTTGTTTGTTTGTTTTTTGTTTTCTGTTTTTATTTTTTCAAGACAGGGTTTCTCTGGCTGTCCTGGAACTCATACTGTAGACCATGCTGGCCACAAACTCAGAAACCTGCCTGCCTCTGCCTCCCGAGTGCTGGAATTAACCGCATGCACTACCACTGCCCGGCAAACCTCTCTTTCTATATTGAATAAGATTTGAGAAAATGGACATTGTTATCTTGTTACTATTTGGGCAGAGGCTTAATTTTTCACCATTAAATGTGATATTAACTAAGTTTTTCTAGGTTGGCTTTATGGGTTTTCTTATGTTCCTTGCTTGCTGACAATTTTTATCACGGATGAATATAAATTTTTGTCACTTGCTTTTTATCTACTAAAATGAAAATATGATTTTTCTTTTTTGTTTGGTAATATAATTGCATTGACCAATTTGCAAATATATAACTCATCTTATAATTCTGTATTAAGCTTTACATGGTCATGGTATTTTGTCCATTCTTTTCATACACAGGTTAGAGTTAATATGATTTTTGAGATTTTTTTCTATGTCCATGATGAATATTGGTTTTTAGGTTTTTTTTTTCTGTTGCCCTTTGTTTTCATTTGTTTTCTTCTAATGTCTATGCATAGTTTAGCATCACAGAATGGGCTGAGAAATACTAGGTCAAGTTTTCATTTTTTTCTTGCTCTTTTCTTAAGCTTTATGCATTTTATAAAAGAATAAATTCTGGCTTCCTATTTCACATGATCAAGATCGTAGTTGCTGTTCCCATGGCAGATGGAATTGTGGCCCTCATACCGCAGGCTCTTATAGATAGATATACCATATATATGTATCATAATATATATGATATATATATATCATAATATCACTTATATCACACATACATATATGTATAATGTATCACTTATATCATTACACAACCTAGACTCCTCGCATGAGTATTACTGAACAGATGACGTACATCGGGGCTTGGCCATGTCAGAGATTGCCTGGGGATACAGGAAAGTCTTACACTCTTGGAAAAATAAAATCACTTTGTTCTAATTAACTCCCAAATAAACACACCACACAACTAGTTTAAGAAAATTTTCCCCATGACATTGCTTGAGTGGCTTCCTTCCTACGACTGTTTGATAGTTATAAAGGCAGGCCTGCTATTCTGCTCAGTATGGAGGATTTTTTGTGGGTGGTTTTAATTCTAGGGTTGTCTGCTGGGTTAGCTGTGGCTATCTTAGGTCCACATTGCAGCTCCTCATCTTCCTTTGCCTACTCTGTTTCATTCCCTCCTTTACAGAGAATGAGCTCTAGGGCATTTTCATGCTTGATAAGCTCGGTCTCAGGTCTCCGTCTGGAGTAGGTCTGGAGGCCCAGATAGAAAGAATGGATTACGAGACAGTATTCCCTTGCAGCAGAGCTGGTGGTAGGTTTAACACAACAAAGTGCGGCACAGGGTAGAAAAGCCTTGTAAACAGAACCTTTAGCATTGTTAAAATTTGAATGTTGTGCTAGCAGAAGGGAAGAGAGGAGCCAAAGCAAAAGACAGGTCCTTAGGAAAACAGTAACCATAAGACCAAGGAGATCAGAAAACCACGCTAAGCAACGTGGACACGAGGAACAGTAAATAAAATATACAGAACAAGGAAAAGCTGAAAGTGAACTGTGAAAGAGATGCTCCTGGTATCTTACAAAGAGCATCTCCGCTCCTGCAGGACGGAGGAATGAGCTAAGAGCAGGACTTCATCTGCAGTGTCCAAGCTGAAGTACAACTACATGGCAGGTGTGCTTGCCATGTGAAGGATCAAGCTTTAGCTAGAAAAGAATGAAGCCAAGACCTAGTGGAGAGACCCATATAGCTATGATCAATCTTGGATCCCAGATATCTTGGAACTAGATTAACTCTCAGAAATGATGTGATCTTCTCTCCCCTATTAAAGGACAACAATCTCTCCCTTCTTAAAGATAATGAGGAAAATTATCATTCCCCTCAGAGTCTATCTTCAGGGCCCTCTCCTTTTACCCAGACCATGATGAGGTAATAAGGGACAACAGTGCCTGACAACGAAGAATTTTCTCTATCACAGCGAACTACAAGACCAAGCTAGCACATTCTAACAGGAGATAGGAAATTATGAAGTTCCTTGAGTGAAAGAAATAGAATGGGGCTGGAGAGATGGCTCAACTGTTAAGAGCACTGACTGCTCTTCCAAAGGTTCTGAGTTCAAATCCCAGCGACCACATGGTGGCTCACAACTATCTGTAGTGAGATCTGACGCCCTCTTCTGGTGTCTGAAGACAGCTGTAGTGCACTTACATATAATAAATAAATCTTTTAAAACATATACTGTTAAAAAAAAAGAACTAGAATGTAAGATTGGGTGGAGAACCTATTGGTGTGGATAAGAGGTTTTATTGATTGGATAAAGTTTATTGATCACCGTAGAATGTAACACCAGGGCGACAACGCTAGGAGATGATGTAAATTCACAGCTACAATGTTTGCATCTGCAAACATAGGAAGTGATGGTCATGCTACAGGAGGTTGAGATGCCAGAATTTCTCATTTTACCTAAGTCAATACACTGTGTGGGACTGGGAAAGCTACCTAAATGGTCAGTCATGTTTCATGGGAAAATCCAGAGCACAGTGGGTCTCAACCTTCCTAATGCTATGACCCTTTAATGCAGCTCCTTGGGTTGTGCTGACCTCCAGCCATAAAAGTATTTTGTTTTTACTTCATAACTGTAATTTTGCTACTATTATGGATCATAATGTAACTACATGATATGCAGAATGCAGGTAACCCCGGTGAAAAGGGTCTCTGAGCCACCTTCTCAAGCTGAGAATCTCTAGTCTAGAAGATCCATCTTTGTGGTGTAGCTGTTTCCTCTGGTTGGACATAGTCATTGCTATTACATGTCAGAATGGATGAGCACTGGCAGGATTCGATCACAAGATCTGGCCTATGAACTTCCCCCGTGAACAAGGACTCATAAACCAACAGATTTCACAAGGCCCCCCCTCTCCCTGGTTGTATAAAGGATGCTTTACAAAGTTTAACTGTTCGTAAGGGACCTTTCAGTCAAGTAGATTCTTGTGATTCATCCACAAGGCAAATAGAGACCCTCAATGGAATAGGTGCCAGTAAGTTGTCCAGGGACTTTCTGGTATTGGAGCTACAGCTGAGTTTCCTGTTCTCCTATAAGTAACCGCAACAAACACCGATTCACCAAGCTGGATCTGACAGGATACCGTCTTTGATTGGCAGTGACCTATTTGGGGCAAGTAGATGTTTTCTTCCACCAATCAGAAAAGTCTTATGACACTCCTCTAAAGGGTTCATATGCTGAAATCCTAACTCCATGATCACAGTATTATGGGATAGGGTCTTTAGAAGGTGATTAAGTCATGAAAGTGGAGCCATCAAGAATGAAAGCAGTGCACTTTCAAAGAATCCTGAGGGAGTGTGGTGGTTTGAATGAAAAAGGCCCCCTTAGGCTCATAAGGAGTAGTAGTACCATTAGGAGATGTGGACTTGTTGAAGTAAGTGTGTCGTTTTTGGAGGAAGTATGTCACTAGAGGTGGGCTTTGAGGTTTCAAATGTTCTAGCCAAGTCTAGTGTCTGTCTTCCTGCTGCCTGCCAGTCCAGATGTAGAACTCTCATCTTCTTCTCCTGCACCATGTTGCCTGGGTAGGTGCTGCCATGCTCCCACCATGACAACGATGGACTGAACCTCTGAACCTGTAAGCCAGCCCCAATTAAATGTTGTCCTTTCTAAGAGTTGCTGTGCCTCTTCACAGCAATAGAACACCGACTAAGACAGACAGTTAGTTCAGATCTTTCTCCATGTGAAGACACAGTGAAAACATTGCCATCTTAGAACTGTCTCTTAACCAAACAGAACCTTCCTGTCTTGATCTTGGACATCCAGGCCTGTTTTTTTAAAAAGGGTCTGTTTATAAGCTACCTAGCTGATGGCTGTTTGAGGAGCCCCAAAGGGCTAACATAAATATTTACCAAAGCTAAGAGGAATACACCATTAAGCAGGATACCCTATCATTAAAACATTTCACAATGGCTGCTCACTGGCCAAGCCTGAGGGCAAAAGAGACCAGTAAAGCACCAGATTCGCTGACAACAATGAGGCTACTATACCAAAGAATACTGTGGAGATAGTAGCATGTGACTCAGAAGCCACATAATGAATGTGGATGTGATTATTGTAATGAGTGATAATCTTGATCGGTGACCTCTCAAAGGGTTACAGAGGTAGCCAATGGAATGGGTGCAGAGTGGGATTAGGGAGGCTATGCAAAGCAGAACCTAAAGGATGTATGTAGAGACAGAAAAATATTTCTTTTTAGCAAAGTTTTCCATACTCCTAAATCTGGAGCAGGCTGACGGGTTAAGATCTGAGTATGTAGCCCATCTGTTGGCAGTATTCCTTCTTGTTTTGCAGAGAACAGTCTTGCCTCTTCTTAGGCCTTCAATTGGATGAGGCTTGTCCACATTCTGGAGGGAAAATGTCCTTATTATGATTCACCCATTTCAATGTTAAGTTCACCCTATACACCTTCATAGACACAAACGTATTTGATGGACTATCTGAACACTGTGCCCCACCTAGCTGACATATAAAATCATTCATCAAAACTGGAGAAAATAGAGAGATATCAAACAAGAATAAAACTCTTGTACTATCAGAACCAACCCTGTATGGTCAGAAGTCTGAAAGAAGATTCCCTTGCAAGAGATTATGGCCTTAGTTTCCAGATATGAGCCAGATTTTAGGTCTGGAATCTTTAAAATAAAGGCAAGAAGAACTCTGTGATACCTCAATAAATGTGCATAGTGATGATCCTATAAGTACCTGTAGGCATTTAACAGTGCGGCTTTACCCTAGAAAAAGGGGAATGCCCACGAATTGAGATTTGTCAGATTTGAGGTCTGAGTCCCATAATAATTCTATGGTCCTCATTTCTGTAATATTATTCAAGTGTTAGATATAACCCAATCCTGGTACTGGAAGCTTCATTAGTGACAAGAGATAGCCAGATGGGACTCTGTCTCCCTATTATTTGTCAATTTCATTTAGAAGTGTGTACTTCACATATGTGTATACTTTAGGAGGTTTCTATTGTATCAGAGGATAGAGGACACTAAGAAAACAAGACCCTCTAAATCAACACAAGCAAAGCTCATGTAAACTCACAAAGATTGAATCGGCATACACTGGTCTGAACCAGGTCTCTGTTCATATATTAAGACGTCCAGTTTAGTGTTTTTATGGGATTCTTGAGTGTTTGAGCAAGTAGGTCTCTGACTCTTGTGCCTTGGGCTCTCTTCCTTCTGTTGGTTTGTCTTGTCCAATTTTGATATACTAGTTTTTGCTTTATCTTATATTTTATTTTGTTACGTTAAAAACAAGTGAGTGAGTGAATGAATGAATGAATGAATGAAATCCTAACCATTAAGGTAAAGCTGAGCAAGTGGACTGTCATTTATACCTGCTGGGAGAAGTAAAATCAGTTTTCTCTAATAGAGTGGCACCAGGTACATCAACCACTTCAGAGAGGTCTTCATGTTTAGGAAAAGCTGACCAACATACAGTGGACTCCACAGTTTTTTTGTGTGTGTGTGTATGTGTGTGTGCTTTTATTTGGTTTTAGTTTGGTGGCTTGTTTTTGTTTTCTTGGTTTTGGTTTTTATTTTCTTTATGGGTGATATTTTGTTTTCTTGGGTTGAGAGGGGCTTATTGTTCTATTGGGTTTTTGGAGTTTTATTTTTTGGGAAAGAACTTAATGTGGTGGGTAGAAAGTGAGAGAGAATCTAGAAGGACTTGGGGAAGGAGAATAGTGTGATCAAATCATTTTAAATTTAAGCATTGTTTTAAATCATAAACATATTTTAAAAATATGCAGGTATTAGGGTATTTATGGCTTCCATAGACTCATGAGTTTCAATGTTTGGCCCATGGGGAGTGGCACTATTAGAAGTTGTGACCTGGTTGGAAGAAGTGTGTCAGTGTGGGGGGTGGGCTGTGAGGTCTTTATGCTCAAGCTCTATGCAATGTGGAATTAGAGCCTTCTCCTGACTGCCTGCAGAAGACAGTCTCCTCCTCACTTCCTTCAGATCAAGTTGTAGAACTCTTGGTTCCTCCAGCACCATGGCTGCCTGGATGCTGCCATGCTTCCCACCATGATGATAATGGACTGAATCTCTGAAAGTATAAACCAGCCCCAATTAAATATCTTTCTTTATAAGAGTTGCCTTGGTCATGATACCTCTTTACAGCAAAAGACTAAGACTATATATATATATATATATATATATATATATATATATATATATATATATATATACATACACATGTATACATATATATGTATGTATATATACATTTTATATGCTGGGAGACTTATACATAATAAAAAATGTGTTTTTATAGTTATGCAGGCTGAGAAGTCAAGATTATGGTACTGGTAGATTTGTTGTCTGGTGAGGCCTCACATAGATGTTGCTTTCTTGGTAAGTCCTCCTATGACAAAGGGAAAAACAAGTTTTCTCATGATTGGTCATTAATTTTGTCAGGAGGGATTTTTCCCATGACATATTACCTCTCAAAAGCCCTATGCCTTAATGAAACTAGCTTGAGATTTAGGCTTCAACCTGTGAGCTATGGAGGCACACAAACATTTAGGCCATAGCAGCAGAGGAAGTCATAAATGAGGTGTGGCCAAGGCCCAAGAAATGGGCCTACAAGCTCCATAGTCATTTCCTCTGTCCCTGAATGTATAATTTTAGGAAAGATATACTTGGTGGTTGGCACAACCTTATATTAGTATGTGGAATAAGGGTTATCATTATAAGGAAGGCAAAAAGAAATCCCTGAAGTTGCCCCACAAAGAGCGAGTCAAAATCAATTGTGAATCCCAAGAGGAGAAGAGAAATGTGCTTGCCTCAAGGTTCTAACTACACTTGGTTCTCCAGTCTGGCCTTGTCAAAAGGCAATGGAACCCTGGAAGACACGGTAAGTTAGTACAGACTCAACAAAGCCATAGTTCTAACTGGCACTTGAGGTGGCAGATGTGGAGATTAACATGGTCTCAGTATATAACTCACCACTGATGGTCTGGCAAATGCATTATTTTCTGCCTCTATTGCAAAAGAGGATCAGAATAGTTTTTACTCCCAGAAAATAAATGATTCACTCATGTGGTTTTTAATTCTCTACCGTTTGTCATACCATATTCTAAAAGGATCTGGACACCCTCCCCAGTATCATATTGGTCTACTACATCAATACTTTCATGATAATTATTCATAAGCTAAAACTAGCCCATATATTTGTTATCATCCATCTCATGATGCATAAGTCCAGTCATGATTTAGGAGACTACATTGGTAACCTTTAAGGATCGAGTGGTGAGGAACCATCTAGTCCAAGGAATGGTAGCACCTTGCACCATGAAGAAGGAGGTATAATGCCTGGTGGGTCTGTTCCATTAATGGAATCAGTATATTCCACACCTTAGAGCAGTGCTCAAGCCATGGGCTCGCTTGTTCTGTTTGGTGTGGTTTGGTCAGGGGTTTCATGCATCAGGTTGATCTTGAACTTGCCATGTACCCTTGGATGACCTTGGAAATTTGATCCTTCCACCTCTACATCCTAGGTTCTGGGATTAACTGCTGTGCATCACCAGGCCTGGTTGGGAATGTAACTCAGGGCTTCAAGCACACTAACCAAGCTGTGTACCAATTAAGCCATATTCCCCAGCCTTAGTCTATGAATAAAAGTGTACTTACTTAGTGTCTAAGCAGACTAGGTTATAGTGCTGGGCATGCTGAGGCTTGGGTCATATTACCTTCCAGAACGTATAGAATTCCACTCCAAGAGCAGTGATAGGAAATGACACATATGACAAGACCTACACAATCAAATTCAGATTCCCCAGGATTATGTATCAAGACTGTTAGCCACAGCAGAACATTTAACCTCTGTTGAAAAAACTAAGGCATATTTGAGCCCTGATTAAGTGTCTGAGCATGGAATACCAGCTGTCTAAAACTACTTAGATGTGAAACTATTTCATCAAAAATTGCTCATCCTATATGAGAATTCAGTTCAGTGAGTCAGAGGAACTTATAGGAATCCACCCACAATGATACAACAGCAGGACAAGAGGACACGAGCAAGATGGATAAACAGGTGACTCAAACCTGTGTGTCATCCACCATTGTTACATTGTTACATTATCTCCCCTCTATCCTGGTTTGGATTGTCAGAGAAGTGGCTACAAGGTAGAATACCTAATTCACAGGAAGTAGTTGATTTGTCAGGTGCCTAAAAGAAGGAATATTAAGACATAAGGGGCAAGGGATCTTGGGCCTGGGGCCATGATGGTTAACATTATTGTCAACCTGAGATGATTTAGAATTACTGAGACAAACCTCTGGGTGTGTCTATAAGGGATGATCTAGATTTGTTTTATTGAAGTGCAGAGACCTACCCCAACAGTGGACTTTTCTGTTCTTTGGGCTTGGATCCTGGATTGCATAAAAAAAGAAAAACCTAGCTAAGTACCAGCATTTTTTGCTCCCTTCTTCCTGCCTGTGGATGCGTTGTCACCGGCTGGCCTCTTGCACTTGCCACCATGCCTTCTCTGCCATGATGGAAGGTATCCCTTCAAACGGTAAGCCGGAACAAATGTTTTCCCCCTTGAATTTTTTCAGGTTATTTTTGTCACAACAACAAGAAAACCAACTAAAGCACATAGATGGAAGTCCCAAACTGAGTATAAAGTGTGAAGATATTGATGTAAGTCGTTTATGCTCCCAGAAGGCATCTATAAAGAAGAGATGTAGCACCCACCATTTGTCATCATTTACCATAGTGACAATGAGCAAAATGCCCTCAGGAGCAGAAATGAGGTCCTTGGACTGACATCACAATGGATACATACTTATGGTCGCTGTACTACAGATTATCCATCCGGCCAGCAGCAGCATTCCCTCCCTCAAGCTGACCTGTGAGTCACGTGTTGTCTACTCTGAGTACCTCCCACTGTGGAAGGGCTGATGGTTCATTCTGAGACAAATACATTGTCTAGGTTTGTAAGGGTCTGAGATTTGCTGAAGAATGATACCCCGGACTCAAATAGTATAAACACAAAGAGTGCTTTTTTTTTTTTTTTTTTGCAGAAGTCCAGCATGCTGGGGTCTCCCTTTACCAAGACAGACAGACAACCAAGTAAGCTTGCTCCCAGGACAGATTTAAAGCACTTTAGGGGAATCCCAAGGTAGGTGACCTTCATCTTGCTCATCTCTAGGAACATTCCAGAACCATTACCTGAGTGTCAGGGCTAGAAACTGTTGCTGGAGAGGTCTGGAAACTGCTGCTGACCCATTGTCCTTACCTCAGGCCAGGCAGCAGGGCAATTTCTGAGACCTGGGCTTGCCTGGACTTGCCCAGTTCTTGGAAACAGATTTAGGTCTAGTCTCCTGAACTGCCAACTTGAAGCCTGTCATGGAGTCAACCCAGCCTTCTCAGGTTTAACTTTGTATTTCATTTCTGCAGAGCTCTACCTGACCAAACTATCACCTATGGAAATATTCACTCTAGTAACATGGAAATACTTCAGTCCATCCTGGCATACCCTGCCTCCAACCCTGAAACATTGCAGTGAGTCAGGGACCTACTGCATGGCAAAAAGGTTGCGGCCATGGACTGTGGCGTAAATTCTACTGGTCATAACACCCACAAGTCAAAAGCTTTCACCTAGCAGAGACAGGATTGTCTCAATAACACATTCCATGATGTGGTATAAGCTTTGACTAAAGTCACTTATATGCATCTGTGATCCACTGAAGAACTACAGGGTCTTGAAATTAAAAGGGTAGAAACCAGAGTAGCCCAGAGACTCTTTGTTATTAAAACAAAGAATTGAATATCCTAGGTGTTCCAGGAAGCACAGAGGGATCCCCACAGTCAGTGATCCAAACATAATTATCATCCTGAAGCCAGTTCTCATCTTAAAATCCAATACAATTTTTGTGTATGATACCAAGCCTTACAAGTTCCACCTGTACTTGCTTTAAGTTACAACTTACAAGTATAGAATTAAATTTCTCTTTGCTGTTTCTACAGTCTTGTTTGCATTTTGAGTCTGACATCTTTGTATTTATCCGCAAGACTTGGGCTTACTCCTAAATTTCTCCCAACCTTTGATGAGATAAATGTTTTTCATATGCTAATGAGGTGCTGGGGATTGGCAGTTCTGGGGCACTTTCCAGTTGGAGCTGGCCACCAGAAGGTCAGAGGCAAGGTAATTTGGGACTTTCACCTTGACCACAAAGGGAGGGGACAGAACTTGAGGGTAAAAGTAGTCACCAGGGACGATGGATCATACATGTATAATGAAATACCTGTGAAGATCCATAATGGAGTGGTCTAGTGCAATAACTCTACTAGTAAAGTACTTCCTACCAGCACCCATGGGTGTAGTAAAAACCCAGCTCTGTGGAGGCAGAGGCAGGAGGATCCCTGGAGTTTGCAGGCTAGTCAGTCTAGCTAGATTGGCAAGCTCTGAATTCAGTAAGAGACTCTGTCTCGAAAAATAAGAGGAGTTGAGGAAGACACCCAGCATTGTTTTCTGAGCCTTGTGCACTAGCACAAACTTTTACATTCAACTGCATGCACACATGCATCTAACATATGAACTGTTTGGTTTCAGACCCTGCGACAAAGGGCTGAGATCATATCTTACATACCAAAGCCCCTGGTCTCTAGGTTATCCTAACATCCCTCAGTCTATGCTTGGCATGCCCTACCCCCAACCCTGACCTTTCCAGTCTAGGGCTGGGCTGCCCTTCCCCTCCCCACCCCCAGGCTCTTCCCTAATTTTAGTCTGTCTCTCTCTTTCTCTCTTCCTCTTCTCCTTCTCTTCTTTCTCTCTGCACATTCACCCTTTCTTTCTCTTCCCCCTCTCCCTGCCTCCCAGATTTCCCTGGCCTCGGTTCTTGAGGATCAGTGAACTCACCTGTGAGCAGCTTCCCAACGAAACTGCCTTTAATATAATAGGACGGGTCGAGTATAAAATGAAGTTCATTTGGGGCATGGTGGGGGGTGAGAAGGGAGTGGAGGCAGAGAAAGAAAGGGAACAGAGGAGGGAGGGGGAGAGAGAGAGGGAAGGAGGGAGAGGGAGAGGCTAGAGGCTAGATAGGAACACTTGGAGAGAAGGAAGGGAAGAGGACAGAGAGGGAGGGAGAGGGACAGGAGAGGAGGGGAGGGAAAGAAAGGGGTCAGAGAGAGACCAGTTTTTTCCAGCAAGCCCAGTTCCTACCTGGCTTTTGCTAAGTAACTGTTGGGCGGAGCCTAGAAGAAATGCTAACAAAGCTGAAATATGATAGTTATCCTCAGATAACTCTAAATTAAGAAAAATCACTTGTATCATGATCTAAATGAAAAAAAAATAAGGACCAAACAACACTTGGAGGTACAATTTGCTGGTGTTGAGGGAATTCTAGCCTCCCCCCACCTCCAATACGGCCATATCGTATGTATACTGTCTTTTAAACCTAAGTATGGTAAGAGGCAGAAAAAATGTCTGTCCTAGATCTCCTACTTCTTCATGCAACAGGTGTCCTTCCAAACACAGAGGAAAGGAAAGCTACACACACACACACACACACACACACACACACACACCGCCACATAGGATGGGAACTAACACGCCTGGCTAAGTTCCTCCTCATTACTACCGGCAGGTCATGTTCCCTTTGTGTCTAACACACCTGCATGACCATCCAATTCCCAGCAAACCTAGGTATGAACATAGAGTTTTCTTTAGATCTTTGGGTATTCAGTTTTTAGTCTTCTGTGACCTATAAAACTAACTAAATGGAGACTGGAGAGATGGCAAAGCAGTTAAAAGCACTGACTACTCTTCCAGAGGACCTGGGTTTGATTCCCAGCAACCACATGCCAGCTCATGACCCTCTGACCCACGAGGATTTATGCCCTCTTCCGTCCTCCATGCACGCCAGACATACACACACTGCACAGGCATACACGCAGGCAAAAACAATTTAAGTAAACAAAAGCTGATGAAGTGGATCTTCCTCTTTTCTCTTGTTAATATCTTTTGCTATGGATCTCATAAAGGTAAGGAACAGTTTTCTTCTTCCCCTATTTATTCTAAAACAAAACAAAACAGCCATTAACCTGCTACAGACTGCCATTTAGACGCTAGTATCATTGAAGGGCCACCAGGAAAAACGGAAAGATAGAAAGATGAATTTCTTATTTTCTGTGGACTCTTCCAGCTCTGACATTGGGTGCTGTATGTTGAAATCTGTCTCAGATCTCTCATTTCTGACTTAGGAATGAATGGCGATGATGAACTCATCCCTTCTCCATTCTCCCGGTATCTACACTTGAGAAGGAGTTCACTTGCTATTTTGTGGCTCCGTTCACGTTGCTTTCCTGGCACTAGGAAAATTCTGCAACAATAATGAATTTGTTGTTAAATCCGCTCCTCTGCTCTTCTGGCAAAAGCTGCCATTGCTGCCCGGGGAACATCTTTACATCACAAAAGCATCGGTCTCCTTTTAAAATGAATGAATGAATGAACCAAAATACCAATGCTTTCATTTCCTGGACTCAAAAGCCATGCTTACAGTAATAAAAGACAAACCAGTGTAACTAAGTATAGATGAAAGAGGGTGGAGTTACCTAGTAAAGCTCACATATAAAAGCTCCTTTGGCTGAAGGACAGACCTGTCTGGATGCGAAATTGGCATTTCAGAGCCATGTAATTTATGTAAACGGGACTCTGTAAGGTATTTTACCTTGGTCATGTGCATAATCCGAAAAGGAAAGAACCATCAAGATCCTCCCTGAACAACATCACTTCCTGCTGCAGCTTGCTGGTGATTTATCTAGGTACTAGACGTGAGACCACTCCTTTAAATGGTGGACAGTTTAAATTCCATAATTCTGACCACTTCTGAGCACTGAGTCTGGGCCTGGATCCCTCCCTAAGCCCTGGGCCACTGCTTGCGTGAACAATGGGCCCACGGCTGCCTCCGCGCAGCCGCAGTGGGCTGCAGCCAGCCTGACTGGGAATGATTAGCCTTCTCCAGGCAGCTCTTCCCCCCACCGAGTCGCTGGCAAGGATCCGCTTTGGAGACAGCTCGTGTGTGCTCCTGGCGCGGCGTCTGCTGTTGTCATAGATGTCTGGGGAGCCTGGCGGGCCCCTTGCAGCGGAGCTTCAGGACAAACGGGTGGTTTCACGGGGGTGGAAGGGAGAGGGTGGGGTGGGGTGGAGGCGTCTGTCCTGAGTGTGATTCCATGCAGGGGTGAAGAAGCTGGTCGGAGAAATAAACTAGAAAAAAGATCCCAGCCACGCGGGAGCCCAGGAATGCCAGGGTCGGGTTTCTTTGGCCCGGAAGTCATGGACCTCAATAACCTACGGAGGACCCTAGCTAGGGCCGCTTCATTGTAGCTGACCTGAGACCTCTTGGCTGTCTAAAAGCCAGCTGTAAAACAAAACTTCACATCAAAGGACGGATGTAGCTGGGGGCCAGTTACCCAGACAGTGCTGACTCTCAGAGGGCGCTGTTTTCCTGGGCGTTAGATTCCCAACACCCCGCAGTCCCAGGAATGGAGACATGCAAAGCCTGGGAGGCACTTGCAAAATAGTGGTTACTCTTTTCTTTAAAGATTTTACTTTTATTTATTTTATGTATGAGTACCCTGTCACTGTCTTCAGACACACCAGAAGAGGGCATCTGATCCCATTACAGATGGTTGCGGGCCACCACGTGGTTGCTGGCAATTGAACTCAGGCCCTCTGGAAGAACAGTCAGTACTTTTAACCGAGGAGCCCTCTTTTCTTTCCTTTTATTGATTGGGATGGACTCTAGGGGCTCCTGCTCCTGCTTGCTGAAATCGTGTTTAACTCTAAGGTATAACACAACTATGGGCATCTCTACACGGCAGATTATGGTTTTAAGATCGTTCTTAACAAATCCTTATTTCTAGCTTCGGAGTTACTCAAACCACTCCCCCACCTGAAAGTCAAGAGATTCTGTTTCCGGACTCTATTTCATTCTAACGACCCTGTTTCACACTGTTAAAGGGTGCTGGCGATGCAGTCTGCAGATAACATCTAAGAGGGAAAAAATTACAAAAATAAAACTGAAGAGAAGAAATCATTTGGGAGTAACCCTATCCCCTCAAAATTTGATAAGATCTAAGAAGCCTAAATCTCCAATGACAAGTGGGAACTTGCGCACTGACCTACACGGTCCAAAATGGCCTACTCAATAGGGGCTTGTCTTTCTCCCCTTTAAACACAAAGTTCCTAACAGTTAACAGGTCATTTTTAAGTGGCACTGTAGCTCTTTCTTTCAACGGGTTCAAAACAATCTCTTGCATCATGAAGGATGACTCACCCCAGGACCCAGACGTCCCTAAGGTATCTGATTTCTTCCCCAGACACTTAGATATGACCCTGGGTCAGAAGAGCTTTTCACCCTGGTCATATTTTTCTTCCTTGTTTAATTCAACATTGTTTTGTACTTATAAGGAATTGTTACCCTAATAATCTTTCTGCCAAATTGGCCTTAACATAATCCACCTATCACTGACCAACTACAAGAGAAAAATTAAACAAACGTTTTGCTGTTGTCCCTTTTCCCTGGGGGTGGAGCTTCTGAAGCCAGAAAACCACTTGGATCATGTATACAACGTTGGTAATTGCATTCCTAGATTCTACAAAATGCCACAGTACTCTCCAGACTCCAAAATAGCTGTTGCAAACAATGACAATTACTGCCCAGACATTTTCAAACACAGCAGGTTACTGGCTGAGGCTGTGATGGAAACCCTAAAAATATATATATAAATATTTTGAAATGCTCTGTAAATCAAATTGATGCCCCAGACAGAGTGGGTTGTGTTGAAGGGGCTGAAGTCATTTGGAAGGTGAGAGGCTCTGTTGAAGGGGGTTTAAAAGTTTGGAGCTTAATATTAAATCATAATTAAATAACTGTTAAGTTTCTTTCTCTTTTCAGGAATACAGAATACAATCCTGTCTTGTCACTCTCTCCCTGTAAGGGACCTTACTCTATTAAAGCAAATCAAAACAAAACAAAAATCACATGGCCAGTCTTCAATTCCTCTCAGTATCTTCAGCAAAATCTGCTCAGTAACTTCAGTGCCAGGCGAGTGCTGTTGGGTGGTGGTAACTATGACCTCTGGTTATTTCAGGAGATGGGAGGGCCGCCAGCTGCCAGCCATGAGACTTTGATGCTGGCCACTAAGAGTCAAGAGCAAGGAAAGATGCCAAAGAGGCCACAGCCCCAAGAAACAGCAGTGGTTACAGGACAGCCTGTAGAGGCTCAGCTTGGAGATTTGTGTGTGCTGATTTTCCCATCATTTCTTCAGGGGGTTGCTGTATCATTATTAGTTCCATAACGGATGCAGTACAACTGTAAGACTGTGTGCCATAGAGGCCTATCCTGTCCTGGGTTTCAAGGAAACTTCTCACTCTCTGCATGGTCAGGCTGCCCTCTGCCCCGGGGCAAGAGGGAATTACAGTGAAAGCAGTTTATAGGCTATCCTCTGCTTACTGCTTTTTGTCTTCCTGTGAACCTGTCTCCTGAACTGTTTGATGATGCTCTGTCTCATGCAGTCCCGGGACAGACTCTTGGCATTGTTTGCAACAGGAATCCAATATGGTGTCAACAAAAAGGAAACTTTCAAGTTCATATTAAGTTGATCACCCTTAGCCTGAAAAACAAACAAAACAAAACAAAACAAACCTCCAAAATTGAAGCAGGGGATGTGGCACAATTGGTAAAGCGCTTCCTTAGCACTCATGAAGTCCTGGATGTGATTTCCCAGTCCAAGAATTGTGCCCATTCCTGGAACCCTAGGAATTCAAGCTTACTAACCATGACTTGATGATTCCAAGACCAACTTGGGGTGCTAAGCCTCTGTCTAAAACAATCAATCATACAAACAAACAAACAGAAACAAACTAAACCCAATCCAAGCTAAACCAAACATTCCCAAATCTAAAACATCTAAAAAGTTTGGGGTTCTAGACCAATTTAGATTTTAAAGTCTAGACAACTATTCTAAACTCTGAAAAATTCAATATCTGAAAACCCACTGGGCCCAAAGATTTTTAGATAAGAAATAATTAAGTTGTACTAAAGAAAAGGACAAACTGACACTCATGGCAGGCTGGGGCTCTTGGGTCATTGGCCCATTGTATCTCTGTTATTAGTAGGGGGAGAAACCTTACAGAATGAGTAATGCAGAGATGAGAACTATAATCTGGGCTACTTAGGATCAACAGGAAGTTACTACTTTAGCAACCTAAAGTCAAAGCATCAGCAACCATGTCTTACGAGCACTAACTGGTATACTAGTTACAGTCCTTTTCCTTTTCTGTGTTTCTGCAGAGCCTCTTCTGTAGGGCACTATAGTGTTCATGGGGCTCAATCCTCAAGATCTAATCAACTCCATAACCCCCATATTTTCATACCATCTCGTTAGGGATCCAGTATCAACACACATTTAGGGTGGGTCAGATGGTAGTGGCATCACCAGGCCACTTATTATCTGGTCAAAGATGTTCTTTTTAATGATGTGTCCTTGCCACAGTGTTTTTATGTGCTAATTCTCTAGTTCTTCTGTGTCATCAGTCTCTTCATCTTAACAGTCTCCAAAAACAAGATAAATGTTATGCTACTTGAAAGTATAACATATATAGATGCCCACACCAGTACTTTTCATTGCATGTTTGTATATTTGCCATTAAAGTACTTGGGAGTGTATTATGTCTATCTCTAAATGCTCATACATTATAAAGAGAGTCCATTAAAAGTGACTTTTGGTACCATTTAAGCACTATTATATTATACATACACATATTCTGAAAAACATACTATATAGATAAAAATATGCTACATAATAAATCATTTGTTTCTGGAAGAATTGTGAGAGATAGCAAGGGTTTTCCCCTCTCTCAGGATTCTTTATGTTCTTATTGGGCTACAGGGTGGTGTCCCACAAATGATTTAAGTCCCAGGATGACTTCTTAATTAAAGAGCCACTTATTAGGTAAAAGTGGTGATACCCATTTCTAGCTACTTGAAAAATTGGGGCAGGAAGATTTGACAGGTAGTATAGACAACCTAGCTGGATTCTCAACAGAAAAAAAACAAAACCCATCTGTTGAATTACTGGAGTGGTCATCACATACCAGGTGTCGATCGGATGCACTTCACTAAATTCTTTAAGTGTGGTTGAAGAACTTCTGCCTTAAAGGCTAGGCACTGTCTCCACACATTATGAAATAATGTCTAGGTTTCTTCATTTGACCTCGAGGGCTCTTGATGAGTAAATAGAATTGGAATTTCGTATAAGAATAAGCTCAGTGGAGTGAAGAAGAGGGTGGCATAAAGGTCAGGAGGGTCTCATGGGACATCAGTGGAAGAGTCATCTCTCGCAAGGCTGGAACCAGATGTTCCACTACTGTCTGGAGCTAAAGTAGCTAGCTGCTCTGTCTGGTAGCCAGATGGTCCCTCTGCTCTGGCCACCTCTGCATGGCTGGATTTTCTCTGTTAAGCCAACATTCTCTGTACCTCCATGCATTGTAGCAGAAGATGTCCATCCACAGAGCTCAAATCTAGGTGTCCTGCAGGTCAGCGAGAGCCAGACTGGCAGAAACCACAAAGCAAGTTTCCTATGCCGAGGAAGATTCCCCTGGCCATCTATACTACGGCGTCACCTGCTTAGCTGTCACCACGTATACTGGCTAATTTTATGTGAACTTGACACAAGCTAGAGTAATTTGGGAAGAGAAAACTTCAGTCAAAAAAATGACCCACCAGATTGGCCTGCAGTGCATTTTCTTGATCAATGATCAGTGTGGAAGGCCCCAGCCCATTGTGGGCAGTGTCATCCTGGGTGCTAAAACAAAACAGGTTGAGCAAGCCACAGGGAGCGATTTAGTAAGCAGCACTCCTTTATGGACTCTGCATCATCTCCTCCCTCAATTTCCTGCCCTGACTTCCCTTTGTGATGGGAGGTTACTAGGAATGTAAGGTGATATAACACTTTCCTTCTCAAGTTGATTTTGTTCATTGTATTTTATCACAGCAATACAAACCAAATTAAGATACCAAGGAAGCAAGACTTCATGACACAAATTTTCTGCAAGGCTCATCCAGGAGTCACAACCTCTTTGGGGTTCTGGTGATGCATTCACAGGGGTTGCTTAAGACCACTGGAAAGCACTGATGTTTACATTACAATTCATAACAGTAAGAAAATTACAGTTATAAAGTTGCAACAAAAATAATTTTACAATTGGGGGTCACCACTGCATGAGGAACTATATTAAAGAGTCACAGCATTAGGAATGTTGAGGACCACTGATTTAGGGGGTAGAGTGTCATTCTAGAGGAAAGCAGCTGTGCAGATGCTCCAAATGTAAGATGTCAAACCTTTATAATCTCCTGTCAACTCAGTACCTCCATTTTCCTCCTTCACATAGTCCCTGTGGATGCCTCATGCTTTCTATCTTACCAGATACTGAATTTTGGCTTAAGATATAAAATACCCTCCGTGGGCTCACCTGTTTGAACAAGTGAGCCCCAGCATGAGCTCACAGGGATGGGGGGAGGAGGGGTTGTGGGGTCTTCTGGACACAGGCCTAGTTGGTCAGACATAGGCATGGCTCTTACAAGTTACGACTTTGCCTCTGCTTCATCCCAAGATCCTCTCTGTTCCTGACTCACAACGACATGAGCAAGCAGCCTCAGGATCCCATGGCTGCAGCCATGAACCACCATGATTTCCACCATGACTTCCCCGCCTACATATATATATTTCAATATAAGGAAGGAACCTCTCCTGTCAGAAATTCAGTCACAGAGACAAGGAAAGCAGCCAGTGCAAGCTCTCAAAGCTGGTCCGGCAAGCCACCATCCTTTCTGTAGTGAGGTTTCATATCTATCCTTTAGTTTTTCTGTCTTCCCACATTTCATATCCCTACCCGGAATGGGCTGGATCCAGGATCTGGTGCTTGCTAAGCAGCCAGCCACTGTACCGCCGAACTACATTCCAAGCCTAGTTTCTTGTCCTATCTCTTCCACGCTGTCTTCTGCTGCACCCGGGTCTCTCCTCCAGTGCATACTACTCAAGCCATTCGTCTTATCTTCCTGGGTGTCAACAACGGCCACCCCTCTGGAGCTTTCTGATTGCTCTGTGTGACGCCCCCGTGTCTAGGACAGGATGCTCTTACACATGTGAATTCCACTCGGTTTCATCTCACTGGGCTGGGGACTTTTAAGTTACAGGTAGGGCAGGACTGAGTATGCTCTGTTTGCTTTCCTGTGATGGAGTTAAGTGTGATGGGCAGGAAAACATTGTGTGCAGCCTTCAGTGAAGATTGTGGTCTGTGATGTCCTTTGGAGATGTTAAAACCATACTTTTCATTGAGGGCTTATTCCATCTTGTCACAGACAGCCTCAGCTGCCACTGCTGAGGTGTTTTCTCATGGATCCTGGAGCTTGTCAGCGTCTGCTAATATGGGCTTTCCTTACTCAGTCGATAGTGAGAGTCTCAGGATTTGGTGAATGATTTTCTGTAGAACTGATGCTCTGGCGATGGGTTGAGGCTATACTCAAAGTCTTACTGGGATATTCAGTAGCTTTGCTTAGAGGAGAGCAGACATTAGGGTCTAGAAAGCTCACTGCAGGGCGGAGGGCACAGAGCAGTACAGCATTAAGTGATGGTCATTCATGAGGAGCAGCCCCCTGGCCACAGGAATATCCAAAAACGCAGCACACTCAAACGGCCTCCGGATGAAGGGTGGAGAGGCAGGGGTGTAGCTTAGGAGGAGAGCATTTTTCTGGTGTTTGAGTCTGGCCCTGGGTTCAGTATCCAGCAACACAGGGGGAAAGGGTTGGAAAGAGGGAAGGGATGGAAGGAGATATAGACAACACAATGGTGGTGACACTTGTCTTTAATCCCAGCACTCAGTAGGCAAAGACAGGAGAATTTCTGTGAGTTCAAGGCCAGTCTGGTTTACAGAGCAAGTTCCAGGATAGCCAGGGCTACACAGAAAAACCCTGTTTCAAATAAAAACAAAGAAGAAAAAAATAGACAACATTAAAAGAGCTAGGACCTAGCCTAGGAATCTTAGAATTTAATCACCAGGTATCAGTTAGGGTTCAAATCAACATGTGGGGAGGTGTCTGTGCCCATGCACATCACTGTATCCAAAGGAAACTGAAGCTATAGACAGGTGGCAGATGCTGGCACTGGAAATAATTCCTCTGACACCTCCTCCAGACTCTACATGGTGTCCATAGTGTACTGTCTGCAGACCTGTCCTGAAAAGATTCTTCTAAGAGCTGGCCTGTTTGTGCTGAGGCACCAGCTGGGTTTCTGAAGCACAGGGTTTAGAGCATGGCACTGTTTCAGTACTCCGAGGAACAGATGTAAACAACTGTGATCAGCCCATGGCAACACCATCCAAAAACCTGGCTCCCTGGAGGCTTGTGCCCATCAACAGCAATCCAGTCATCCCGGGCATCTGGTCCAACATGGCCCACATGCCCTGTCTCCCAGGATTGGCCACTTTTCCTGGCTTTGTGTTTTCTCCTTCTTGGTGACTTACAGTTGAGTTTACAGAATTTAGTATCTTCTGTGGTTAAACTAATTCTCTGCCTCTCTGTCTTTTTCACATCTCTCTGTCTCTCTCTGTCTCTGTGTCTCTGTCTCTGTGTCTGTCTCTGTCTCCTCCCCTCTGTGTGTGTGTGTGTGTCCTCTTTCCTGTCTGTTTCTGTCTGCCTTTTTGTTTTGTTGCTGTTGTGTTTCTCGGGCTCAGAGTACTGCTCTTTTCTCTTTGCTGATAAGCTACTTGGCAGCCCTGCCTGTGGGGGAAGTAGTTCATTTTCTGGCTGTTTTAAGTGGGTCTGGGCACGTCACACTGCCCCAGACTCACTGAAAGGAGACATCAGGTCATAGGGCACTTACAGGCTCACACTGCGCTATCGTGTTCACGAGCAGGCTGCCCCGAGCAGGTTGCTTGCCACCCTAGTCAGCCAGTGTCCAGATGGCAGAGCCCCAGGGGTGAGCCTCCCCCATCACATGTCAGGGGTGTCTAGTGTCTCCTTCCCTCCAGCAGAGGACGCTGACTGGGGAAGCCACATCTGTCCCTCTTGGCTGCCATCCTAGGCACTTTTGGGAAGGTCTCCATTTCACGTCCCCAATCGTCTGCCAGCTTGAACTGAAAGCCAGAGCCGTGCCGGGCCCTTGGATTTTTTGGATGCTTGGTGGGTGACACTTGTGTTAGGAGAGTCGAGAGGGCTGAAAAAACGCCTTCCTTGGCTGAGAGGCAGGAAACCTAACTCGTGGGCTATCTGTGCCATACGGCTGTGGAAAAGCTGACACACCAGTCCATGAATTCAGCTTCTCTGCTGAGAATGGGCATGATTCTGTCAATCAAAGCTTCTGAGGCCAGCGGGCAGGGTCAGGAAGTGCATGCCACAGTACCTGGGCCCAGAGTATACAAGCTTCCTGTTCATAACCCAGCGGGGTTATTGATCATTGTGTTACATCTCTACCAGGCCAGATGCTCTCGGTTGGCTTTTCTCTATTCTCGGACCAAGCTCTCAAGCTCCTCAAAGAGTGAGTGGTGTCCTTCCTTCCCAACAGCCTGCCAGTCTAGCAAATGGCATGGACTGAGTACCCAGGTGCACAGGGTGGAAGCCTGCTGCTCTGACAGCGAGTCCACCCAACTCCTCCCCCAAAGCCCCGAGCTCGAGCTGTTTCCTTCCAACTGTGTGCTCATTGTGCGGTGATTCACAATGAAGCAAAAGAATCGCACTTGTCACCCACGGCTGCTTTCTGTCTGGCAAGTGTGTGCATCCAGGCCTCTGCCCAGGGTCCTTTAGAGAAACCATTCTCTTTCCCTAGTCTGTTCCACAGCTGGGGACAGCAGCCTAGTTGTTGTCCGGCAACTGCAGGTCTTAAGGCTACACACCTATTTTGGTCAGAACTCTGAGGAATGGGCTACAAGTCTGATAGAGTGACTCCAGGGAAGGAAGTCTCTGCCCCAGGTTCAGCAGTGTACAGCTCTCAAACGAGAAAGGAACAGTCCTCAAGATTGCGTAGGAAGAACACAAGGCACAGGGTGTTTTCATTAATTGCTGGAAAGCTTGGGGACCAGGCAGCAGTGAAGAAGCCTCCCTCCAAAATGGGTAGGCACCCAAATCTGTCAGATGCAGTGGCTTTTCCTTCCGTGGTCTGACAGGAGAGCCAGGATTTTCCAATGAGCATCTAAGAAGGATCTCTTCATCTGTAGATAAATCTAGATGATTTCCTTGTGGTATCTCAGCACAGTCACATTCAACTTGGGTATGGGACCGATTTGGGAACTAGGCAGGTACCAGGAAAGCATTATTTTCTAAGGCAATATTTTCAGCAGGTACCCTCCCACTGGGGCACTGGGGCTTGTTGTCAGTTTGGAGGCAAGACCCGAGCGAGGATCACTTTGTGGTTAAGTGAACATGAGTATCTACTATGTGACTGTTTGCTTTTGGTGTAAGTGTGACTGTTTCTTCTCATTCACCGAAACTAACATCTAAGATGCAAATCATGGGCCAAGGAGGTGGCTCAGCCAGCAAAGACATTTGCCACCAAGCTTGGTGACCTGAATTCAAGCCCCCAAACACACATGATGGAAGGAGAGCCAACTCATGCACGTTGTCTTCTGATCACCACATGCAGGCCATGACACACACACACACACACACACACACACACACACACACACTATCAGGACAAAGGATGAAAAAGAAATGACCACCCAACCAACTTACAAGAGGCAGAGTTTAGCACATTTTCTCACATATCATTGGTTGAGCTCTATGAACTACAAGGGTCATACCCAAAGTCAACGGAGCAGAAAGGCATAGCTTGTGCCAAGTCACATGACTTCCAGCAAAGCTGAAACAGGGAGCCACCACAACAATGTGTGAATGGTGGTAACATGTACACAATAATCCACTTGGACCACAAACAGCTCACTTAAATGAAGCTTGTACATTCCCTGCTGTGGGTGGGGGTCTATTCCAACATCTGCATAGCGCTTTAGGGGACAGCAAGCCTCTCCTTCCTTCTTTTCTTCCTTCCTTCCTTCCTTCCTTCCTTCCTTCCTTCCTTCCTTCCTTCCTTCTTTCCTTCCTTCCTTCCTTCCTTCCTTCCTTCCTTCCTTCCTTCCTTCCTTCCTTCCTTCCTTCCTTCCTTCCTTCCTTCCTTCTTTCCTGGTGGTATTTTACACACATATTGTAAAAATTTCAATTTTGTTGCTGGTTTTTGGGGTTTTTTTTGTTTGTTTTTGTTTTTTTTTGTTTTTTTTGGGGGGGGGGTGGTTTTCAAGACAGGGTTTCTCTGTGTACCAGTCCTAGCTGTCCTGGAACTTGCTTTGTAGACCAGGCTGTGAGTCCTTGAACTCACAGAACTCTGCCTGCCTCTGCCTCTCAAATCTGGGATTAAATGTGTTCACCACCACACCCAGCTCCATTGCTACTTTTTAAAGGCCCAGGGGAATGAAACCTGGGGGTCTTGTACATTCTGGACACGTGCTTTATCCTGACCAACCTTCTTGGACTTTGATTTTTCCTGGATTCCCTTAATTTTGGGACAGGGTCTTGCTATGTCTAACCTTGAATTTGCGATCCTGCTGCTTCAACCTCCTGAGTAGCTGAGATTAAAAACGTTTTAATCTCCCCTCTCTTTCTCCATCCCTCCTTCAGGAAGTCTCCTAACACAGCTCAGACTATCCTCCAATGTGTGATCCCCTGCCTCAGTCTCCAAAGAGAGAGGCACGCACCACCACATTCAGTCATATTCATCATATAGTTTAGCAGTTTTACGGTCAAAACCCTATCTTTACCATTGATCTCCAGAAGCCTTCCATCTTCTCAAATGGAAGTCCTACATTTATTTAATACTCCCTGACCCCCTCTGCCCCTGGAAACCACCATTCCAATTTCCAGCTCTACTGATGTGACTACTCCAGAGAGGCAACACAATGCCATCGTACATACGTGTTCTGTGTCTGGCTCATTTCCTTTAGCTTGTTGTCTTCTTGCTACATAATGTGTCAGAATTCCCTTCCTTTTAAGGCTGGATGAATGTCTGGACACACAGTTGAGTGTGTTCATTTGTCTGACACTAGACTCATGGGTTGTTTTTACCATTTAGTTCTTTTGAGAAAGGCCACAGTGGCTGTAAAGTGCACACATCCCTTATGGTCTCTTCTTGAGGGTGTAGCCACAGACACAGAACCCATGGAAAGCCCATTAGTTCTGTGCCTTGATGTTTTGCGGAAGGAGATGGCATTTCTCACAGACAGGGCTGTGTTGGGCAGGGCTTCTGCTCTCTCTGTCTGCACAACATCACCCACTCAGTCTGCTTCTTCCCTTAGTTGGAAGTTTTACTGAGGATTTTTTAGGTTTTCCAATCTATTTCTTTGGACTTTGCTTACAGTTATAATTTATCTTCTATATAATTTCCATTATAGTCCATGTCACCAGAGAGTCACTGTGGGCTGACAAGCTGGTTTAACACCACCTGTAGGCTGACACAATTCTTTGAGATGGTAAGAAGTTCATTTTAACCACACTTAGCAATTCTCAGTTGGAGTTGCAGGAATTTCCTGTAAGCGGCAAACAAGGCAGAAAGGTCAGCTCTGTGGTGTACCTCGGCCTCTGTGACTGACTCAAGAAGGCACTTAGTAATGATGCATAACTGTTAATATGCATTGTGTGTGTGTGTGTGTGTGTGTGTGAATTGTACATAGTTCAGGGAGCTTAATCATGTGTGCAATACATGTATGCATAACTGTTAATATGCATTTTGTGTGTGTGTGTGTGTGTGTGAATTGTACATAGTTCAGGGAGCTTAATCATGTGTGCAATACATGTATGCATGGCTGTAGAGTTGTAGACCTGAGTCTGGTCAGCCACTGGGCACAGCTGCTTGGGGAGGTGGTATGTGGGGAGTTTGATGTCAGGCTGTAGGGAAGAGCAGTTTGAGACGAGCTGGCTGGGGGGATTGGGGCCCTCAGACCTGTGACAAGGCCAGAGCCGTAGGATTCTCAGACTCTTGAACATCCAGTGACTGCTGGGAGTCGCAGAAGAGCAAAGAACAGAGTTGGGGTGGTGGTGGGGGAGCTCCATTTTTCCCATCTGGGATTATCCTTATCTTGGCCATAGAGAGTAAGAGGAAGTCAGGAGGATGGAATAGAGAGATGCACAGGAAGTAGAAGGGCGGGTCATTCAGTTTGAATGGAGTGTGAGACATATGGAAAAGGGGAACTTCTTTTTGGGATGTCAGCTGTGGAGGACGGTCAGCTGGATACTGTGACCGCCTCTCTGAGCCAGCGTGCTTTCTTTCACCCAAGCATCCAGCTCCTGAGTCTTTATTGGTAAAATCGAATAACTGAGATTTTATTAGAAAACAATGGACAACCAACCTGGAAGCTTCTTTCTGGTGTGGCTCTGCTGCCTTGACCGCCTGGCGTTACAGATCCCCGAGTTTAAGCTCGTCAGGACCCAAGGATGTCTCCAACATTCTCAAAAACAAAACAAACAACAAATAACAACCCCCCCACAGTGGTTAGCTGCTGTAACATCTGTTTAAATTACCCCGGGTAGAGGACTCTGGACGGAGACAACACCCAGCCCGTGCTGGCCATTGCAGAAACTGGTCAGAGAACCACAGCACTGGACCTGTCTTCTTGTGCACAGGTTTAAAGATGTATAAAATAAAATGAGACAAACAAGCGTTGATTATAGTCTAAAATCAGATATTCTGCATTAACTATTTTTGACCTGTGCATGGGACACTTTATTCTTTCTTTTAGCATGCTGGGCCCTTATGAAGATAATATTTTAACTAAATACATAATAATGTCTCAATTCCCTTATCCCTCCATAAATAGAATAAATAAATATCATTTATCTAGTTTTTAGATCCTTTCTCTTAACTAACAGCAGCAGAATTCTGAAGTTAATCAGAAAGATCAATCTGGTTAGACTACAGTAGAGAGGGGGGTAAGGCCTCCTTTTTAGTTCTAGGAGACAGGGTCTCCCTATGTAACCCAGGCTAGCCTAGAAGTGACTGGCATTGAATTGGCCAATCCTCCTGCCTTAGCATTCTAGGATTACTGGAGTAGGCACCATGTCCTTCCAACATTAGTTTTAAAATAAATTTTCTTGGGCTGGAGAGATGGCTCAGTGGTTAAGAACAGATACTATTCTTTGCAAGGACCTGAGCTCAATTCCTAGCACCCTCATCAGGCAGTTTACAACTGCATGTAACCCCAGCTCCAGAAGGATTGCACACCTCTGACCTCAGTGGGGACTTGCTTTCATCTGCACACACTATTCCCCTCCCCCACACACATAATTAAAACAGTAGAAATAAGTAAAAAAATGAAGTTTTCTCTTAGACCCAGAAAATAGCTTCAGACATGCTGACATTGGTAATCATGAAAAAGAAATCCCCAGCTGCCCAGGGAGCTTCTAAAAGGGCAGCTTAAAGGGAGGAAGGACATTTAAAATGATTGTTATTTTGCGAGGGGGAATATATATATATATATTTACTATGGAAAAAAATACAGTTTGGATGCTCAGACAATTTTCAGATGAAAAATGTTGGGAAGCGGTGTTTAGTAGCTACCTTAATATAAACACGTGTTTTACTAAAATCCTGAGCTGGACCTTCAGAGTTGAAGGTGGGTAAAGGAGTCCTCACCCTTTGAAAGAGCCTCGACATTCAAGGTGGCGGCCTTCCCCCGTGGAGGTTTAGGTATTTGTCGATTCACCTTTAAAGGAGGCCAAGAGACCTAGGAAGTCATTACTCTGCGTGTGTAGGCTCATTTTGGACTTTGCATACGAAAACAATGATGTTGAAGGTACCGAACAGGGTCCATTCATCCTTCTGTGCTGGGGGCGTCTGTGCAGGGCCCTAACCTCACCTCACCTCACCTCACCTCACCTCACCCCACCTCACTTCAGTGCGGCTATGGCTACACACTGCTGACAGACTTGCTTCTCAAGAGCTGTTTGCTAATTTCCAGGGTCCCAGGGAAAGGGCTTGGTTCCTGGTCTTAAGGGTGACTCAACCTTCAGCCTAGCCAGAGATATTTTTTTTACCAGACAGATGACACCAGAAATGAATTTGGTTCTCTCTTGTTTTAGAACTGCAAAGAACAAGACATTTACCAGCTGTTGAATTTTACATTTAATTAAGAAGTGAAGTCAATCACTTTTAGACAAAAACACTGCCATTTTTATCTTGAAATAAGTGAAACCTTTGAAACGTGTCGCCTATTCAGAGCACAATTGAAGTTTCTTTCTCAATATTAATTTGCCCAGCACATAAGCTATTTTTGACCATCATTATTATATGCAAATTATTCGCTAGATTTGACATTGATTCAGTTTGTTTTTTTTCTTTTCAAAAGTCAACCCATCCCACTTTGGGAGATAGTCTAAAGAAGCAAATATAAAATGGATCTGAATTTTTATTTTAGTGTTAAAATGAGCACAGACTGATCTCTAAGGTGACATGGGAGAGAACAAAGTCCTTTGGGGAGTTGAGTTTTGACATGTCAATCTTAAAAGCCGGAGACAGGGGATAGTTTGTACAAATCATCTCTGCGATTGAGATGAAATGTGGGATTAAAATCATGGTCCTATCACTTCCCTTTAGTGGGGCTGCCGCACAGTGATGGAGATAGAGGCCTTAACCCATCAGGTTAGGGTGGGTTATCTTCTTGACCACCCTGTACCCAGCAGTGTTGTAGGTCTACACTGTGGGGGAAAATGGAGGTCAACCTTGTGAAAGGTAAAGTGGGATGGAGAGCGAATCGCCGCAGGCTCCTGCACCTCTGAGAACAGTCATGATCTAAGATGGTTCCCAGCACACTGGTGAGACAGCCAGAGGGAACTGAGGCTGCTTCCTGCACACCCCTTCCTAACAGGTGACAATACTCTCCCCACCCCCACTTTTCCTAAATTATCTCATCAGGCAGGACTTTCACTGGGGTGCAGTGACGGTGTGGTGAGATACGATTGGCTGAGGATTTAGGGGCTTGGGATTGGCTCGAACACTGTATAGAAGCTTATGCGCTGTGCAGTAAACTCGGATGTGCACCCTGATGCTGGTCTCTGGAGTCTGATTCCTGGGATCCACCATGTGGCTCTGTTGCCTCTGACCCCCCATCCTGTTCCCACACTATTACTCTCTGCTATCTTTTACCATGTGGACTCTATATAAATGGAAGGCTGTTCTCTATTTTCTTCTATTACATCTTACTCTTTCAAGATTAGTTCTCTTTTTAACCTCAGATTAAAATGTTTACTTTTGCTGCTTTGTGTTGAAAAACTTTTATAAAAGGTGTGTGTGTGTGTGTGTGTGTGTGTGTGTGTGTACATGTTGAGGGCAACAGACAACTTACAGGAATCCATTCTTTCCTTCAGTCATATGGGTCTTGGGGATTGAACTTAGGCAGTCACCTTGACTGCAAATGTTTTCCCCTGATGAGCCATCTTACCAGTTACTTATGTAGTAAAGTTTAAAGCTATGAACCAAATTATCTCTAATTCCCATTAGTTTGGCTGTGGTTACTTTTCTGCCCATTCTCATTGACTCACAGCACACAGGTTAGCCACTGCCTTGGGTACTGTCTGCCCAATGTGCTCTTGTATGTCCTTATCATCTACGCCCTTAGGATGGTGTCTCTGACACCAGTTTTTGTAATTGGAGATGTCATTGTCTTTTGTCTTCATTTTAACCATGGATTTCACCAGGAAGTGATTTTTTTAAAAAAAATCTATCAATAATAATATGACAAATAGGACCTGAAGTTCTATTCACTTACATCAGAATAATTTGATTTTTAAACAACCCAGTCCTGATGATGTGGCAAGAAGAGGAAGAACATATAATGCAATTTGCTTATCTTTGAGCCACAAATGGGTTTGTGAGTTCATTTAGTTATGCACTGGCTTGCCAGGTTTCTCAGAGGATGAGTGAGGAGACTGGGGCAGAGGGACAGAGCCACATATCTTGCCAGGTTGAGTCAGGTCAGTGTAGCTGCTGGCTGGGCATGACCGTGGGCGGCCACCTGTGGCTCTCTGAACAGCTGTCTGGTAGCGAGCCAGACACAGCCCATCATGGGGTGGAGGCAGGAGGCCGGTTGAGCGGCCAGTACATTCTGGCATGGGCTAAAAGAACACCTGGTTCCACTCTGTGGACCTACCACAGAAGGTCAGGAATGTTCTCACTGGCGGCAACCTGATGACCTAAGTTTTCAAGTCTCAACGGCCCTAGTCTGACTGAAATAGAGAAAAAACCCACTGTCTTCCCTAAAACATATACTGAAGGCAACCTAAGAACCATTGGGTTCCAGCTATGTTGAAATAGGTCAGCTAGGTCAAAGGTATGAGAGCTTTCAGGAAAAGATGGTCTCCATGATTTATAGTAAGGCTTTCCCAGGAAGGGGAGTGTACTCTTCAGATGGCTGGGTCAGACATCTTTTGTCCTAGGCTGGCTCTGATCTACTTTCCCACAAATGTTAACTACATGCTTACAAATCACATTGGTCCTCCCTTCTTTAGTCATCAGACCTTGGATTTCCATCCTGAACACTAGCACTCACATCAAGATGGAAGACCAAAGTACATCCTTCTTGAAGCTTGAGGCCCTTCCTACTGTTTTCTAGGAACCGAGGATCCCATTTCTTCTGGACTAGTGAGTCAGTTGCTTTTTGACCTATGTGTACCCTCCCCAACTTCCCATCCCAGATGTAGACAAGATGCCAAGTAAGGAACAATCCTCTCACTGGTTCTGTGATTCTTAGCAACTAACTCAATCGACAGTGACTGGTTGGTTGATAATATTCTGCTGGGTCCTGCTGTATCCTATCAATGAGGGAGTATAGGTACACACCTGCCATAGCACATGAGTGATGCAGTTGCTGAGCACATCTGAGTCAGATGAAGAGATGACTAAATGCTTCCACTCCTGAGATGACCATAGACAAGCATTTCCTACTGCTGCTTTTGCTTGGGATATCGTTTGCTGTGTACACAGTAATGTGAACTTATAAGGTTACCTTCTACCCACAATTTTCCTTGCTGGGGCACAGGCTGAGCCTCTCCCTCTTTCTGCCCCTGGGCTGCTTTGAGTAAGGAGCTCTTTCCTCTACCAGGTCTTCCTAGCATGTTACTTTGCCCTGGCACAGGCCAGAAACCAGTAGAGTGAGCCAGCCACTGAAACAATGAGCCAAGAAAAGTCTGTTTTTCTTTTGAGTTGTTTCTTTCAGGTACTTTGATAGTTGACTAGCACCAAGAAGATTGTTTTTTTTACAAGAAATAAGGCATAGACAGATGAAATCTACCTGGTCAGACACAATGTTCTATTGCCTTGTGGTGAAAAACAATGTTCAGAACCAAAGGTATCAGACAGTGCAGGCCTTATGACCTATGACTCTCCAGGGCTGCTCTGGCTAGGGACAGGGTGATCTTTCCCACTCTCAAGCCCTTGTTCTTGGGGCCAGCTCTACCACTCTGTCCAGGTGAGATGCAGCTGCTTCATTGAGTATTGCAGCCATGACACAGAGAAAAAACAGAATATCTGAGAAGAGCCTCAGAGAAGATCTAGTATTGAGAGTGTAGCAGAAGCCAGAGGCCTCGGCCCAGACCAATGACTCATTGCAATAAACTTTTGCAAGTAAATCTGTTTGGGCAAAGGGCATATTGGTGTGACACACCATAGCTTCCAGTGAGATTTAAAAAAATATATTTTTTTGAGGGGTGGGGTAGGTTGCAAGGACAGTGGGCAGATATGAAAGGATGGGGAGATGAGTGGGATTGGGGTGCATGATGTAAAATTGAGAATCAATAAAACTTTTTATTTTAAAAAAATTTAAGTGTAGATTATCTGTCCCTCTCTAGTCAGGGACTTATTTGGTGTCTGTATAGTGACCACTTATTTAGAATTTTCAGTTCAAACACACTTAGGATCATAGGATCAGAGGTGAGGAAGGCACATCTGTCCCAACACTGGGAATAACTGGAACCAGCAGGATCCAGGGACACAGAAATCCTGACTGACCAGTGGCATGAGTTCCTTCCTTTTTGGATGGTGTCCTGAGCAGACAGACCTTGGGTACAAACTCTGCAGCCAGTCCCACAACACCCAGAGGAAGCTCCACTCTTAGGCACTCTAACATGTATAGGATCCCTGGATCCCAGAAACTTGATCACACCAGGACTTCAGGGTCCCAGGAGTTCTGACACACCTAGATCTCAGGGACACCTGGACTCTGAGGAATTCTGACACAACCAGGATCACAGGAAGGACAGGCTCCAGTCAGATACAGTGAGAGCAGATAGCACTAGAGATAACCAGATGGCGGGAGGAAATCATAAGAATGTAAGCAACAGAAATCAAGGTTACTTGACATCATTAGAATTCAATTCTCCCACATAGTAAGTCCTGAATACATCATCACACCGGAAAAGCAAGATTCAGATATAAAATCATTTCTCATGATGAAGATAGAGGACTTTAAAACCGACATAAATAACTCCCTTAAAGAAATACAATAGAACACAAGTAAACAGCTAGAAGCTCTTAAAGAGGAGACACAAAAATCCCTTAAAGAATTACAGGAAAACACAATCAAACAGGCAAAGGAAATGAACAAAACCATCCAGGGTCTAAAAATGGAAGTAGAAACAATAAAGAAATCACAAAGGGAAACAACCCTGGAGTTAGAAAACCTAGGAAAGAGATCAGGAGTCATAGACACAAGCATCACCAATAGACTATAAGAGATAGAAGAGAGAATCTCAGGTGCAGAAGATACCATAGAAAGCATTGACACAACAGACAAACAAAATGCAAAATGCATAAACCTGGTAACTCAAAACATCCAGGAAATCCAGGACACAATGAGAAGAGCAAACCTAAAGATAATAGGTATAGAAGAGAGCGAAGATTCCTGACTATAAGGACCAGTAAATATCTTCAACAAAAATTTATAGAATGCAAAAATTCTAGAAGACTAGAAACAAAAATTATAAAAGAAAATTTCCCTAACTTAAAGAAAGAGATGCCTGTGGACATGTGAGAAGCCTACAGAACTCCAAATAGATTAGACCAGAAAAGAAAGTCCTCCTGTCACGTAATAATCAAAACACCAAATGCACTAAACAAAGAAAATATTAAAAGCAGAGAGGGAAAAAGGCCAAGTAACATATAAAGGCAGACTTATCAGAATTATATCAGACTTGTCACTAGAGACTATGAAAACTAGAAGATCTTGGGCAGATGTCATACAGACCCTAAGAGAACACAAATGCCAGCCCAGGCTAATATACTGAGCAAAACTGTCAATTACCATAAATGGGGAAAACAAGATATTCCATGACAAAACCAAATTTACATAATATCTTTCCACAAATCCAGCCCTACAAAGGATAATAGATGGAAAACACCAACACAAGGAGGGAAACTACACCCTAGAAAAAGTGAGAAAGTAATCTATCAACAAACCCAAAGATGATAGCCACACAAACATAATTCTACCTCTAACAACAAAAATAGCAAGAAGTAACAATCACTTTTCCTTAATATGTCTTAAAATCAATGGACTCAATTTCACAATATAAAAACATAGACTAACAAACTGGATACGGAAACAGGACCCAGCATTTTGGTGCATACAGGAAACATACCTCATTGACAAAGACAGACACTACCTCAGAGTAAAAGGTTAAAAACTGTTTTCCAAGCAAATGGTCCCAAGAAAAAAGCTGGAGTAGCCATTCTAATATAGAATAAAATCAACTTTCCACCAAAAAATATCAAAAAAGATAAGTAAGGACACTTCATACTGGTCAAAGGAAAAATTTACCAAGATGAACTCTTAATTCTGAATATCTAAGTTCCAAATGCAAGGGCACCCACATTCATAAAAGAAACTTTACCAATGCTCAAAGCACACATCGCACCCCAAACAATAATAGTGGGAGACTTCAACACCCCACTCTCAGCAATGGACAGATCATGGAAACAGAAACTAAACAGAGACTCAGTGAAACTAACAGAAGTTATGAACCAAATGGATCTAACAGATATTTATAGAACATTTCATCCTAAAGCAAAAGAATATACCATCTTCTCAGGACCTCATGGTATCCTCTCCCAAATTGATCATATAATCAGCCACAAAACAGGTCTCAACAGACGCAAGAAGATTGAAATAATCCCACGCATCCTATCAGATCACCACAGTCTTAATATACCAACAGATGGTCTCAAATACCAACCAAAGCAATGGAAAGCACACATACACATGGGAGCTGAACAACACTCCACTCAATGATAACTTGATCAAGGAAGAAATAAATAAAGACTTTTTAGAATTTAATGAAAATGAAGACACATCATACCAAAACTTATGGGACACAGTGAAATTAATGCCAAGAGAAAAACTCATAACTCTAAGTGCCTCCAAACAGAAACTGGAGAGAGCTTACACTAGCATCTTGACAACACACCTGAAAGCTATAGAATAAAAAGCAAATACTCCCAAGAGGAATAGATGGCAGGAAATAATCAAACTTAGGGCTAAAATCAACCAAATAGAAACAAAAAGAACTATATGATGTATCAACAAACCAGGAGCTGATTCTTTGAGAAAATCAACAAAATAGATAAACCCTTAGTCAGACTAACCAGAAGGCACACAGACAGTATCCAAATTAATAAAATCAGAAATGAAAATGGAGACATAACAATGCAAACTATGGAAATTCAGAAAAATCATCAGATCCTACTATAAAAGCTTATACTCAACAAAATTGGAAAATCTGGATGAAATGGGCAATTTTCTAGATAGATATCAGGTGCCAAAATTAAAACAGGATCTGATAAACCATCTAAATAGTCCCATAACCTGTAAAGAAATAGAAGCAGTTATTAATAGCCTCCCAACCAAAAAAAGGCCTAGGACTGGATGTGTTTAGTGGAGAATTCTATCAAACCTTCAAAGAAGACTGAATACCAATATTCTTCAAACTATTCCACAAAATAGAAGAAGGAACACTACACAGTTTGTTCTATGAAGCCACAATTATGCTTATACCTAAAGCACACAAAGACCAAACAAAGCAAGAGAACTTCAGACCAATTTCCCTTATGAACATTGATGCAAAAATACTCAATAAAATTCTTGCCAACAAAATCCAAGAATACATCAAAACGATCATTCACCCGGATCAAATAGGCTTCATCCCAGGAATGCAGGGACGGTTCAATACATGGAAATCCATCAATGTAATCCACTAAATAAACAAAGAAACCACATAATCATTTCATTAGGTGCTGAAAAAGCATTTGACAAAATTCAGCACCCCTTCATGTTAAAAGTCTTGGAAAGATCAGAAATTCAAGGCCCATTCCTAAACATAGTGAAAGCAATATTCAGCAAACCCATAGCCAACATTAAACTAAATGGAGAGACACTTGAAGCAACCCCACAAAAATTAGGGACTACACAAAGCTGCCCACTTTCTTCCTATCTATTCAATATAGTACTTGAAGTTTTTAGTACTAGAGCAATTAGGCAACAAAAGGAGGTCAAAGTGATACAAATTGGAAAGGAAGAAGTAAAAAAAAATCACTATTTGCAGATGATATGATAGTATACTTAAATGACCCCAAAAATTCCACCAGAGAACTCCTAAAGCTGATAAACAACTTCAGCAAAATTGTTGGATATAAAATTAACTCAAACAAATCAGTAACCTTCCTCTACTCAAAGGATAAACAGGCTGAGAACAAAATTAGCAAAACGACATCCTTCACAATAGTCACAAAAAATATAAAATATCTTTGTGTGACTCTAACCAAACAAGTGAAAGATATGTATGACAAGAACTTCAAGTCGCTGAAGAAAGAAATCAAAGAATATCTCAGAAGATGGAAAAATCTCCCATGGTCATGGATAAGCAGGATTAAAATAGTAAAAATGGCCATCTTCCTGAAAGCAATCTACAGACTCAATGCAATCCCCATCAAAATTCTAACTCAATTCTTCATAGAGTTAGAAAGAGCAATTTGCAAATTCATTTGGAATAACAAAAAAGCCAGGATAGCAAAACCTATTCTCAACAATAAAAGAACTGGGCCGATCACCATCCCTGACATCCAGCTATCTTACAGAGCACTAGTGATAAAAACAGTATGGTATTGGTACAGAGACAGGCAGGAAGATTAGTGGAACAGAATTGAGGATCCAAAAATGAACCCACACACCTATGGTTACTTGATCTTTCACAAAGGATCTAAAACCATCCAGTGGAAAAAACACAGCATTTTTTTTGTTTTTGTTGTTTATTTTGAGATTACAACTTAATTATAACATTTCTCCCTTCCCTTTCCTCCTTCCAAATAGCCCTCCCTACTTTCCTTCAAAATCATGGCCTCCCTGGTTCTGAAAAGACTCAGTGTAGCAATATAGGGCAAAACCAGAACAGGGAAGTGGGAAGGGGTGGATGGGAGAACAGGGGAAGGGAAGTGGGGGTTATGTGACTTTTGGGGAGTGGGAGGGCCAGAAAAGGGGAAATCATTTTGAAATGTAAAGAAAAAATACATCGAATAAAAAAATGCATGAAAAAAATCATGGCCTCTTTTTTCATAGCCCCGAAGACATACATACAAGTAAGATTATATGAACCCACGGCATTATATTTATGAATATATATGTATGCATGAATACATATATGCATGTGCAGTTTATGAAAACTACATTTGATTTGCAGTTAATTGAATCCATAGACATGGAGAACAGACTTGTAATAGTTGAAATTAGAGAAAGCAATCGCTGATACATTGGGAGGGAACTTTAAAATTTTATATGTATAAGTATTCATATGCCCATTGCAATATCCATATTGCAGGACATCCCTGCATGGGGATCTTCTGAAACTAGAGTTACAGATGGTTGTGAGGCACCATCTGAGTACTGGGAATCAAATGTGGGTCTTCAGCATGAACAGCAGGGACTCCTAACCGCTGAGTCATCTCCCCAGCCCCCTGCTCTGCTTTAGACATTCTAACTTGGAGTTAAGCTTATCCTGCTTGTTTTTGATGTTCCAAGGAGAAAAGCTATACATTAACTCCACGTTTAGGAACTGGTTCGTCTAACACTTGAAAACTACAAAATAAGAGACATAAAATTCCATTACGATATGGTAGTCATGGAAGAACTCTGCACAAAAATATTTATGAATACAACTTTTTCTACTAAGCAAAATCATTATTCAAAGCAAACAGCACCCTTCCTAAAGGAAGATGAAAGCACAATGCTGAAGAGAACACAGTCCACACTGAAAACACAGCATTTTTAACCAATGGTATTCTCCTTCAACTGGTGGTCAGAATGTAGAAAAATGCAAATTGACCCATCCTTATCTCCTTGTACAAAGCTCAAGTCCAAGTGGATCAAGGACCTCCACATAAAACCAGATACACTGAAACTTACAGAGGAGAAAGTGGGGAAGAACCTTGAACACATGGACACAGGAAATTTTCCTCAACAGAACACCAATGACTTATGCTGTAAGATCAACAACAGACCAATGAACCCTCATAAAATTGCAGAGCTTCTGTAAGGCAAAGGACACTGTCAATAGTACAAAATGGCAACAAACAGATTGGGAAAAGATTTTTTACCAATCCTACATCTGATAGAAGGCTAATATCCAATACATACAAAGGTAGACTCCAGAGAATCAAATCACTCCATTAAAAATGTGGTACAGAGCTAAACAAAGAATTTTCAGCCGAGGAATACTGAATGGATGAGAGACACCTAAAGAAATGTTCAGTATCCTTAGTCATCAGGGAAATGCAAATCAAAACAACCCTGAGATTCCACCTCACACCAGTCAGAAAGGCTAAGATCAAAAACTCAGGGGACAGCAGATGCTGGCAAGGATGTGGAGAAAGAGGAACATTCCTCCATTGCTGGTGGGATTGCAAGCTGGTACAACCACTCTGGAAATCTGTCTGGCAGGTCCTCAGAAAATTAGACATTGTGTTACCTGAGGACCCAGCCATACCACTCCCGGGCATATACCCAAAAGATTCTCCCACATATAACAAGAACACAGAGCAGCCTTATTTATAGTAGCCAAAAGCTGGAAAGAACCCAGATTTCCTTCAACAGGGGAACGGATACAGAAAATGTGGTACATTTTTACAATGGAGTACTACTAAGCTATTAAAAATGATGAATTCATAAAATTCTTAGGCAAATAGATAGAACTAAAAAATATCCTAAGTGAGGTAACCCAATCACAAAAGAACACACATGGTATTCACTCACTGATAAGTGGATATTAGCCCAAAATCCCAGAATACCCAAGATACAATTCACAGACCACATGAAGCTCAAGAAGAAGGAAGACAAAAGTGTGGGTGCTTCGGTCCTTCTTAGAAAGGGGAACAAAATACTTATGGGCCAAATCTGGAGACAAAGTGTAGAGCGGAGATTAAAGGAAAGGCCATCTAGAGCCTTTCCCACCTGGTGATCCATCTTATATCAGGACACCAAAGCCAGACACTATTGCAGATACCAAGAAGTGCTTTCTGAGAGGAGCCTGATATAGCTGTCTCCTGAGAGGCTCTGCCAGAACCTGACAAATACAGAGTCAGATGCTTTCAGCCTCACTGAGTGTGAGGTCCCCAGTGGAGGAGTTAGAGAAAGGACTGAAGGGGCTGAAGGGGTTTGAAACCCCATAGGAAGAACAACCCAATATCAACCAACCAGATTACCCCCTCCCCGAGCTCCCAGGGACTAAGCCACCAACCAAGGAGCACACATGGCTTCAGCTGCATATGTAGCAGAGGATGGCCTTGTCAGGCATCAACGGGATGAGAGGTCCTTGGTCCTAATGAAGGCTTGATAGATACCACAGTGTAGGGGAATTGAGGGTAGGGAGATAGGAATGGATGGGTGGGTGGGTGAAGGAACACCCTTCTAGAAGTAGGGGGAGATGTGATAGGGAGCTTTCTGGAGGGGGGAAACCAGGAAAGGGAATAATATTTGAAATGTAAATAAAGAAAATATACATTCAATAAAAAACAAAAACAAAACAAACAAAAAATTGTAAAATTTCCAATTCTCCTGAGCTAAGACTTTTTTCTTTCCGAATTACATTTCTTTCTTCTTTTAAAAGAATGAATTGTATGCCAGACATTCAAATCCCCCCCACTTTTTTTTAAATCAAGGTTAATATGTAATTTTGTTCTTAACTTACTTGTGCAAATACCCTGCCTTTTGGCATATAATGGCTTAGGGCTTAGATTAGTGAGGATTTTCTGAGAGCCAGGACCATAACAGGATAGTATCACAACAGATGCATCAGAAGGAAAGAAAAAAAATCTCACTGGATTCTTGTAAGCAAAGTACAAATACAAGTCTATTCCAGTTACAGGAGTTTAAGTCAATGAACATCTTTTTCCTTGGTGTCCCTTCTCCAAACCCTAGCATCCTTATACTTTGCAAATGGAGTGTGTAGTTAAATGGTTCATTCCCTTAATCTCTGTATCAATTGAGTGTTCATAATGTTTTCACATTTAGGGCCTATGATAGCCGGGAGAAATACTCTCCCAAAAGTACATAATCATCTCATCTCATAATCATCATCAATCTTACTGATTGGTTGATTGACTAGTTATTCTGAGACAGGGTCTTGATTCATAGCAAAGACTAGCCTCATGACTCAACCTACCAAGTGTTGCGATAATAAATATATACTACCATGCCTGGCCCAATTGATTTATTTTAATGTGCAATATTGCGTGCATTTGTATGGGATAAGTGTTGATAGAGTAAAACATCATGTTTAGTCATCCCTGTCTTCTTAGTTAACAGAAACATTAACTCTGAAAACAATAACTAGGGTCCTACGTTTCTCTGCTATCTTCAGTTTATAAGAGGGAATGTCTGAAGATGAAAAAGTGTGCCTGATTATCATGGTTCTATGCACCCAGTGGAATCATCGTAGGAAAATCTGTCCAGTATGAGTTCATTGTTGAGTTCTCTTTCTGTAGTGAAGCATTTTGCATCTTTAACAAAAAGAATAATTTATAGGGGAGGAAAAGAATGGAGGATGGAAATGTCCACTGTTTAACAAAGGTGTGTGACAGTGGCCATGGATTCCTTTCAAGCTTTTTGAATAGTGTACTGGTGGGTGGCTAGCTATTCTGCAGGGGGAGCCCAGTGGAAAACCTGAAGCCTTTGCATTTATTAGAGCTATGACACTCAGGTAGATGCAATCCCCCAAGGACATGATAAGATTATGGCAAACACCTCCTCCATCATGCAGTGCCTGAGTAAACTTAGTCTATGGATAGTACCCCAGGGACAGGCACTTGCTGTCATGGTGAGCATTTCAGGAAACAGACAATTTCATCTGCATCATTTTTACAAGCTGAAGTTTTTATTATTTACTGAATTATCTATGTTAAAAACATCTGTGCCTGGTATGAAATTTCACTCCATCAAGTGTTACAATGACTTTCATTTTCATTACAAGCAGGAGAATGAATAAAGGACAGGTGTTAGGAAACATGGCAATAAATTAGAATATAATTTACAAAAGCAAAAATAGTAACAGTGTACCACATTAATACTGAGTATAAAATAATAAGCAACAACTAATCACAATAATACAAAGGTAATTTTGTTCTGTATTATTAATGATACCTATAAGACATTCACTCAAATACATAAATTCCTAATGAAATGGACTATTGGGAAATCATACCTGCCTTTAGGGGTTCAATCATTTGGGTGTATTTAACATTCCTATTTTGGTAGGCCTTTATACCAGTGGCAGACACTGCTCCTAGCCATGGGTATTATGGTACCCTAAGTAGTCAATATAGCTCACAATTTTGGAGTGCCTGCCAGGGCAGCCCAGCCTCTGCTGCTGATGCTCTGACCCCACTGCTACCATGGAGGACAGAGATGGCTGCAGTAGCAGTGGCATTGTAATGTGTCATGGAAAATACTCTTGGTTTTGTGTAACCTGCTCAGGTTTAAATTCAGGGTCTACTTGAGAATGTTGGATTCTGTTTTACCCATGCTTTGTTTCCCCTTGGAAGGCTGTGCTGCCCCTTGGCAGTAGCCTGTCCCCATTGCCAACATACTTCTTGGAGAGAGCCCAGGCTGATCTCTTACCCTAGCAGTAGCAGAGGCAGGCACTGCACAGTACCTGGGGGTCAGCCCTTGCGATGTTAGCTTCCAAGTGAGGTAAATACAGCTTTTTACAAGTACTGTAGGAAATCTTGGAATATAAGCATGATTTAATATTAATGTTGGTACAAAAAAAATCAGATCTGGATAGCAAGCCCATGTGTAAACTGCCTCAGCGATCACCCAGTCTTCCTGTATTTTACCAGGGCACATTAGCACCAAGTTAACTGTCCTTTGAAAAGGATAAAGGGAATTCAAGTCTGGGCCAGGCTCCCCTGGGTGCCTTCCTTTAGCGGGATGGCTGGGATGGCTTAGGCTGGTCTCTTGGGCAGTTAGATGGAGGTCTTGGCTATACGCTCTGTATCATTGATAGCCTCCTCTGGAAAACTCGGGGAGGTACTGAGAAAGAAGCAGAGGATGAGAAGGCTGGTCACACTGCAGTGTGGGCTAACATCCAACTGTACACAGCAAGTGAGAAGCTGAGCAGGCCCTCGGTGACAGCCTTTCTAAGGTCACCACATAGGTGGCACACCAGAATCCATCTTCAGAGCTCAGTGGTGGATAAGTGAGACATGCATAGTTTGTGTTTTAGATGGGGCTCTGTGTATGGGGCACGTATGTGAAGGACTAAGGAGGTGTGCTCGACACAAAGCACATCTACCAACAACCTACTGCAAGCCGCACGTGCTCAAGTACCAAGTATTAACATAAGCAAGTACCCTTAACAAGTCTAGCTGTTGAATCGTTTGATGGCAACCTGTGAGGCTCGAAGACGGGAACGCCTAAGCTAGTCATTTCAGTTCAGTAAGGTCTGGTTTTTAGAACCTGACTCACCCAGAGAACCGGGGTTCACAGTTAACTGCCATTTAGAATATCTATAATAATTATGTGGTCAAGTGACTTTTAAACTTCTAGTTGGTGATCTCTCGTGGGGCTTCTTTCCTTTGGTTATCCTTCCCTACTTTAAAACTCACAGAAACAGCACATTTATATGCAAGCAAACTCACCTGTTCCCCCACTCAGGAGCGTCTGCACACACACACATACACACACGTATACACTTGCTCTCATATAAATAAATGCCCTTCTACCATATCAAAGAAGGGACATCTGGAAGCCATCGTAAAGTCAGCAAATGGAAAAAGGGCCCGCCCGGCTGCTACGAGGCCAGCTTATCTTCTGCGTGGCGCCATCTCCATAAGCTTACCATGCCTGCAACAGCCCAGCAGGGCAGAGGCTGATCTGTGCCTGGTGAGGATGTAAACACTAAGGAGTCTGCGCGACTCACACAAGGCATCCCACGTGATGGCTGCAACGGGCCTGGTGCTTCAGTCTCTGCCATACCCTAGGTCTGGCTTCTGCATGAAATTGAAATGTTTTTCTCTTAAAGTTTTAATGGAAATCTCAGCTTCACTTGCACAATGGCAAGTTGGCTACAGACTCTTAGCACTGAGTTTATAGACTTGCACAGCTGCAGCAATTGCTGCGCGGCTTCAACCCAAGCCCTCACTGTTTAATAGAGTTTATACATGGCTCACAGCAGTGCTCAGAACAGGGTTATTCCTAAGGAAATTGAGTGGGATAAAGAAAAATAATACAAACTTTCATTACTTTTGATTTATAATTGTTTCTTAAATTATAGTTTAAAGCCCATTTTATAATTTAAATTGTGGTGCTATTGTGGTGTGATAAAGAGTAGTAAATATTTTAAGCTATGACTTAAGAATTCTGAATCTTTGCTACTTTCATAGTTAACCAAGTCATAATAACTACATTTTAAACAGTCTTAAATACAAATGGATTCAGTGTCATTGCTAAGTCCATAATAAAAATTATCTTAATGGTCCAAGGAGGTAAACAGGCTGTTAGATTTACTCGAAAGAGCACAAACGTTCCACAGTAAGCGGGTTTCCTGTGTTGTTTGGATCTCTCGGAGCTGGCATTCCCTCCTGATACCGTGTCCAGCACTTTGGATCAATAAATCCCACTTCACAGAAGTTAAAATAATATTGAAATCCTGTCAGCTGGGGCTGACCAGTGGTTACATTTTCCACAGGGTAATGCTTTTGTAAGGACATCCATCCACTTCCTCTGGGTGGCTCTCTTTGATGGACACATTTCCACGATGAAATGACAGGACCCTCTGGCTTTCTGCAGGTCAGTGTCCTTGGCAAGTCTTACAGCACATCTGTCTGAAGTATGCTCGGCTGCAGAACTTGAACTTCAGCACCAGTGGGCAATAAGCCACTTTGTTCACATCTTTGCACTCTAACAAAAGGAGGCGGAAAGTGGGAAACAATTAGAGTCACATAAACAAACTGATAAACCTGCCCAGCAGCAGGGGCCCCGCTGGCCGATCCACCTTCACTTGTACACCCCTCTGACTTTGCTTTAAATTTTGTTTTTGTTTTTAAGCACATTGTCTGGAACAGCCTACCAGAAACATTCTTTTGGTATATTTTAACACAATTTAAAAAAAAAAATGCAAGGCTTTTCTTGCAGACTTTTATAAGTGTGGTGCATGCCCACTGTGTCTTGAAAGAATTACCATTTGCTGGGATGAGTGATCACTTTAGACATCTTGGAAACATGAGTCATTTTTCTTACAGTGCTTTTATTGCTTCTTTCTCAAGGGTTATTTTACTCAACGTGTAAGGTTATCCAGAATCAAACATGAGTTGCATTGTTTGATACCAAAGTCCACATGTCTTTCAGTAATACTGCATGCAAAGAACTGCAGACAGTGGTCTGGATTCAGCCACTCCAGTACAAGGGGGGAGCTGTGAAGAGCTGGCCTCCCAGGGCAGCAGTCTGTGGGCTTTAGAAACAGAAACATCTTTCTTTAAAATGTGGACGTGAGATACAGTCTTCTTTGCCCCGTGTGTATTTTCTCATCACTGTTAGAGCTTTCCCTCACCTCCCACAGGGACTGAGGACTTTGAGTGACAGGAGCCACACCTTCCTCTCCCATTGGTAAAAACTACTAGTGCAAAGGTGACTCTTCTCTAGTATTATGGTTATTTTATTTTATTATTTTATTTGGGGATTTAAAAATACTTGGGAATACAGCAATTAAATTTTCACATTCCTCTACCTGGTTATTCTGATGTATCCTGAGAAAACTACTTAAGGCAATTCAGACTCATGTAGGCCCAGGTATGATTCAATGTAGCACAATTTTTATTGTTTGTGTGCTTTGTCCTGGCTTTAGAATCTGCATAAGCATGGGAAACTGAGTACAAACCAAGGAGACCACTCCTAGCTCTCCTTAAAGAGTGAGGTTCTGTCTTCCGCTCACACTTTATAGGCTCTTTCAGCAAAGTCTTAAAACTTGAACTAGGAACCCTCAAATCTACAAATATAAACTCTCTGTTATATTTGAGAGCTGTTAACTCCCCTGCTCAAGAGTCAACACAAAAGGGAAGAAGAGTTAGAAATTTGATTGGAAGATTTTGTATTAGGGAATCTCAGTAAGTTCGTTTGTGTTGAGAGATGAAAGGTGCGTCATGAAAACAGCACAGTTAAACTTGCACTGAGAAAGGAAATCAGACGACAGAGCCTTCTGAGCGTCCTCTTCTGCAGAGTGCGGAGCAGTGAGTGCAGGAGACAGGACTGCTCCTGCTGTCACTGGTAGTTAAGGATTAGTGTACTTCTTGTCTGAATTTAGGAAGGAAGCAAGAGGATACATGGTAACCTTCTCAATGAAGATACAGTATTCAATTACTACTGAGAAAATATTTCCCCCAGAGACACAAATCAGCTCGGAGACCTAAGAGAGAGCAATATTCTTTAGGTCATAACTATTGAAGAATCATGACTCTGCTTTTGGAAGATATATTAGATCTGGAAAATTGAGTTGAGCAAAATGTGAGTAAATACAGACATTTCAACCCTTTGATTTAGACGTTGTGAACAGATTTTTAAAAAAAATGTATAATGAATGAAATAGAATATTTGTAAATTCTTCTTTTTCTACCCACCCAAATATAAACAGTGGAGGATTTTTCCTTGGGTAGGGGCTGGAATCTGGACTTTCTTCTGCAAGTGGAGGCCATAAACTATATATAGTCCACAGGAGTGGGATGCAAGTTGGTATTAGTCCAGGTGTCTTCTTAATACCCAAACTTCTTAATACCCTTGCTAAGTTAGTTCTCAACTAACTTCCTTGAAAGAAAATCATCAGGTCCTAGAAGCAGGGTCAAGCATAGAGTGGTGGGAGCTGGTTCCAAGTGAGCACACAAGGACCAGAAGGTGTGAAGCCAGTGAGGCTGTGGTTGAGCACACAGGCCAGGAAGGTGTGAAGTCAGTGAGGCTGTGGGTGAGCACACAAGGACCAGGAGGTGTGAAGCCAGTGAGGCTGTGGTTGAGCACACAGGCCAGGAAGATATGAAGCCAGTGAGGCTGTGGGTGAGCACACAGGCCAGGAAGGTGTGAAGCCAGTGAGGCTGTGGTTGAGCACACAGGCCAGGAAGATATGAAGCCAGTGAGGCTGTGGGTGAGCACATAGACCAGGAAGGTGTGAAGCCAGTGAGGCTGTGGGTGAGCACACAAGGACCAGAAGGTGTGAAGCCAGTGAGGCTGTGGGTGAGCACACAGGCCAGGAAAGTATGAAGCCAGTGAGGCTGTGGGTGAGCACACATGCCAGGAAGGTGTGAAGCCAGTGAGACTATAGTGGACTCTGGCTCAGCCTCTTTTAACATTCACAACTCTAAAGCTCAGAAAGGAAGAGCAGAAGAAGCCCTGCTCACTTGGCAAAGCACACATGAGGTGATGCATGCAGTGAGAAGCCCAGGCCAAGGCATCCAGCTCAGTAAGCCACAGCTGGGTAGCTCTCCCTGCCTCTGACAACACCCATCATACATCATTACTCTGAGATCTGTCAGATGAGCACAGGCTGCCAGGAAGGTCTACACATTTATGCAGACAGAGAATTAACAGAAAGCTATTAAACAGTGTAGGCAGACCAGGGCCAGCAGCCAGCAGCTAGGGAAGAGCTCTGAGGATGGCTGAGACTCAGACAGCAGACCTTGGTGAGATAGGTACTGGGGCTATACAGAACATTGTTGCAGTGTGGAGCTCCTAAACAGGGCCATGTGGCAGGTCCAGTTCCTACTCTTTGGTTTTGCCTTCTAGGAACTGTTGTGTCTAGAAAAATCAGTTTATTACACATTTGGACTGATGAAAGCATGTTCACCAACGCTCAGCCACAAGTAGTCTTTTATTGCTCAGTCTTTTAACTCCACAAGAGCTGAATTTAGTAACAGCATTAAACAGTATGATTTATCAAGCACTTCCTTTATGTCAGGCATAACCCTAGGCAGTTTTCTACTTTTATATTTAATTCTTTTAAGTATGTGAAATGTCAGCTTTCCATAGACAGCAAAGCTTAAGCTTAGAAAGGTTTTGGAACCCATGCTGGGTCATAGAGCTAATTACTATAAAGACTGAGGTCAACCCTCAGGTTTGTCTGATTGCAAAGGCACTCTTGTTTTGGCAGCATTCTTAGCACTGAAATGAAAATTTAGGTCTCTATTTGAGCTGACACAATGGTAGGTCAGGCTGTGCCGTATCATGGCCAGGTCTTAAAACTTTTGAGAGTTTGATCCACCTTCTTAGAGAAGGGAAGAAATGTTTGGGAGAAAAGAAAAATGTTTCTAGGTCCCAGGCATTCAGAATAGACTGAATTATTCCTCCTAACTTTTTCTCATTGTAGTTACATTAGTAAGCATTTGATGACTGACAAATGTTTTAGAGCCCTGTTACTATAGAAAGCTGAACAGAATCTCCAAAATCTCTAAACCAGGATTAAAGATACTGGTGATTTCCACCTCAGCACAGATGTTCTAATTTAGCAAGCGAGGGCTGCTGGTCCTGACACACTGCTGATATATTTGTGAGGTCTTAATTATAAAACTTAGCTCCTTACTAGTCTGCCTAATTTCAAAATATGTTAAAATTATGAAATAGTTTGAGCTAATATATCATACAGCTAACTTATAGTTTAAAACAGTTTTCACTGTGTATTCACTGTACAGATTGTGCTATATAAGATCATCTTCATGTAACAATGTCCTGTGCATTTAACACACACCCTGATATCTCCCCTCCTTGTATTACCCTCTTCTGTTAGTCCCCTTTACTTTCCTAGAAAGTTTTGCATCTATTTTCATGTCATATAATCTAAGTGATTTTATTTATCTATTTAAAATGCATAATCCATAAGTAAGAGAAAGCATGATATTAGTCTTTCTGAGACTGGCTTAATTCACTTACTGTGGTTATCTCCAGTTGCACCCATTTTCCTGCACATAAGTTTGTTCTTCTTTATATTTTTTTAAAATATTTTTTATCTATTCCTCTGCTGTTGGAGACCTAGGTTGGGTCCACACTTAGCTATTGTGAGTTTTGCATTAAACATGGATGCTTACTAGTCTTGTGCTCTGCTTACTAGCAATCCGTTGGTTAAATACCCAAGAGTAGAAGTGAGTTTGAAGGTTCCTCTTTAAAACATCTACCATATGGCCTGACAGTAAGGTAGACTTTTGTGGGAAGAAAAAAATCACATTTTTCCTCTGAAGTAAAAAAAAAATCATAACAGAAATATGTTTTAGTTTCTCAGTGATCTTCAGTGCTCTAGTGAAAGTATTAAAGTAGATACTTCAGGTTTAGTGGAGGGCATAATGTTTTCTGTATTTGATCTGTTTAAAGATTTGGTCTCTACTGTCACATTTTCTCCATTACAGAAAGATATGCCATCACTGGGCCACTTTTCTGCTGCCTTTTAGCAATAGCATCTGAGTCAGAGGGCACAGAGTTTAAGATGAGGGCATCTGATTTTGTCTTCTGTATCATCATGTCCTACATTCTTTCTATTGTTTTTGTACTCTGGAGTCCTCGCCATGTAGATATTAGGATGCGTTTTTGTCTCGACTCTTTTTATACCCTACTCTACTCCTGAAGATAAACTGTCATACAGTGTTACAGGGAGAATAACTCAGGCAGTGCTCACAAACTCTTTTCATATAAACTAGACACATTAGAATTGTAACTAACCTACCACACATTCTGGAAATAGACTTTGGTAGCTTTAAGTAACAAAATTAGAAAAGATACTTCATAAGAAATATATAAACACACTTTTTGTTGATGTGCTAATAAGTTTCTCTCAGGTGTTTTACATTAATCTTTCAGAACTTTGACCTAGAAGTATGTTTTCAAGATTAAACAGAGGCTATGGATTTAGGGTGCACTTGGATTCAGTCATTACAACTTTAAAGCTTGGTTTGGTCCACCTGTAAGCTCCTTGTAAGATTCATAAGAGTACAGTAAATGGAGCTATAAATTGAGCATCTAAGGTTTATCTTTTGGATTAAAAAACAATGCTCAGCTTGTGATAACTTGTCCATGGAAATGGAGAGCCCACCAAGAAATGAGAGAGCTAAGAGGTGCATGGACATGCAGTTCAGCAGCTGGTGTCTGGGTACTTTTCACCTAAAACTATACTAGGTGCACTTGATGCATTTCGGCAGTAAGGGATGAACTAACAAGCCTGAAGCAAGGTGATATCAGCCACCACTCCGGCTTCAGGTTAATGTAGACGATTGCTGTCTGTTTTGCTTCCCTTCCTCTTCTCTCTTCCCCTCAGTCTTATCCCCTGGATGCCACCCACATTCAAGGTGGTGTAATCCCAACTCAAATGACAGTACTATACATGGAATGCCAAGAGGATTAGAAGCTCCTTGAAGTGATGAAGGAAAACAGAAACCCTTATCCCTATCTCCTTTAAATTGAAGTCTTCAATTTAAAGTCTTGTTCTTCTTATTGATTTTCATAGTTCAGATTCCATACTAAGGACTAAATTCTGTAACTATGTGTTTCATAATTTTGTTAGGAGCTGGCTAGATTTTCTCAGAGAAGTGTGTCTGGGGGAAACTGAGACCCAGCAAAGGCTCCATGTGACACTCAAGCTCGTAGACCAACGCTTACTACGCACAGCTTTCTCGGTTAATTACTAGCCCGTGGCACACCATGAATCACTATCTGCCAGCAACAAATACTAGATGACAGAGTGCCTTGTGCTAAAAAGATTCCCCATATAAACTTGAGGAAATGTGAAACTGCATGAGCAATGAATAAAATGGCATTTGGAGATAGAAT